>NC_090757.1:20337388-20479888 GCF_036898095.1 Palaemon carinicauda
AGATAGTACATTGTATTTTCCGCAAGTCTATAAAATAGACCAAGACATTTTCCGCAAGTCAGTTAGATAGTCCTTTATATATTTCTTAAGTCTATTACAGTCATTCTTTATACTCTTCCAGTAACACGAAAAGTAATTTTTTCCCTTTAAATGTGTAACGTGTGAAACCACCTTTATTTCACTCAGCATCAGTCTATCAGTCTTCAATTCATTCATTCCACAACACACAAAAGAACTTTCACCTTCAGTCTACATTCGGCAACACATCGAATCATTTTTTTTCCCCAGTCTGTAACCTATGAAGCAATTTACATCGACGTTATAGAAAACGGGTTCCGTAAGTGTTACATGATCTTTCAAATCGATCGTCTCTTGTCTGCGTTGCCTGCGAGTAGTTGCATGATCTAGATAGAAGGTATTCAGTTTTATTTGCTTCATTAGAAGCACTTTTTTGGGGTATTTGGTGTTCGCGTGTGTTCTAGCTAAGTGGTTACTTTATAGCGCATTTGGCTTTGTTTGAGAAGTCATGGATCCTTCTGTATATAATACTATGTACGTATCTATGTATGCACATATATGCTTATATTTATGAACATGTGTATATTCATATATTTATTTATGTAGATATATAATTTATATACATTATATATACATTATATATATATATATATATATATATATATATATATATATATATATATATATATATATATATATATATATATATATATATGGTTGTGTGTACAGTATCTATCTATCTATCTATCTATATATATATATATATATATATATATATATATATATATATATATATATATATATATATATATACAGCCATAACTATTCCACTGCAGGACAAAGGCCTCAGACATGTCCTTCCACTCTCGTCAGTATTTAGTCTTTCTATGCCGGTCTATTCCCGAAAATTTTCTTAGCTTATATATACTGGATATATATATATATATATATATATATATATATATATATATATATATATATATATATATATATATATATATATATATATATATATTAGTAAACGAGTAGAAATAACTGATTAACGGTTGTAATAAGTTACGCATCGTAAACAGAATGGCCAACCAGTTTATTTACAATCAACAATTTCAAAGGTCTTCTAGTTACTTGTCGTAATGATAGCTTTTAAAATCTAGTTATTAAGTATTTTTTTTTCATGTTTTTGGTTGTCAATTTTGAAATATTGGGCCTTATTTGATTAATTTATTATGACCCGGTTTTATTAAGATTATTTTTTCAAGACTTGAAGAGAAACTGCTTTCTTTCGTTAACGAAATTAATTTAGTTATCTAAAACTATGGCTAACACCATTATTATTATTATTATTATTATTATTATTATTATTATTATTATTATTATTATTATTATTATTATTATTATTATTATTATTTCGATGCAGATTGAATAACCTGGGGAAACATGGAGGGAGTTATTGAATTCCTAATTCCCTAACTGAACAGTGTGAAGATCACACTTAATTGGTACTTGTACCAACCGTGTGTCACACGATCGTACATAGTTCATTTTGTGCTTGTATCTTCGCAGGGTTAAAAGATTATTCTTTTAACCCTGGTATCTTCGCTCTCCCCTCGCACTAAAACGAACCTGAAAATTCATGTCTGCTTTTCTCCTCTGTAACATTGTCAATATTTGAACTCGGATCCGTCACATACTTGTCTTCTGTGAATTTCTCCTTGCGTAGGTAAAATAGCTGTGAAACATTTTAACAAAAAAAAAAAAAAAAAAAAAAAAAAAAAAATATTCGGCCATAGAAATTATCAGGTAATGATAAGAAATTAAATACTATTTCGTTAACGTATAAAAACTACTTGAAATATTAAAATGACATTACTTTTGAAGGACGTTTTGAAGTACTTTATTTTTTTCGAGTATTGCCAATATTTTGTGTTCTTATTAGTCAAGTATTCCGAGAGTTTAAAATTGTTCATTCGTTGTGTGTGATTCTTGCATTCGATTGTGTTATTTATATATTCTTTTATATTCTTAATTTTTCATATATAGCTTCTATATTTCCTTTCCTTACTGGGCTATTTTTCCCTGTTGGATCCCTTGGGCTTATAGCATCCTGCTTTTCTAACTAGGGTTGTAGCTTAGCTAATAATAATAATAATAATAATAATAATAATAATAATTATAATGATTATAATAATAATAATTATAATAATTATAATAATAATAATGATAATAATAATAATAATGTGTTAATCTCATTTAATAATAATAATAATAATAATAATAATAATAATAATAATAAAGTGTTAATCTCATTTCTACTATCCCAGTTATTCCTGGACGGACACCCATGACGTAGGCGGCAATGTCTTTAGTGCACCCAAGTGTTAGACTTTCGTTATTACTTAACAGGTTTTTTAACGTCTTTTCAGCTCTTCATTATGTTTACTTTTCACTCTCTCTCTCTCTCTCTCTCTCTCTCTCTCTCTCTCTCTCTCTCTCTCTCTCTCTCTCTCTCTCTCTCTCTCTCTCTGCCTTTCTTTAGTCTTGTCCAACCTCTTTAACTTTTACTTTAACTATGCGATGGCATTGAACACTCATTTTATGGCTCAAATTCTAATCCAGTTCGGTCCTCTTAATTACTGTGGCCTGTGGGTTCTGGCACCTCATATGATATATTTTATATTGGCCGTTCTTTCAAATAAAAGTTTGACCACTTCCTTCACGCGTTCGTTCGTCTATTATTATTATTATTATTATTATAATTATTATTATTATTATTATTATCCAAGCTACAACCCTAATTGGAAAATCAAGATGCTATAAGCCCAGGGGCTCCAATAGGGAAAAATAGCCCAGTGAAGAAAGGGAATAAGGAAATAGATAAATGAAGAGAACAAATTAACAATAAATCATTCTAAAAAATGTAACAACGTCAAAACAGATAGGCTATGTCATATATAAACTATTAACAAGGTCAAAAACAGATATGTCATATATAAACAATAAAAAAAGACTCATGTCTGTCTGGTCAACATAAAAACATTTGCTGCAACTTTGAACTTTTGAAGTTCTACTGATTCAACTACCCAATTAGGAAGATCATTCTACAACTTGGTAACAGCTGGAATAAAACTTCTAGAGTACTGCGTAGTATTGAGCCTCATGATGAAGGCCTGACTATTAGAATTAACTGCCTGCCTAGTATTACGAACAGGATAGAATTGTCCAGGGAGATCTGAATGTAAAGGATGGTCAGAGTTATGAAAAATCTTGTCTGAAGGTGGGCTTACATGGTCAAACGGTTCGTCAAACGCAGTTCGACAGAAAAGTGTTTGAAGTTATTTTCGAACGTGTGAACCAGGTATTTGGTTGTCGAACGGTTCGAAGAAAGTCTGTTTTAGCCTGACTTTTGTAGGCGGGGCTTCATTGGCCATAAACATTATGCATTTGTGACTGACTCCACCTCTTCGAGCTGTTTGATAACCAGGTTCGACGAACCATTCGACCGTGTAAATCCCGCTTGAGAACGCCCTGCCGCTATAGCAAGACACGGGCTCTTTATTATTATTATTATTATCACTTGCTAAGCTACAACCCTAGTTTGAAAAGCAGATTATTATAAGCCCAGAGGCCCCAACTGGGAAAATAGCCAAGTGAGGAAAGGAAACAGGGAAAACTGAAATATTTTAAGAGCAGTAACAACATTAAGATAGATATTTCCTATATAAACTATAAAGATTTTAAGAAAACAAGAGGGGAAACTAGATAGAATAGTGTACCCGATTGTACCTTTAAGCAAGAGAACTCTAACCCAAGACAATGGAAGACCATAGTACAGAGGCTATGGCACTTCCCCAGACTAGAGAACAATGGTTTGATTTTGGAGTGTCCTTCTGGAAGAGCTGCTCACCATAGCTAAGGAGTCTCTTGCACTAGTGCAGACCGTAAATACGCGCGTTGGTTTGTTTTTTCGTAATAACTGTACCGGTATCTTCATTTCCCCATAACTCGCATAGGATTTGACACTGGCAGTGATCCCCATTTTTTTTATTGCATCTACTTATGAAAGTAGGGAATTACCAATTATCATTATTATTATTATTATTATTATTATTATTATTATTATTATTATTATTATTATTATTATTATTATTATTATTATTCTACTTGGAAAAGCAAGATGATATAAGTCCAGGAGCTCCAAAAGGGAAAAATAGCCAGTTGAGAAAAGGAAACAAGGAAATAGATAAACCACAAGATAATTAATGAACAACTAAAATCAAATATTTTACGACCACGAACAAAATTAGAATATATCTTTTATATATAAACTATGAAAACTTAAAAAACAAGAGGAAGTGAAGTAAGATAGAATAGTGTGCCCAAGTGTACTAACAAGCAAAAGAGCTCTACCCCAAGACAGTAGAAGGCCATGGTATTAAGGCTATGGCACTACCCAAGACTAGAGAACACTAGTTTGATTTTCAGTGTCCTCCTAGAAAGGCTGCTTATCAAAGCTAAAGAGTCTCTTCTACCCTTACCAAGAGGAAAATAGCCACTGAACATTTACAGTGCAAGTAGTTAACCCCTTGAGCGAAGAAGAATTGTTTGGTAGTCTCATTGTTGGCAAGTGTATGGGGACAGAGGAGAATGTGGAAAGAATAGGCCAGACTATTCGGTGTATGTGGAGGCAAAGGGAAAAGAGCCGTAACCAGGGAGAGGGGTCCAATGTAATATTATCTCAAAGGGTGGCTGATGGCCTGTTCAACCTACTATAGTCCATTTCTTTTAGCGAGGCATATTTGCACCGACTCGCAGCGATGCCCTTCTAGCTCGGAAAAGTTTCCTGATCGCTGATTGGTTGGACAAGATCATTCTAACCAATCAGCGATCAGGAAACTTTTCCGAGCTAAAAGAGCACAGTTGCGAGTCGGTGCAAATCTGCCTCGCTATAAGAAATGGACTATACCTACTTTTTCTTACATGTTACAATATCCTTTACTTTAGTTTGCTCTCGTATCCATGTTGCTCATTTTCTTTCTCTTAGTGTTATTTCCATCATTATTGTTTCCATAGCTCTCGAGTTGTAACTAGCTTTTGTTCTAAGGCTTTAGTAAGGCTCCAAGTGTCTGATACATAAGTTAATATTGATAGGACCATCTCATTAAATACCCCCCTTTTTAGAGAAAGTGGCTTTTAACATTTCATAATCTCATTTTGTTTATCAAATGCTCTCCATTCCGTTCTTATCCTTTCAATTTCAGTCTCGTGTCCTGGGGAAAACACTTAAAGTCTGTCCCAAGTATGTATATTCATTAACAATCTCTCGAGGCTCGCCCATAGCCCTTATTGGTTGTCTCTGCATTTTCACTGTACATTATCCAGTTTGAACCATATTCATTTCAGCTCTACATTGCTGCTTACTCTATTTAAATCTTCTATCATCTTTTGCTGTTACTCCCATTATTCACTAAATACTGCTACAGTATGTCATCTGCAAATCTGAAATTGTATGTGTATTCTCCATTAATGATAATTTCTATATATATATGTATATATATATATATATATATATATATATATATATATATATATATACATATATATATATATATATATATATATATATATATATATATATATATATATATATACACACACACACACACACACACACATATATATATATATATATATATATATATATATATATATATATATATATATATATATATATATATATATATATATACACTTGTGTGTGCGTGTGTGTGCGCGCACACGTGTGTGTGTTTGCAAAAGAACCACAGGGAAAATGAAATAGGAAAATAATAAAAAGATTAAGTCCTGACTAATTATGTGATATTTGAAGCTATGATAACGGGTGAATCGACCACTTTAAAATTCAAACTTAAATGATGCTTAGTATTTATAGACATAATGTAGAACTAAATAATTCATCTCGTTAGGACAATTGCCAGGTAGTAGGTTGGCCAGGGCACCAGCCACCCTTTGTGATACTACCGGTAGAGAGTTATTGTGTCCTATGATTGACCAGACTCATTGAATCCCTCTCTCTGGTTACGCCTTATTTTGTCTTTACCTACACATACACCGAATGGTTTGGCCTTTTCGTACCAGATTCTCCTCTGTCCTCATACATCTGACAACACTGAGATTACCAAACAATTCTTCTTCGCTCATGGGGTTAACTACTGCAATGTAATTGTTCAGTGGCTACTTTCCTCTTGGTAATGGTAGAAGAGACTCTTTAGCTATGGTAAGCAGCTCTTCTAGGAGGACACTCCAAAATTAAACCATTGTTCTTTAGTCTTGGGTAGTGTCATAGCCTCTGTACCATGGCCTTCTACTGTCTTGGATTAGAGATATTCGGGCATACTGCTGTACCCTATTTCTCTTCCTCTTGTTTTTCTAAGGCTTTATAGTTTATATGCGAAGGATCTTATTTAATGTTGTTACTGTCCTTGAAATATTTTGATTGTTTATTCTTATTCTGTAGTTTATCTATTTCCTTGTTTCCTTTCCTTAGCATCTTGTTTTTCCAACTAGGGTTATAGCCTAGATTGAATAAAATAATAATAATAATAATAATAATAATAATAATAATAATAATAATAATAATAATAATAATAATAATAATAATAATAACGACCGAAATTTAATGATGTGCCGTTACATAGGAATTAGTTACTGATGTTAATTATTGGTGTTTGACATTGACGATAACATGATAGAGAAACTATGGAGAATGGAGTATACAGGAAGATTTTAGGTGCCATTAAAAGCACAACTAATACTACTCTAAGAGGGGAGATAGGAGCATTTTCTATGAAAGCAAGGGTGATGGATAGGAAGCTGCAGTACTTAAATCTTACCTTGAATGGGAAGAAGGAAATACTGAAAATAATTATCTTGGGTATTCAAGAAAAAGAAGGAAGATGGTGGAAGCAACTTGCAAAGTACTTAGAAGAATTAAGTATAGGCATAAGATAGATAAGAAGAATGAACAAGGCAGAAATAAAATAGGAAACCAGAAAGTGGGATACTGAAAAGTGGAAAGAAGAAATAGAAAATAAAGTGAGCTTAGAAATATATAGAACGTGGAAGAAAGAAATTATAGAAGAGTTACTTTATGGCAATACATTTGCTTCAGTGATATTTTTAGAGCAAGAACTAATACGTTTAAACTAGATATTGTTAATAGACACAATGGGGGGAATGTAAACTAATTTTTGTGAAAATGAGAAGGAAGATTTGATATATTTTTGTTGTTTTGCCAGGAATATAGAAAAGAAAGGAATGAAGTAATTGGGCTACAACAACCATACGAGGAAGCCCTAAAGAAAATAGTAGGATTGTTTCTATTTAGTGAAACAAAAATAGAAAAGAAAAAAATATGAAACCTGATTTGGAGGAAAAGACAAAACAGTATAAGAAGATAAACTTTGGAGGCGCCGTTGTAAAGGCGGTGCTTCTCACCCCAGAACCTGAAAGACTCGCTGGTGAGTGGTGACGCACTGACGGGAATTTCAGAATCCGTGTCGTGGTTCACTACCACCTACCGCTTTTGCCGGTTCGCAGAAAGAAAACAGTATATTTATTATGACCAGTGACTGAAGTTTGAAAGATGGTTATGTGGAATTGACTTGAAATAATTCGGTCCTCCTTTCTCAAATCAAGACTAAGTAAACGCTTGCTTGCGAATGGTAAATTTGCTCTGGCAATTTTTAAAAATCAAGGTGAGATGCGAAGGCTGTATTAAGATTAGGTCATATAAAATCGGGAATAAATGGATTACCTGAGTGGTGCAAATAAAGTACAATAACCGGAAGATTAATTTGAAATCCTGGTGTAGGTAGCTTAGGCCATGTTGGGGTATATTAGTAAAATGTTAGTTGAGTCGGGACTGACAACCAAATAGATCTCTTCAAACACAATATGGTCGAATTTCTGGTTTCATTATAGTGTATTACAGGGCAATGTAGCCTAGGAAAACAACTACTTTTTCTTATAGAAAAATTTTTTTTTTTTACCACTGCAAGATAAAGGGCCATTTTACTTAAGAGGAAAATAAAGAGATTTTGCTTGTCTGTGCATTGGACTAATGAACATTTCAATGTCAATAACAGTTGCCTTTACTTTTCAGATTGCTGTATAAGGATGAGTGAAACACGATATATGCTTGAAAACCTATGATAACACGGGGATACTATTTATCGCAAGGTAAGGAGATGGAGTTCTAGGGTTGGTAAGAACTGTGTTTTTAGGTTAGGTTAGTTTGGGAACCTTAAGTTAGGTCATACTACATCTCTTGTTTCCCTTTACAAATATGTTTTCAGTAGTACAGTAGTTTCTTGTGGGTAGTCGTTAATATTCAACGAGATAGTTATAGCTACTGACAGATGGCGGGAAAGCCCCACCCACCTGTTAGTTAGCTAGGCTCTATTGGCTGTTAATTTTTTACCCTCTCTTTCTAGATTAAATAGAGGTAAATATATCATACTTTTATTTCTAGCCAAATACATGAACCATATATTTTCCCATACTTGGTAGCTTGTGTTTTATGCATTTTTGACCATGATTACTGAGGGCAAACCACCCATTTATGAGTTTTTGGACTCCCTTAAATAAAGACTATTATCGGGGACCCCAGTAGGAATCAGGGTTTTTAGGGTAGGGAAATTGCCAAAATAAGTGATTTGCAGTGATAATAAGCATCAGAAATACAAAATAAACTTGAGATAACCAGTTGGAAAAATATATGGTTCATGTAAGTAGCTAAAAATTAAAGTATCATAATTATCTATGATTCACCAAATGTCCTTCTGATGGTTTTTTCCTCTGCCGTGGTTTGATTCGCTCGTAATTAAACATCATATCACTGCTCTTATGTTCTGGTAAGTGGTACTAGTTGAGCTGTGATCACAAGCCCCAGGGTCATTATTTCGCGGTTATATTTTACTTTCACATGAGCAACAGCAGCTATACACTGAACTGAGGGCCTCTTCATTATAATCAATTTCCTATATACTGTAGATGAAATTGCACTAAATTTGAAAAAAAAAAAAAAAAAACTTTCAAAATAGATTGTACTTCCCTCTCTGTGACATCTTTGTGTGATGGTGATGCAGCTGAAACTGAAGGGGAGGGTGTAGAATACCAAACACAGTTGCTGGAACGTTGGCTTTATTCGGCTTAAAGTTTTGGCAAGGTGTTGGCCAAGCCGGTACAGTGTTAAGTCTCAATGTTGCCGAGCAAGCATACAAACACCAGCACTCACAGTTACCAATTCACACCACATTCACCCCCACTGAGAAGAAGAGTGTACTGTACAGTACTCATTCGCATCATAATAAAGCATGAATTCACTCAGATTTCACACCAACTACAATTCTTCTCACATCGCATTTGCATTAAAAAGCTTACCTTATTGGCATCATAAATTTCATATCATTTGTATTACAAAACTCATCAGCACTTATTTTATTCCATAACTAAGCTCATCTCACATTACAGAATTTATTGGTAACCAGGGGCCTTATAACTACCAATTCATAATGAACACAATGACAAAAGGACACTTACCACCAATACTACTCCCACTCATCTCCTAGGACAAAATCTGAGAGATAGCCAGGAGGGTGCCTATGCGACTTGAGCGTTGAGGCGCCTCTGAGGTTGGCGTTTCTGCAGGTGTTCCTTTCGACTGAGCCTTTCCTGAAGTGAGCGGTTCTGTGGTTTGTTGTGGTTCATTTGCAGGCTCCCTCCCCTGGACTTGTTCTGTATCCACTCAACTTCTTTCCGTTCTCAGTCTGGGGTCTCCAGGTGGGAGGGGGGTTCCTTGATTGATGGGAGTCTTACCATTCTCTCGCATGTTGAAGACGTGACAGGTGTTTGAATTGAATACTTTAGCTGCAGGTGGATTCCGTGCTGTCTTGGTGTACAACCCGAACCCATTGTAGGTTGACTTGCAGGAGTCTAACTTCCTCGACCTCGGCTTCGTCCTTGGATTTCCTAACCATTTTCTCTAGAAGAGCTTGCTCATTTTCTGTCATCCACGATGGAGCTGCCTGCCTGTATGTTGTTTTCCTGGGGTGCAGGAACATGCGCTCGTTTGGTGTGGTTCGTTGTGACACACAGAAGGGACCTTATGCTGTGTAGTGCTTGATCCAGGACAGCCTCCCACATTTCTATAGAGGGGGAGTGAAATCGAGAGCTAACCTTATGGTTCGCCACAAAGTTCCATTGGCTCTCTTGATCTGGCCGTTACCACGATGGTTATACGCAGATGAGTAGCTTGTAGCCACTCCACGGTCGTGAAGAAACTTTTGGTACTCTGAAGACACGAAAGCCGGTCCCCTGTCTGAATGAATGTACTCGGGCAGGCCTCAAACTGAAAAGAGAGTAGACAAGCATTTACTGGTGGTTCTCGCTGAGGTGTCTTCCATTGCAAAGGCGAACAGAAATCTGCTGTACTCGTCGATTATGTTGAGAATGTATCAGTTCTTTGCGATGGATGGCATCGGACCTTTGAAGTCAATAGCCAGACGCTCGAATGGCCTGGTAGCTTTTAATAGTGTTCCTTTTTATGAAGGCAGTTACATATACAGTATATATAGCTATAGTCTTTGACTTTCGGCAGAATTTTTCAAAAATCACGACAACCGCCTTGTGGTGGTCGTGCGGTTAGGTGGTTAACAACCCTTACAGGGTGGTACTTGGAATCATTCCCGTTTTCTGTTCTTCAGATCATCTCTGCCGGCCAGATCGACAACACGTTGGTATGTCATTAGAGTTTTTTCTTTTGCTTTCCCTGTATCGCTGTACCAGTCTGCTATTTGGTGAAGTACACTTATTTGGGGATTTGGCAATCGTGTTTTGTTATTTCTGTGTTTTTTTTTCTTTTGATCATTATGAGTGATAAACTTCATTTCCGTGTGTGTGTGAATGAGGAATGCAAGGTGAGGTTGCTGAAAATGTTGGTAGACCCTCACACTGTGTTTTTGGGTTGTAGGGGTTTTGAATGTGCACTTAATAACAGGTGCGAGGAATGTAAGATTTTGAATGAAAAGGATTGATTGGCTATGAAGCGCTATGTGCGTAAACTAGAGCTCGATAGAGTTAGGAGAGCTTCTAGGTCTAAATGTAAGTCTGTTAGCGAACTTAGTGTTGATTTATCCTTTGAACCTGTAATTAATTCCTCTTTTGAAGTTGATCTGTATCTGCAGATGACCTTTGGTACGCCAGGATGGCTGCCGAGTTGAAGGCCATTAAAGAACAATTGTTCCGTAACCGAAATACAAACCACACATTGTTCCGTAACTGAAATACAAACCACGCTATTTACATGGGGGGTAATTACTTCGGCGTAGCTGAATGACGAGCCATAAGAATTTTAACGAGGGTTTACTACCCCTCCGCTAGTTAGCGAAGGGTAGGGAGGGGTAGCTTGCTACCCCTCCCCCTCACACCGATGTGGTGAAAGGCTCACTTTACTTTTGGCTTGGATGGCTTTTCTTATACTTAATATATTTAAACATTATTGATGTTTATATATATTTTTGTGTATAGAAAATGGTGATTGTTCTGTAACCGAAATACAAACCACGCTTTTTACATAGGGTATTACTTTCTGCGTAGCTGAAATGACGAGCCATTAGAATTTTAACGAGGGATAACTACCCCCGCACTAGTTAGCGGGGGGTAGGGGAAGGGGTAGTTAGCTACCCCTCCCCCCCCACACACAGGTGAGTTGACTCACTTCTCTTTTGGCTCGGACAATGAGTAGACGTGTCTCTCTTGTCCTCGCATATTGACAGCCTTAATTTGTTTTCTTTTTCTTTTCAGTGTGTTTGGAAGTTGGCCTCGTCAAGGAGTCATCGAGACCCAGGGATAACGACCACGTGTCTCCCCAAGAAGAGCCTTTGGGGATGGGAGACTTAGCTGCCAGTCCGCAAGGAGGAGAGCAGCATGAGTCCGAGCATGCCTTTTGGCAAGTCCTGGCCTTGATGAGGCGTCTCAACAGGTTTGAGGACCCTGAGACCGCCCCTCGTGAAGGAAAGGACACGGTGCTAGACCAAGCCTACGGCACCCAAAAACCCCAAAAGGCCAGTGCAGCTTTGCCTTGGTCTCAAGGGGTTAGGGCAGCCAAAGACAAAGTTGAAGCCCAGCTCGCCGACCTCGCCTCCTCCAGTTGTTCTACTGCCGGGTACAAACTCCTCCCGACTCCTCGTTTACATCAGAGGAGGTATTTTGACATCATGGGGGAATTCAGTTTCGCTCATCCCCTCCACCACTCGGTGGAAGAGCTCGCCAAGGGAACTTCTCTTGAGAAGATCTCCGCCTGGCAGGTGTCATTTTCGGCATCGAAGATCCTGAGCCAAGAGAAAGTCGCGAAGTGTGCCATGCAGGCCACTTCGTGGCTGGATGTTTGGCTGGGATCTCTGGGCATCCTATTGCGCTCCGAAGATGTGTCTAAAAAGAGCAATAGGAAGGCCCTCGAGACCTTCCTCCTCTCGGGAACTCGTTCGATCGAGTTTCTGGCCCATCTGGTTACTAACCTATGGGCCAACTCGATCCTTAAACGTCGGGACGCAGTTTCTGAGAGGTTCCATCCGAAGGTCCCCACTGTAGATGTCTGCAGGCTCAGACACTCTTCCATCCTTGGGAGGGATCTGTTTGAGCCCAAGGATATAGAACGCACAGCTGAGTGGTGGAGGAAATCCAACCAGGATTCTCTCCTCCAAAGGGCCCTGTCATCTCGGCCCTACAAACCTCCAGCTCCTCAACCACAACAGCAGCCTCGCAAGTCATCGAAGCAGGCACCGGCAGCTAAGGCAAAGGTGTCTAAACCACAGCCCTTTCCAGTCAAGGACAGGAAGGGCGGGAAGTCCTTCCGGGGAGGGAAAAATACTAGAGGGAGCGGCAGAGGCCGCAAACGCTAGGATTGGCAATCCCCCTGCGTGTCCACCTGTGGAGGGATGCCTTCAAAGTTGCGTGCACAGGTGCCAGCAACTCTGGGCCGATTCCTGGATGATCTCTGTGATTGGCCAAGGATATCGCGTCCCATTCACAACATCTCCGCCTCCCCTGACAACGAGTCCAGTGGCATTGAACTCCTATGCGATGGGATCAGCAAAGGGGTTAGCCCTCCAGGCAGAAGTCGAGACCATGCTCAAGAAGGATGCTTTCCAGGAGGTCAACGACGGCTCCCCAGGCTTCTTCAGTTGACTCTTTCTTGCAAAGAAGGTGTCTGGAGGCTGGGGACCGGTCATCGACCTCTCAGCCCCGAACAACTTTGTAAAGCAAACTTCGTTCACGATGGAGACAGCGGACACGGTCAAACTTGCAGTGAAACCGCAAGACTTCATGTGCACACTGAATCTAAAGGACTCGTACTTCCAGATCCCAATCCATCCGTCTTCCAGGAAGTACTTAAGATTCTACCTAGACAACAAGAGCTACCATTTCAAGGTGCTGTGTTTCGGTCTCTCCACAGCTCCTCAGGTGTTCACCAGTGTTTTCACACTGATTTCGGTCTGGGCTCACAGGAATGGCATCCGTCTCCTTCGTTATCTGGACGACTGGCTAATCCTGGCAGACTCGGAGTCGACCCCCCTTCGACACCGAGACAGACTTCTGGAGGTTTGCCAGGATTTGGGGATCATGGTATATCTCGAAAAGTCCTCTCTGCGCCCATCCCAGAAACTGGTATACCTAGGTATGAAATTAGACACCATTCTCCACAAAGCCTTTCCATCAGACTATAGGATAGCAAGGCTGAGGACCATTCCTCAGGCGAGAAGAGCTTCCGGCCCAATCATGGTTACGTCTCCTAGGTCACCTTGCCTCCCTGGCCCGCCTAGTTCCAAACAGCCGCCTAAGGAGATCCCTGCAATGGCGACTCAAGTCCCGGTGGAATCAGGGTATCGATTCCCCGGACTCCTTGGTTCCCATAGGACCATCAGAACAGGCGGACCTTCGGTGGTGGCTGGACGACAAAAACTTTCAAAAGAGTGTGGATCTTCTCGTCCTTCCCCCGGATTTGACTCTGTTTTCGGACGCGTCAAAAGAAGGGTGGGGGCCCCATGTTCTGAACAAAAGGACCTCAGGCCTTTGGTCAGAATCAGAAAAGTACCTTCACATCAATCTGCTAGAAATGAAGGCTGTTTTTCTGGCTCTTCAACAGTTCCAAAGGACCCTGGCAGGTCACTCCGTGGTGGTGATGAGCGACAACACCACGGTAGTGGCTTATATCAACAAGCAGGGAGGTACTTTTTTATGTCAGCTATCCCATCTTGCAGTAGAGATTCTGAGGTGGTCCGAAGTCTACTCGATAACACTATCAGCTCGCTTCATTCCAGGCAAGAGGAATGTGCTCGCCGACAGTCTGAGCAGAGCTACGCAGATAGTGAGTACCGAGTGGTCTTTGGATCCTTAGATAGCCAACAAAGTCCTGACTTTGTGGGGTTCTCCGACAGTAGACCTGTTCACGACAGCCTTGAATTTCAAGCTGCCCCTGTACTGTTCTCCTGTCCCAGACCCCAAGGCTCTTTGGCAAGATGCCTTCCAACAGAGGTGGGACAACATCGATGTCTACGCCTTCCCACCGTTCTGTCTGATGAGAAGGGTGCTCAACAAGACCAGACTATCGGTCAATCTGTCTATGACACTAATAGTTCCGCTATGGCATCACACGGAATGGTTCCCGGACCTTCTGCAGCTCCTGACGGAACTCCCGAGAGAACTTCTCCCACGTCACAAACTACTCAGACAACCACATTGCAACATCTTCCACAAGGCCGTAGCCTCGTTTCGGCATCACGCTTGGAGACTATCCAGCGTCTCCTCACGGAGAGAGGATTTTCGTAACAGGTTGCAGAGAAAATGTCTCGGCACCTACGCAAATCCTCAGCTGGAGTCTACCAGGCGAAGTGGAAAGTCTTCTGTGGTTGGTGTCGTGGGAGGGGTATCTCTCCACTCGATGCCACTATTCCAGCAATAGCGGAGTTCCTCGTGTATTTACGGGAGGAAATGCGCCTTTCGGTCTCGGCGGTGAAAGGCTATCGCTCAGCCTTAAGTCTGGCCTTTAGGCTGAAAGGAATAGACATTTCCTCTTCGTTAGAACTCTCTCTACTCATACGTAGCTATGAGCTTACCTGCCCTCAGTCGGAAGTGAGACCTCCGCCTTGGAACGTGGTTCAGGTCCTCAGAGCTCTGAAGAGACCTCCGTTCAAACCATTACGCCAGGCCTCCGATCAACATCTGACTTGGAAGACGGTTTTCTTATTTGCTTTGGCTTCGGCCAAGCGAGTTAACGAACTTCATGGTCTCTCATACGACATCGCCCATTCCAGGGGATGGGGGGAGGTAACGTCCCTGAGTTTGTTGCCAAGACTCAGAACCCTGGAGTTCCGGACCCACGGTTCGACTCCTTCAGGGTCGAGAGTCTACGTTCTATAACAAGTGATCCAGACCATCTGCTTCTATGCCCACTAAGGAGTCTGAGGTAATACTTGAAGAGAACGGCTGCAGTCCGTCCTCATGTGCGAGCATTGTTTGTTAGCACGGGGAGGACGAAGAGGAGGGTCACGAGGAATACCATCTCAGCCTGGATTTGTAGGGTCATCCATCATTCCCTGAATCCTGACCCTCCTCTGTCACGTCGCCCTAGGGCTCAAGACGTGAGGGGCATCGCTACGTCCCTGGCCTTCAAAAAGAACTTCTCAATGACGCAGGTACTTCAAGCTCGGGTCTGGAAGCGTCAAACGACCTTCACAGCCCACTACCTGCATGACGTGACCCACAGGAGTCTCGATACTTTTTTTATTGGGCCTGTGGTGGCTGCACAACAGCTGGTCTAAACCTCAGGCTCCTTGTTGGACAAGTAGCAGAAGGCATTGTTACCCGGTTTTAGTCTGCGTGAATGAAAGAGTATGACTGGCCCTTACTTCTTTCTTCATTCTCCCCTCTCTTGGGGAAAGCAGCATCCTGGTCTCTGCATAGCTGAACTCAACCTCTGCAGGTAAACCATGCTTCCTTGTGTTCCTAGTATTAAGACTAATACTGTTACATCCTCCATACCCTAACGAGGTGGTATTGGGAACGTCCTAGCCTAGATTTCTATCTAAAGAACTCCAGGTCAACTTCCTAGGACGAGTCACACTTTACTCCTCCATACACAAGCTCCTGTAGGCCGCTCGTTCCCACCTGTGAGGGCAGCGACTCCCTCTCTAGAGTGCTACACACTCAGAGTTTGAGTCCCCGGGCAAAAGCCAAAGCCAGTAAGGCTGGGGACTTTCCTCCCTTCCTAAGGGGTAAGTCACCCTATGTAAATAGCGTGGTTTGTATTTCGGTTACGGAACAAATGACAAATTCGGAGATAATTTGTATTTTTCCTAACCATACAAACCTTAGCTATTTACACATACTTGCCCGCCAACCCTGTCCCCCAAGACAAGTCCTACCTTTAAGAAAAGTGAGTCAACTCACCTGTGGGTGGGGGGGAGGGGTAGCTAACTACCCCTTCCCCTACCCCCGCTAACTAGCGCGGGGGGGTAGTTAACCCTCGTTTAAATTTTAATGGCTCGTCATTTCAGCTACGCCGAAAGTAATACCCTATGTAAATAGCCAAGGTTTATATGGTTAGGAAAAATACCAATTATCTCCGAATTTGTCATGTTTCCTTTGCTTTCGGTGTTGTGCGGTGTGTGTTGTGTACGTCTACGAGAGTGATCGCCGGCTTAGCCAGGCCACCCCGATTCTCTTCTTGATCACGGCCGTTCACTCCTAGGCCACCATGGTTGCCTTCGTGGTGTACGGACCCTCTCTCGAGGTCGTTCACTTCTTACTCCATACTACGCCTACGATAGCTTCTCAGACAGAGTTGCTATTTTGTTTTATTTGTCTCAATTATTTTTATGAATATAATTGTATTTTTAACTTTTCTGCTCGGGAACACGTTCCTTCGGGGGTCTGTGATCCTTGGAACATTCAAAGTCAGTTGCATAATTATAATGTTATAATTTCTGTTTTTGTTAAGTTTTTCGCTCCCCCCCTCACCCGCGCATGTCAGTGGGGGAGGAGGGCGCATACCTACTTTCGTTCTTATGTTTTACTTTCCCTTGGGGTTTCTCTTCGGAGTCTCACCTGGGGGAATTTCTGTTAAATAATTTTTTTTTTATTTTCCAGTTTACGATGCTGTTTCTTCGTGCCTGTTGTGTGCCTTGGAAGCAGAGCTGTCCTGTTTATGCCTGGAGAGTGCTGTAGCCGCCGTCTCTCTAGGACATCGTCAGGGGCGTTCCCTTCTCTTAGAAGTTCCCCCGTGACTATTGTCAGCTCTTCAGTGCATACTAGAACGATAAGGAGGTTCGCTTCCAGGGTAGTTAGTTAACTTCCCTTCCTACCTTTCCCTGGTCCTTAGGCGGTTATGTTCTTGGGGCTGAGTGACCACCCTTGTGACTTGCTCAAGGGGCTGAGTGGTTGCAAGGCCGGACCATGGTACTAGCGACTATGCTCTCGGGGCTGAGTGGTCGCTTCTGCGCCCCAGCGCTCTCCTGCGCCCCAGCGCTCTCCTGCGCCCCAGCGCTCTCCTGCGCCCCAGCGCTCTCCTGCGCCCCAGCGCTCTCCTGCGCCCCAGCGCTCTCCTGCGCCCCAGCGCTCTCCTGCTCGCCAGCGCTCTCCTGATCGCCAGCGCCCTCCTGCGTGCAAGCGCTCTACGGCAGATGAGTCGTCAGACTCTTCTCGCCAGCGGTCTCCTGATCGCCAGCGCGCCCCTGTTTGCCAGCGCTCTCCAGCTCGTCAGCGCTCTCCTGCTCGCCAGCTTTCACCTGCTCGCCAGCTTTCACCTGCTCGCCAGCTTTCACCTGCTTGCCACCGCTCTCCTGCTCGCCACCGCTCTCCTGCTCACCAGCGCTTGCCTGCGCGCACGCGCACTTCAGCCCCTGCTGCGCGCCCTGCGCGTCAACAATCTCCTGAGCGTCGTCAACCTCCTGCTCGTCAGTGCACTACTGCGCGCCCAGTTCCTGATGTGCGCCCAGCGCGCTAACGTTCGCCCGCGCGCCCACGATCTCCGGATCTGGGCGCAGGCAAGGACATTGTTCCATTGCTTCACCAGCGTTCCCTGCGTGTCAACCGCCGCCTGTGCTCCAGTCTCCTGCGCGCACTTCCAAAGTGCATGCGCACACGCGAGTCAACTCCTGAGCCCGCCCACGAGACTTTACCTTCGAGCACATCAGCGTCCCCTGGCCCTGCGCCTCAGTTGGCTTCTTCTCTCCGTGCCACGGCGCGCTATCCTACGTGTCAGCATTCTCCTACGCGCGAACGCTCACTAACGCACCCACGCGTCTGATTGCCACAGGGCTCCGACTCGCCCCCACGCCAACTCACCTGTGCGCAGTTGGTCGCCCGCACGTCCCACGCGTCATCGATCACCAACGCGCCATCGCTCGCCAACGCGCTTACTCTCGCCTAGGCTCCATCGTTCGCCTACGCGCCATCATTCTCCTGATCGCCAGCGATCACCCAGACACTCGCACTTGCCTGTGCATTCACGCACACCCTCATCTGCGTGCCTACGCGCCCACACGCGCCCGCGCGCCAACGGTCGCCCGCGCGCCAACGGTCGCCCGCGCAACCCAGCATTGCGCGAGCACCAGCGCGACCCAGCGATTCTGCCATCGCGTGAGCGCCAGCGCGACCCAGCGATTCTACCATCGCGTGAGCGCCAGCGCGAACCAGCGATTCTAACCTCGCGCGAGCTCCAGCGCGATTCCCGCCGGGTTTCGCAGCGCGCCCAGCCTTGCGAGGTACCGGGGATGCGTACTTCCAGATCGTCCTCGCGATCACCATCGCGGAAGCGCCGAGCACGCGCCCAAGAGCAGGAAGAGTCATCGGAGAGGTCCAGACAACATTCGTCTTCCCTTTCTTCTTTTCAGGCAGGCCCTGTAGTATCCACTCCTAAGGATCAACCGATTCCCTTCCCTCCAGCGGAGATCGCTGACACTGCGTCAGTCAGCCGCCAGCCTTGGTTTGGTTCCTGATGAAAGCGGTGGTGCAGGCTATGAAGCCAGCCCTCGCTGATCTGGGACTGAAACCAAAGGCTCCCTCGCCCCCGCTGAAGAGAAGGAGAGGAGTGGATTTCGCGGTGACTTCTCCCAGGGTTAAGCTGGCTCCCAAGAGGTCTGTCAGGAAGGCCCCTTCCCCCTCGCAGGCGTTTTCTCCTTCTCCTGTGGACGAACCTTTCCCGTCCTCAGGAGAATCCAGTGAGGTGAGACACTCTCCCACGGCACCAATAGGAGGAACCCCACCTCAAGGAAGAGAAACGTCTCGCGTAGGAGGGACCTTCCAAACCTCTTTGCTGGAGTCCTGTATCCCTCCCAGGAGGGAGCCCAAGGACTCAAAGACGTTACCCAAATCATCGTTGAGGTTTCGCCCAGAGCCAACCTTTCACCGGGAGAATGTCCGCGTGTCCCCCCATGAAGAGCTAATGGGGACAGGAGACTTAGCTGCCAGTCCACAAGGAAGAGAGCAGCACGAGTCGGAGCACGCCTTCTGGCAGGTCTTTGGTCTAATGAGGCAACTCAATAGTTTCAAGGACCCCGAGACCGCCCCTCGTGAAGGCAAGGATACGGTCCTGGACCAGGTTTTTGGCATTCAGAAGCCCCCCAAGACCAGTGCAGCCCTGCCCTGGTCCCAGGGGTGAAGAGCGCCAGGGACAACGTCGAGGGCCAGCTTTCCGAGCTCGCCTCCTCCAGCCGTTCTTCTGCCGGGAACAAGCTCCTCCCATCTCCTCGCGTGCAGCAGAGGAGGTACTTCGAGATCATGGAGTAGCCTTGACTAGCTCTTTCCCTCCACCACTCCGTGGAAGAGCTCACCAGGGGATTCTCTTTAGAGAAACTCAACGCCCAGCAGGTGACATTCTCGGCGTCAGAGATCCGGAGCCAAGAGAAGGTCGCGAAGTGTGCCATGCAGGCTACTTCGTGGCTGGATGTCTGGCTAGGGTCTCTGGGCATCCTATTGTGCTCTGAGGACTTGTCCAAGGATAGCAATAGGAAGGCCCCGGAGACCTTCCTCCTCTCGGGCATGCGCTCCATCGAGTTTTTAGCTCACCAGGACACTAACCTGTGGGCTAACTTGATTCTCAAGCGTCGTGATGCGGTGACCGAGAGGTTCCATCCGAAGGTCCCCGCTATGGATGTCAGCAAGCTCAGACATTTCTCCATCCTTGGAGGAAACCTGTTTAAGCTCAAGGACGTAGAACGGACAACTGAGAGGTGGAGGAAGACGAGTCATGATTCGCTCCTCTAGAAGGCCCTTACATCTCGGCTCTACAAACCTCCAGCTCCTCAACAACAGCAGCAGCCTCGCAGGACACCAAAGCAGGCTCCGGCAGCTAAGACCAAGGTGTCTAAACCGCAGCCCTTTCCTGTCAAAGACAAGAAGGGCGGAAAGTCCTCCAGGGGAGGCAAAAATCCTTGAAGAAGCGGCCGAGGCTGCAAGCGCTAGGATTGGCAATCCCCCTGCGTGTCCACCTGTGGGGGGATGCCTACAAAGTTGCGTGCTCAGCTGGCAGCAACTCGGGGCCGATTCCTGGACGGGCTCTGTGATCGGACAAGGATATCGCGTCCCGTTCATATCATCTCAACCTCCCCTGACAGCGAATCCAGTGTCGTTGAACTCCTATGCCACGCGATCGGCAAAGGGGCTAGCCCTTCGGGCAGAAGTCGAGACCATGCTCAAGAAAGATGCTCTCCAGGAGGTCGTGGACGGCTCCCCAGGCTTCTTCTGTCGACTATTTCTTGTAAAGAAGGCGTCTGGAGGCTGGAGACCCGTCATCGACCTTTCAGCCCCGAACAAGTTTGTCAAGCAAACTTCGTTCAGCATGGAGACAGCAGACACGGTCAGACTTGCAGTGAGACCCCAAGACTTCATGTGCACACTGGATCTGAAGGACGCGTACTTCCAGATCCCAATCCATCCGTCTTCCAGGAAGTACCTACAATTCAGCCTAGACAACAAGATCTACCAGTTCAAGGTGCTGTGTTTCGGTCTCTCCATAGCACCTTAGGTGTTCACCAGAGTGTTCACACTGATATCTTCGTGGGTACACAGGAACAGCATCCGTCTCCTCTGTTATCTGGACGACTGGCTGATCCTGGCAGACTCGGCGTCGACCCTTCTTCGACACCGAGACAGGCTTCTGGGAATTTGCCAAGATCTAGGGATCATGGTAAATCTCGAGAAGTCCTCTCTGCTCCCAACACAACGACTGGTATATCTAGGTATGATATTAGACACCGATCTCCACAGAGCCTTTCCATCAGACTACAGGATAGCAAGGCTGAGGAGGGTTGCAAAGCCTTTCCTCAGTCGAGAAGATCTTCCAGCCCAATCTTGGTTACGTCTCTTAGGTCACCTAGCCTCCTTGGCCTGTCTGGTTCTCAACGGCCGCCTCAGGATGAGATCCCTGCAGTGGCGGCTCAAGTGCCGGTGGGATCAAGGCATCGATTCCCAGGACTTTCTGGTCTCGATAGGACCTGCGGAACGGACGGACCTGCAATGGTGGTTGACCGACAACAACCTTCAAAAGGGAGTGGATCTTCTCGTCCTTCCCCCGGATTTGATGCTGTTTTTGGACGCATTAAAAGAAGGGTGGGGGGCCCACGTTCTGAACCAGAGGGCCCTTCAACAGTTCCAACAGACCCTGGTGGGCCACTCTGTGGTGGTGATGAGCGACAACTCCACAGTAGGGGCCTATATCAACAAGCAGGGAGGTACCTTTTCACAACAGCTATCCCATCTTGCAGTAGAGATACTGAGATGGACCGAAGTCCACTCGATACGTCTATCAGCTCGCTTCATTCCTGGCAAAAGGAATGTGCTCGCCGACAATCTGAGCAAAGCTTCGCAGATAGTGAGTACCGAGTGGTCTTTGGATCCTCAGGTAGCCAACAAAGTCCTGACTTTGTGGGGTTCCCCGACAGTGGACTTGTTTGCGACAGCTTGAATTTCAAGCTGCTGCTGTACTGCTCCCCAGTCCCGGACCCCAAGGCACTCTGGCAAGATGCCTTCCAACAGAGGTGGGACAACATTGACGTGTACGCCTTCCCACCGTTCTGTCTGATGAGAATGGTGCTCAACAAGAGCAGACTATCGGTCAACCTGTCGATTACCTTAATAGCTCCGCTATGGCATCATGCAGAGTGGTTCCCGGACCTTCTGCAGCTCCTGACGGAACCCCCGAGAGAGCTTCCCCTATGACATGAGCTACTCAGACAACCACATTGCAACATCTTCCACAAAGCCGTAGCATCGCTTCGGCTTCACACCTGGAGACTATCCAGCGTCTCCTCACGGAGAGAGGCTTTTCGCAACAAGTTGCGGAACGGATGTCTCGACACCTGCGAAAGTCATCCGCAGGGGTCTACCAGGCGAAGTGGAGAGTCTTCTGTGGTTGGTGTCGTGGGAGGGGTATCTCTCCCTTCGATGCCTCTATTCCAGCAATAGCAGAGTTCCTCGTTTATTTGCGGGAGGAAATGCGCCTTTCGGTCTTGGCGGTGAAAGGCTATCGCTCAGCCTTAAGCCTTGCCTTCTGGCTGAAAGGAATAGACATTTCCTCCTCGCTGGAACTTTCCTTACTCATACGAAGCTACGAGCTTACCTGCCCTCAGTCGGAAGTGAGACCGCTTCCTTGGAACGTGGTTTGGGTCCTCAGGGCTCTGAAGAGACCCCTTTCGAACCATTACGTCAGGCCTCTGACCAACACCTGACTTGGAAGACGGTATTCCTGCTCGCTCTGGCTTTCGGCCAAGCGAGTCAGTGAACTTCATGGTCTCTCATACGACATCGCCCATTCAAGGGGATGGGGGAGGTAACGTTCAGGTTTGTCCCTGAGTTTATTGCCAAGACTCAGAACCCTGGAGTTCCGGACCCACGGTTCGACTCCTTCAGGGTTGTGAATCTCTGTTCCGTAACAGATGACCCAGATCATCTGCTACTCTGCCCAGTGAGAAGTCTGAGACGATATCTGAAGAGAACAGCTGCAGTCCGTCCCCGCGTGCAACCCCTGTTTGTGAGAACGGGAAGGACAAAGAGGAGGGTCACCAAGAATACCATCTCAGCCTGGATTCGACGGACCATCCATCATGCCTTGAATCCAGACCCTCCTCCGTCACGTTGCCCTAGGGCACATGATGTTAGGGGCATCGCCACGTCCCTGGCCTTCAAGAGAAACTTCTCTGTGACGCAGGTGCTACAAGCTGGAGTCTGGAAGCGTCAGACGACCTTCGCAGCCCACTACCTGCAGGACGTGATCCACAGGAGCCTCGATACCTTTTCTATCGGCCCTGTGGTGGGCTATACAACAGCTGGTCTAACCTCAGGCTCCTTAATGGACAAGTAGCCAAAGGTTGAGGGCACTGTTACCCGGTTTTAGTCTGCGTGAATGAAAGAGTATGTCTGGCCCTTACTTCTTTCTTCATCCTACCCTCTCTTGGGGAATGCAGCATCCTGGGTCTCTGCATAGCTGACCTCAAACCTCTGCAGGTAAACCATGCTTCCTTGTGTTCCTAGTATTAAGTATAATACTGTCGCGCCCCCATACCCTGACGAGGTGGTATGGGGACGTCCTAGCCTAGAATGCCATATAAAGGACTTCATGTCAACTTCCTAGGACGAGTCACACTTCATCTCTCCACACACCACTCATGTAGGCTTCTCGTTTCTTGCGAGGCATAGGGACTCTTTTTCTCGAAGTGCTGTGCACTCGTATTCTGAGTGCCCGGGTAAGCCAAAGCCAGCAAGGCTGGGGACTTTCCACCCCGCCTAAGGCTAAGTCACCCTATGTAAATAGCGTGGTTTGTATTTCGGTTACGGAACAAATGACAAATTCAGAGATAATTTGTATTTTTCCTAACCATACAAACCTTAGCTGTTTACACATATTTGCCCGCCAGCCCTGTCCCCCAAGACAAGTCCTACCTCTAAGTGAAGTGAGGCAGCTCACCGGTGTGTGTGGGGGGGGGGGGGGGGAGGGATAGCTAGCTACCCCTCCCCTACCCCTGTGCTAACTAGCGCGGGGGTTAGTTTAACCCTTGTTAAAATCTAATGGCTTGTCATTTCAGCTACGCCAAAAGTAAACCCTATGTAAATAGCTAAGGTTTGTATGTTAGGAAAAATACAAATTATCTCCGAATTTATCATATTGCATAACTATACAGTACACCATAGTTTTCTGTCTAGGGTATGTACTATACCACAGATGTACTGGCTACTGTATACAGCCATACAACAGACACTGCTGGCGCATTGTCGGCAGGGTTAGAGTAAGGTGACAAGCCACTTTTGTAATATGAATTAGGTGGAGCCGGTGGCCTGCCGACGCGCCGGAGGCACACCGGGCGCCGGCGAGTCTCCAATTGAGGGTAACTCCTTTCAGCTATCAGTCTATGAGGAGGGGAAAGGGGGATAACCTCGGGAATTGATGGCAGGTTGCTGACATGTCGGCGGCTGCCGGCAGTCGACAGACAACCGGCTGTAGGTACTCCAACCCTGACATTGATCTATGAGACGGAGAGGAGACCTAGGCTATGCTGTCGGCTGTTGCTGGCAGAGTTGTGCGACAGTGGACCGGCACTTGATTGAGAGAGAGAGAAAGCATAGAGGAAGGGAGAGGGAAGGGCGGCAGCTCACTACCCTAACCTCGCCTTCCTCGAGAAGGAGGGTTCAAATGGAAGGAAGAGTATGATCAGGCTTCCATCCAGCCGCAACTAAGCCGGCAGTCAGCTAGGGTTGAGGGTGGTGGTCCAAGGGAGGACTGAAAAACACTCTTAAGATAGCAGGGAGGTCTTCTGCCGGCAGACCAACCTGTTGTTACGCTATCCCATAGTTCAACTATATGCGGGAAGCTTAGCAGTTCGGACTAGCAGGCGAAAGGACCGGGCCGACCCCACAATCCGCCGGCACTCGGTTGAGTTGTAGGACGGTGGACAGAGGTGTGATGGCTAGGCCATCACCAAAGGACAGAGGGGGAGGGGAAAGGGTCCTGAGAAGGGGTGTTGTGGTTGGTGTGAGCCTTCCCCGACACCCTAAAGGGGATTCTTGTTTCAGTACCGGCGCCATCCCAGATATAGGAAGAATTCATTCTCCAGCCTAGGGTGGGTTAGTACAGTAAAAGAATGGCATGGTCGTGCCGTCCTAAACTATAAAGAAACAAAATCCTAGGGTCTACCTAACCTAGGCTAGGGAAAGCATATCCCCCTAGCCTGGAGAAGGCAGGCTTAGGACAAGTCGCTATGCCACAGGGAGGAAGGGTTGTAACCCTACCAGGTGTGGCCTAGTGGGGAGGGCAGGGTCCCCCCCACCTTTTGCCATCCAGTGGAGACCCAAAGGAGAGTTCATTCACCTAAGGGGGTAGCTGGGGGCAAACGACTGATACTCTGAGGTTCTGACCCTAACTCAAAGCTCATGAACTATGGCTGTGGACAGGGAAAGAAAATCCTAGCCTAACCTCACTTGTGTACATTCAAGATAAGGAGGACTAGGATGTAGCCTAAGCTACCTCAGAGGGAGGAGTGATTACTTTAGGCAAAGGTAACCGGGGAGGTGTGAAAGTATACAAAAGCCCCTAAGCCGTAGGTTAGGGGCAAGGGAATAGACTACCAAGATCATCAAAACCCCTTGTATACTTTCGAGAAGAAAAAACCCATGTGCAATCACTGAATCTTATATGTATAAATGCCTAATAACTTCATTTAATAAATTAACACTAGGAACACTTATTATATCATGCATGAGAGTAAACTAAAACGCCTAGGTTATTGAGCCTAGGGGATGGGCTAGCAACTCTAGCGTCGTAAATTCGGCTACCTACACTCGCTGTAATTAAAGAATACTATGGGCATAATATAACTAATTCCTAGCAATGAAGACTAAATAGCTAATACTGATAATTAGTTATGGAACCAGGATAGCTGTTCTGGCTAACTTAATAAAGCATGCGAAGCGAACAACAGCGTCAGGGACGCCTCCGGTAGGCAACAGCTCCGCCACAAAACACAGTATTTAAAGATAAAAAGACATTAATTTACGGCCAGAGCTAATTTATACAATATAAGAATATGGTACTCAACTTTCCAGGGGCAGAAGAGGCTGAAGATTACGACATACTGGTAAATAATAGCGAACAACTGGGAAAAACACCTGGTCACAGATGCTACAAGAGAAGGAATGGAGAAGGCGCGCGGTTATGACGTCAGCCAAGATGGCGTCGTTTATGACGTCATCCGAGTACCATAACAGTAACGGAAGAGGAGACTTTGTAACGGCTCCTCCCATAAATTGCCACCAACTTCCCCTCGAAGCGTGAAGGCTATGTGGGGTGCAGATAGCTATGTGGCGTGTCAAGCATACGTCCACTGTTATTATACGATATCCTAAAGGGAAACCTTATGGGTACTCGTGCCCAGAAGTTAGAATTCTGTGAAATCTTTAGTTTAATTCTCTGGGAATATCTACTGTAGTCATATATACCCTTAGGAAGCTACTGAAGGAACCTTCCATCAGGACGACATGGCCTAAGCCCAAAAAAAGGATTGTTATTTTAAGAAAATTTTTGTCCTTTTGGTTTGCTTTCTTTGGATAATCTTCGATCTGTTTTAAAGATTATCTAGCGTTCATTTTTATTCATGCTACGCAGTCCTCTGTCTATCGTTACAGTATTACTTTTTGTATTGATATTTATGAAAAGTAGTTTTCTTTAAAAACTAAAGTTTTTAAGTTATATTAGATAAGAGGAATATGTCATTTTCCAATTATATTGGTCCTTTTAGTATTTTTTCTTTAACTAATCTGTTTTACAAAGATTAAAGAGAATTAGTGTTCAGTTAATTTTTATACGACTTAATATTTATGACAATCGATATAGTCTCACGATTCTTCGTATTGTTGTTTACTTGTTCGTTTTTGGAATAGTAAATTTTTTCATATAATATTTATAAATGTTCCAATTGTTAAATGGAACTTCGTCTTTTATTGGAACCCTTTAATATTAAGGGTTGGTTTGAATATATAGATATATTCTTTATTCCTATATCTATTCATGTAATATGTTAATATTTTATATTAAATATTTTGTTACATTTTATATGGGATTCAGTGACTATTGCATTCCCATTCAAGCCCTTGACAGAATAGTAAGATCTCCCTCTATGGGCGTGTATACTTTTGGTTTTATACCAAAGAGTCAAAAATGCAAAATTTTTAGGGCTAAATTAGTGCAGTGAATTTTATTCAATATAGTGGAGGGTCCTTCTGTTCGGACCTGTCGTTATCCTAACCTTAGACCTCTTTCAAGCTCTCAGACCCATGGGAGAAGTAAAGTCGAGCGGCGAAGGGAAGCGAAAGGCGTAGCCTGGCGCTTACAGTCTTGTAAGACCCGAGCAGAAGTCTCCTCGAGCGTTTTCTGTTGACGATCCCCAGACCGCTCGCCCTCGCCATAGGTAAAGCGAGGTAAAAGTGTTTTCTAACATTAAGCGATGGCGAGCATCAGGCGCGAAGCTGAAAACAAAAAATTAGAATCATTCTTGACAGGTAATGAGCATTCAAATGTTCTTACCTCTTAAAAAGAGCTGAACTTGATGGCGCGTGCCAAGCAGCTGAGCATGATGGCGCTCGCCAGGTGGCTGAGTAAGGCGCCTCGTGCCAAGCTGAACGTGACACCTCGCGCCAAGCTGAACGTGACACCTCGCGCCAAGCTGAACGTGACACCTCGCGCCAAGCTGAACGTGACACTTGGCTCCAAGCTGAGCGTGACAACAACAGAGCGTTGATCATCAAGCATTCAGCAAGGCTAGCTACTAACGCTGCTGTAAGAGTTTGACACTTTATTTGTATGTTAGTGCAACTTCTTAGTTTCTCTTGTTCGATGATCTACCGTTCTAGACGCGATCGGCATAGTTCCGAGTATCTGAATCGCGAGCGTTTTTTAATCGTAATCGCAAACGTTATTGTTCTGAAAGTCACATGGCGCCGAGCGTCAAGAGCTTGTATGACATAAAGTAGAACGTGATGTCTACGTGACCATGAGCGTCTAGCGTTGGAACATTGTTACACCAGGCGCTATATTAAGAAATAAATATTAACTAGAAAGATATTATGTTCTCAGACCAAGGCCTGCTTGAACTAATTCTTGGTTGGGAGAGCTAGAATTAAACCTCTAAAGCATTGAGGTCAGAATTCAGAACCTTACGAAGTTAACTCCTAGGAAACAAGACATCTCTACTTAGGTTAGAGACTTGTAGGAGGAAGGGAGTGACTTTCAGAATCTCATGAGTTTTTTTCTGAAGAGTTTCCATTTTATTTTGTACCTGCTGCTCCTCGTTCCGCCTTCAGAGTTTTTCGCTAAGGAAGATGGCAAAGGAGTCTCTGTTTATTATTTTGTTATTACTGTATTACTAGCCAAGCTACAACCCTAGTTGGAAAAGCAAGAATAAGCCTAAGGGCTCCAATAGGGAAAGATTGCTCAGTAAGGAGAAGAAATAAGGAAATAAATAAATGATGAGAATAAATTAACAATAAATCATTCTGAGAAAAGTAACAAAGTCAAAAAGACAGTGCTGATAGGGCAGTGCTTTAGCGCATCCTCAATGCAGCATAAAGAACCTAACTGCTGATGTTGGTGCAGCAACACGTTCAGTTGCAACAGCAGGAAATGCATTATGGCTTTTGTAAGAGAAGGCAGTGCCCCTTTTTTGCTGTATACGGCCTGTCAGGATGTCAAAAGTTGGCAAAGCTTTAGTTCAGACTGATAAGGAACTTGTTCCTGAGTCTGGTGTTACGGTACAGGCACCGCCGCTTCCGCCAGACTGTTTTCCGTCAAAGTTTTCTACACCGGTGTCACCTAATGTTGATCCTAGTTGGACTATGCAGCTGGCATGAAGCAACGGCTCTCATCTGTTATGCAGTCTTATCAGCTTGCTGTTAGCAAAGCGATGGTTCGTCATGATTCTTTTCAGGAAGCGTTGTCACCCAGGCGGCCTACCAGCAAGCTAAAATGTTGAACAACGTGATAAGGCTTCTATATCCCATTGAGTGTCTGCTTCTCTAGATACCAGACATCAAACGGCCAAGCTTGTCATTGAGCGTTTACCTTCCAAGCGCGGCGATGATCGCTAGGCAGCTAAGCGCAACATTGGGCGTCAAGCTGAACATGACGTCGGGCGTTGAGCTGAATGCGACGTTGAGCAACAAGCTCGTGACGTCGAACGTCAAACAAACCGTGACGTCCAATGTCGGTCACATACTGTTCAAGCTATGTCCAGAGGACAAAACTTCTCTATGGAAACTCAAAAAAGACTATGCTTGCAGCAGTAAAGAAGGTCCACTGGATGTTCTCTTTAAATCTCCAGGATGCTTACTTCTACTTCCCGATCCATCCGAACTTCAAACTACCGGAAGGTTCGTGTATGGGAGGAAGTTGTCCAGTTTTGAGTTCTTTGTTTTGGACTAAGCACCACTCCTCAAATAGAGGGTGCGTCTGTGAGGACACATTGTTGTGTCCTATCCTTAGACATCTGGAAGGAAGTATTCCAGTTTCGGGCCTTAGGCTTCGACCTCACCACCGCCCCTCTAGTCTTCACAAAGATCATGTTGAATGTGGCAAGCATGCTCCGCTCAAGAGGCATCAGAGCCTCCTTGTACTTGGACGATTGGCTACTAAGAGCCCCCTCACTCAATCGCTGTCTGGAGGATTTGCGTCTGACAATGAGTCTGTCAGAGGAGCTAGGACTTCTGGTGAATTCAGAGAAGTCTCAATTGATCCCTTCTCAGAAGATTCTTTGGGGATGGAGATTCACAGTCTGACTTTTCAGGTTTGCCATCACCTGCAAGTATACAGCTAGCTCTACTAAGGCTTTGTGCCTTTCTAAAGAAGGAGTTTTGTTCATTGAGGGAGTGGATGAGTCTCCTGGGAACCCTCTCTTCACTGGAACAATTTGTGTCTGGGGAAACTAAATTTACGACCCCTTCATTTCTGTCTCAATTGCCTTTGGAACAAAGAGTACAGCCTCGACAAGAAGAGCATTCCTCTTACGGATCTAATAAAAGAGTGCCTTCGTTGGTGGAACAACATAAACAGGTTCCAGGAAGGTCTCTCTTTGGAACAAAAGAGCCCAGACCTTGTGTTGTTTTCCGACGCCTCGGACTCGGGGTGGAGAGCAACACTAGGAAAGTCAGAGATTTTGGGTGTGTGGACAAAATAACAGCAAAGTCTCCACAACAATCAAAAGGAGCTGTTAGCAGTCCTGTTGGCTCTCAAGGGGGTTTGAGAATTTAGTACTAAACAAAGTAATACAAATCAATGCAGACAATACCACAGCTTTGGCCTACATAGCGAAACAAAGAGGAACGCATTCGAGGCCGCTTAACGAGATAGCAAGAACCCTTCTCGTTTGGGCACATCAAAGAAAGATATCCCTGTTGACAAGATTCATTCAAGGGGAAAAGAATGTGAGGGCAGACAGCCTCAGCAGGAGGAATCAAGTTCTCCCCACAGAGTGGACACTGCATCTAGATGTATGCAAGAAACTTTAGCGGATTTGGGGCCACCCTCTCATAGATCTATTCGCAACTTCAAAATCCAAAAGACTAGAGAATTATTGCTCCCCAGTTCTGGATCTCGAAGCATCACACATAGACGCATTCCTGATGGACTGGTCACACTAGATGTGTACGCTTTCCCTCCATTCAAATTGCTGTACAAAGTACTACAAAAGTTTGTGTCTCATGAGGGAACCAGATTGATGTTAATAGCCCCATTCTGGCCGTCAAGAGGTTGGTTCACAGAGGTACTGGAATGGATGGTGGATGTTCCAAGAAGCTTGCCCTTTAGAATAGATCTTCTCAGACAACCCCACTTGGCAAGAAACCATCTAAACCTCCAAGCTCTACGTCTGACTGCCTTCAGACTATCAAAAAACTCACAAGATCTAGAGGATTTTTGAAGGAAGCAACCAAGGCTATTGCTAGAGCAAGAAGAACTTCTACTATCAGGGTGTATCAATCCAAGTGGGAAGTTTTTAGAGCATGGTGTAAAGCTAACTCAGTTTCTTTATACAGTACCTCTGTAGCTCAAATTGTCAATTTCTCTTCCTCGACCATTAAAGGTACAGGAGTATGTTAGCAGCGGTCTTGAGGCATAGACATTTAGACCTCTCGAATAACAAGGACCTTCTGATCTCCTTAGATCCTTTGAAACCTCTATAAAACGTCAACAGGCTTCACCAGGCGGGATTTTAGACATGGTTTTAAAATTTCTTATGAGTGACAGATTCGAACCTTTGAACTCTGCTTCTTTTAAAGATCTGACCAAAAAGACTTTATTTTTTAGTAAGCTTAGAAACAGCTAAAAGGTTGAGTGAAGTTCATGCTTTTAGCAAACACATTGGCTTTAGAGAGGGCAAAGCTATATGCTCTGGCTTTAGAGAGGGCAAAGCTATATGCTCCCTGCAGCTTGATTTTCTAGCCAAAAACGAATGTCCTCACCCATGGCCAAAATCTTTCGAATTTGCTAACCTCTCTGATTTGGTGGGCGAGGAGCTGGTAAAGGTTCTTTGTCCTGTTAAAGCACTAAGGTTCTATTTAGACAGGACTCAAGGTTTAAGAGGCAGTTCAGAAGCTCTTTGGTGTGCCGTCAAAAAGCCTGCTTTACCTGTCTAAAAATGCCTTATCATATTTCATAAGACTTTTGATTAAAGAAGCTCACACACACACACTGGAGTGAGGCAGACCTTAAGTTCCTGAAAGTTAAGACTCATGAAGTCAGAGCTGTGGCAACTTCTGTGGCTTTTAAACAAAATCGTTCTCTGCAAAGTATAATGGATACAACGTTTTGGAGAAGTAAATCTGTATTCGCATTACATTATTTAAAACCTGTCCAGACTCTTTATGAGGACTGCTACACTTTGGGTCCATTCGTAGCAGCGAATGCAGTAGTAGGTGAAGGATCTACCACTACACTCCCTTAATCCCTAGGACCCTTTTCCCCTCTTGGAACTTGTATATATTTTTATAATTGGAGGAAATTGTTAGACAATCTTCCGCAATCTTTGACTTAGTCAGGTAGTCATTTGTTCCTTGAGAGTGCCCGGAACAAGGGTATTAGTTGAGGTCCTGTCAGCATAGAGGTTATTCACCGTTTAACAGCTCCTAGAGTTCTTCAGCCCCCTGGGTGGATCACTGGTTCTCAAAGGACAGCAGACTTATTAATGCAGAGAACCATTGAAGTCCGCTTCCTTAATAGGTACGAACCCTTAAGCTAGTTTTGTTTTAAACTCTTAAGTGAAATTCCATTAATGTTGCTCTCTCTGACCCGCCACCAGGGGTGTCAGTCAGCTATGATATATAACCAGCAGGTTAGTTTAAATGTTTTAAAATGGTATTTTCATAATAGAATAAATTTTTAAACATACTGTACTTACCCGCTGATTATATAACTTAAAATCCCCCCTTCCTCCCCTCTAGAGACCTATGGGCATGGAAAATCTGATACTAGGAGGGATAGTTCGACCTAACTCCGTGGTGGCGCTAGTGTATACCTGGCATATCTGTGTGTTTGCTGCGAGTTTTGAATTTTCTGCCGGACAGAAGCATAAAGCTATTATATATAACCAGCGGTTAAGTATGTTCAAATATTTATTTTATTATGAAAATATCATTTCTATCATCTTTTATCTTAGCCATAATGGTAAGAAGATAATCGAAGATAGAATCGTCCAGTACCGGATTCTGATGGATTAAACATGAATAAAAGTTGCCTGCCACAAACTTTTATCTCCTGAATCTAATAACATTCACATTCTTAGTAGAATTTATGAGAAGCAGGATACTCAATTCTAATATACACCCTTTCCCCTTGTCCTAGAAACTCAAGATCGGCTTCGATCTTTGAGGAGCGCTGAGGCGCTAACCAGTGGAAGCTATTCCTCCCTTGATACGAGTCACGGTTGCCTTCCCCAAGGTCATTGGTATGCTACCAGTAAAGTACCTTGATGAACATACAGTCCTTTTCGATTGACGATGTCCTGGTACTTGTCTTAATGAAAGATCTCGATGCATATTTCAGGAGAATCCATCTACTTTGCGTATTCATGTACTGGACTGAAAACGGAATGGGCAATGCTCAGGAGAGGAAGGTATGATTCCTCAGAGGCTGAGGTGCTCATAAGTCATATGCCTTCAGAGGCGGGCAAACATCAGGTGCTTTATGCATCTGAAGGTTGAACGGGAGAGCGTAGCACAGCTTTTTATAGGTGTATTGTGTGAAAGCTTATGCTAGATGAGTAGGAGTCTTGTTGGTAATTCCATATATACGATGTAGCATCTTGATAATCGTATAAGCAGTTAAAGCGGCCCTCTGAGGTCACCTAAATTGATGCAATGCGAGGACGAGTGATTGGGGTCTTGTGACGTGGGAATATCTGCGTGTCGTAAGTCCTAACTGATAACGTAGAATGTTGAGAAGCAGTAGACAGGTATCATATGTCTCGAACATTACAATAACTGTAAGAATAGGTGAGAGGAGCCTGATCGTGAAAAGCAGTCATACAGTGATGGTGTGCGTGGAGACCAGGTGCATGCATAGAGACAGAGAATGTATAGTCCATGCGTTTGACGATCTGTCTTGCGATGAATGGACTTGATGGAACCGGTTAGCTAGAATCAATGAAGTCTATGATGGGACTATATGCTAGTAATTATGATCACACTGCTTGTAAATTGTACACACCACCAAGATCCTTCTAATGGGCTGTTGTCTTTGTAGGAGGTGATTTCTGGAACTCTGAAGACGGGGCAAGGTTAGTGCCCTTTATCTTGATAGAGGGTATATGTGCTGTATCTCATGAGAGACAGAGCACTGGCAGCAGAAGTGTAAACACCTGTACCTCGTACTGATGTCTCCTCGAGCTGGATACATTCCTGTTATGTACTATCCTCGCATACTTGGGAAAATCGATCATGGAGACGACTTCAGTTGATCGGTCACCCTTTGATGAAGTTTTCTTTGGGAGAGAAGTTACACTGTACGCAGGTACAGCCAAGGGCACTATATTTATTACTTGGCAGAGAGTTGTGTGTGAAGACATTTTATCCCACTGTGAGCTAATTTCAGGCATATAACCCCCCCCCCCCAGTAGAATACAGAGCATATGTAGCAGGGAAGTGTGTACCAATACTTCTTGCTATGGTATAGTTTTCAGTACGAACAGTTTTGCCTCTCCCAAGAGAGAGATCAGCCAACCATAAAGGGGAAAATAAGGGGGGAAGACTCGACCTTTCAAACCGATAGTGCTTTTGCTTCTATGGGATAGAGAGTTGTGTTTGCCAACATTTTGCCCTATTGTGAGATCGACCACAGATATTAGGTTCTTGAACACCTGCATCAAATACCTGACTCCTCCCCATGAGAGTTAGGTTTTGGTACCAAACCATCCCTCGCTCGTAAATGAGTGGAGAGATTATTCAGTCTAATGTACGAGACTCCTAAAAGTCTGTCCTTTTGGACTTCGATGATGTCTTCTACTCGTTCCTTTTTATTTTAGGTGTGGCATTAAGAATCTAAAAGATGAGGCAAGAGGAGAAAGAAGAACTTGAGGGGTGCCTTCTACTAAGTCATATGTGCCGATGATTATGGTCCTACAGGGAGACACACTACATGGAACTCTTCAAAGAGACAGCACTACCAGGTGATACACCCATAGCACATTCTGGGGGTCAATAAAACTGGACGGATGAGGAAAGGCAGAACGTCTCCCCCTTAAACTCTGTAAAGTATTCCTTCGGTTGAGCACAAAGGTCCAAGAAATTCCAAATTCTTTGGTATCATTATCTAAAGCCCACACTAGTGAGGGAATGAACTGCAAAACTGGCAGGTTTGCACAAAAAACTGTTGCACAGCTTTAGTTATCGAGGAAACAACTGCATAATATTGTTTTCTTCCTTAATATTCCTCAAATACGATGATCTGAAAACATTTACCTAAAAGAAAAAGATTAGAACTGCTCGATATGAGGATACAGAGAAGTATGTTTGCACTGCTCGACAGACGAAATAAAAGTTTGAGGTCCGTGGCCACCCTGCAACTACTACTTCTACCCCCATCATTAAAAGTTTTAATGGGTGTTTACGGCTTCACTGAAATCGTACTCCTATTATAGGACGGTGGTTTGTGTTCATGTAGGAAAAAAATTGGCTTTAAAAAGTTGTTCTTTCATGATTAACTTTGATGTCGTCTTTATTTAAGTATGCTTTTGAGACAGTCAAACCTATATTGCATTTTATAGTAATTTTGGACTAAACATTAATCTTAATTGATTAAAATCTTGTGGCAGATAAACCAATACTGTATTTATTAACATTCCCTTTTTAATTTTTCAGTTTGGAGTGTTATCTTCAAGGATCCAGTTATCCGTGTAGAAATAGTGAAATTAAGAGAGAAGGATGTAATAGCATTCACATAAGCTTGTGAGCAATGAAAGGAATGTGATAGGGTAAGTTTAAACTGTCCAATTTACACGTTAAAAAAGAAATCCCAATGTGAATATTCATGTGCTTTCAACAATTAGGAGAAAATTTAATTTGAAGAATGAAACTCAACTCTTATGATTTTGCTTTTAAATAAGCACTCGCTTCTGTATTAATCATGTAAAGTAGCAAAAAATTAAAGTAGGTACAATATCTAAATTTAAAGGTTTTTGCGACACATTTTGTAACAAGCATTTAGAGGCAATGTGTAATGTGGAACCAGAGGAATGAAAATTCCTTGACTGAGACTACAAGATCTCTGTATACTGCTGATGCCATATACTTCATTACCGCTAATGCTCTTTATGGTATTACCAGAAGTATCGTGTGAATATCATGAAATTCAGTTTATTCAAACTGATTCTGGAGTGCTAAACCAAGACAAAAGAAACCAGGAATTGTGATAATTTCAAGGCTTGTACCAGCACTTTCTCCCCCAAAACAAGATTTTAACAGGATTAAAAATGAAAGTAAATCTAGAGGCAGTTATTATAAACATGGCTTAATATGTATTCTTACATATGATGGATATTTGAAAGATGGATTAACAAAGGCTTAATTGACAATATATGAAGATGAATTCAGATAAACTGTATTTTGATGGAAGTGAACACAGAATTCTAGAAAATATTAATATTGACACTAAACGCGACTGAAAAATTTAATTAATTTTGATACAGTATTTGATTGAAAAATATATCTACCCAGAATATCAGTCAGTCATCCAAAAAGATTTCTTTTCTTAAAAGATGATTGGAGAAGTGATTTATAATTCTTAATACTGTAATATGTAATTTTACATCAATAATTTTGAAACATTTTCAATTTGATGCCCTGGAGATTAAATAAAGCTAAAGGGTATGCGATTTCTTCTTTATTGTCATCATAAATACAGATTTCTCAATTATTAACCACTCGCTAAAAATACTCATGAAAGCCGCCAGTTTCACAGGGTATTCCTGTAACTGGAACAGATTTTTACTGTTAACAAAAGAACATCTCAAAATGCAAGTTCAGTAAACTACTCCATATGGTCTAAAGATTCCTGAATAAGACAGCATAAGGAAATCTGACCATGAGATTAGTTAAATTATACTATGGTCAATACCTGTATGCTGTACTATTACCTCCTGTTTTTTTTACACTTTCATATTAGCCATTTTACATTAGTAACTTCAGATTGACAATAACTTTTCGTCTCTATATTTTGGCTATATTAAGTAGTGAAACTAGAAAATATCAGTAGAGGAAATAGTTTAACTGACTTGTGAATCTGAATGAGAACAGATGTTAACAATATGATTTACCTGAACAAAATTACCCTATCCTTCCATTGAAACCTTGAAATATTTTATTTACACTACTTTACATAACTTTCAAGTCATTTTTATCACATTACATACTATTAAATATTAATATTCCTTAATCACTAAGAAAGCCAAAGACTTTGTACAGAAAATCTATAAAACTTGATAATAAATCTGTATATTATGACTTCTAAAAATAATCTATGCAATATCTAATGAAATGCAATTTAGAAAGGAATTGAAGAGGTACTGTACATGAATATTGGTAAGCAACTGTGAGAAAACAATTATAGTATCACTGTATAAAAGAAAAAAAATGGGCTCATGATGCTCTCAACTTACTTATATGCGCAGTAACACTTTCCTCTTATGAAAAAATTGCAAGAGATCCAACCATTTCAATAGACACCACTGGTAAGATTACTAAGAAAATGTGATGTGACCCTTACAAGCTGTAGCTTCATCAAACAACTGAGGATTGTTTGGACAATAAATTAAGGTGCTACATTGTTTTGGATGGAAGGCTGGCTGCTAACTGTACGAAAAACTAATGCTATGGCTGGAATTACCATTTCTGATTGTGGCACATTCATTTGCTGTCCAAAGTTACTCTACACAATTTTCAAAACTTAAGATTCTCAAATCTTTAGCACTGAGCAATACTGATAAAATATAAGTCAATGTTAAATATATTTGACTATAAGTACCAAAGTGTTTGTATATTTAAAATACCCATTAATTTTAGGAACCTCAACAGACCCTTGGAAAAGACTTAAGGAATTTTTAATCAAAGCCTAAAATTGGAATATCATCTAACTACAATACTTAGCATGGAATATCTATATAGAGAGAGCAAGAGCACAATATTCTGTATTAAATGATTCTCTAAAAAAAACACACTAACAACAACAACAACAACTCTCAAGCAATATCTCGTCAGTCAAATTAATTACATGTACGTATCTAAGGGGTGTTCTGGGCCACTCAAATTGCTTCTCATACAGTCTACTGTATATGGAAATGAAATTGATACAACTATGTAACAAAGCTTTGAAGTTACACACATATGAGTATCAAATGAACATTTCATCTTGTCATGAGGACAATACTTGACAGAAAGGCCAATTCAGAATGAAGGAAGCATCTACTTGGCTACTGGCTTAAGTAGATTGCCAAGCAAGGCTTTTTTGTAAACTGTAAGATGCATGGCTCTGAACTAGCTATCTGCAAGGCTCTTTGCCCCTCTACTTTGAGGGGCTTTATAAACCATCACTACTAATGCTGTTAATTGGGAGGTAGAACAATCTAGATTTTAAAATTTGCTTACTACCAAAAAAATAAAAGGATTTCCCCCATGTACTTAATATTTGACAAGTAATATTTTCCAATTTTACTCATCAAATATTTTGCCAGCACTTCAACCATAAGTCACCTTCATATTCAGTACATTATTGAAAGGCAAGGATTAAAAGCACAACTACTGCACAAAAATAATTTCAGGTCATTTCATGGAATATTTAGAGATTTCTATTGAAACTTGAAACAGTTTACCAAATAGGCAATGTCCAAAACAAAAAAAATTCAAAAACTTCCTTCACCCTTGCACAATGTACACATCCCTTTTGTAAATTATTACCAATATCAAGAAACAAACTTTCCCAATAATGTAAATTAGCCAATTGTGAAATAATTAGTTAGGGTCTTATGTTCACCCCTTATTCAATAAAAATAAAATTACAAAGCCACAAACTTTCACGTTATGATAATGGCTAAAATTAAATGAACTGTTTTCAATATTACCCATATACCAATAATGAATTAATTCCATTACTATATAACCGAAACACTAACCTTACATAAATAAATGATTAGTTTTAAATGATACAAAACCTAGATTCATAATTTAATTAATAAACAAGAGCTTGTGTAACCAAAAAAAGATGGCAGGTAAAAGTACTAACCTTTATAATTTTTCACACATTACATTTTTTCACATATTTAGGAAATTACAAGGGTATTAAGTACTTTATAAATTAACTGATATTTTAATAAATTACTGCAAAACACAAAGTGAACAAAATAATTTTTTTTTTTACCATGAATGAAAGAAAAGGTGCAGCTTAATAGCAATGATCTCAATTACTGCTTTTATTCACTTTCGTTCATTGGTTTATCCTCTATAGAATATCTCTTCACTGCAAAGGCAAGACCAACCATGAAAATGCTACTAAACGCTGTATAGACCAATTGTGTACTAAATAATAACTACCAACCTTATCCCAAACAATTGTCCAACTGAGCTGTCTTTCTGAGTCTATCAATCCATTTCTTTGCTTATATTTTAGTTTGATGTTCTCATGAATTTTAATTTATCTTGAACTTTTGATAGCCTTGATTATCTTACAAATATGACTTTTAGACTATGTAATGTACCATTTAAAATCTTGCTCCAAATACTACAAAAATGTTGAACTCTATTCTGAAACCTTGAGGATGAGATCCTACATTTAGTATTTGCCTGTAAAAGCATTATGATATTTCAGGAACAGATTTTATGTGCAGTATATCAAATTTATAGAAAATAATGAAAAAGTAAATTTGATTTCAGGAAAACAAACCATACGAGATGGGCGGTTTATCACTGTGCAAGGAATATTCTAACTAATCTGCCAAAAAAAAAACCTCATATGAGAAACCAGAAATAATAACTTTCACCTTCATCCCAACAACAGAAAAGAAAAGCTAACCTTAGCTTTACATTAGACATCAAATATTAGCAATGAGTAACAAATACACACCAAAGGATGTGCAAAGAACACTGCATTCTACAACCTCTCTCTCGCGCACATTATTTCACATATACATCTTTCATTTATTTTTCCATTTGAAAAAGTTAAATAAAAAAATCTCATTAGGCAAAATCCCTAATTTACATTAAAATCAAAATATCAATAAGACCTGAACAAGCCAGCTTGTTTTCTACTGGATACCAGTAAAATAGTAATCAGAACTCATGTAATTTCCAAATACTCTTGGTGTGAAACAAAATTGCATATACTAATACAGTAGTCTACACGGCACTTCATTATTTTTTGTATGATACTGTAACCAGTCCACAGAGTCAGATTTCTTCGACAACGCTAAAATTATGGAATACCTGTACCTGAAAAGTACTGAATAAAACAATAATAAGGCCAGAATAGAGAAAACCCTCACTGTTATTTCTAATAAAATAAAAACCTACGACTAAATTCAATGCCAGAAAATCTTGTGAAAAATAAAAAATAAAATCTTTGAAAAAAATAGAGAAAAAAATTCATGCTGACACTACATGAAAAACATGCTTTCTTATGTATAATGTGGTTATAACATGACCAATTTCTTTTTTACAAGCATGTGGACGGATGGACAGAGACTAATACAGATACATAATACAACCCACAAATAGTGGGAATATAGAGAAAACAATTAGCTGGTGTACTGTTTGATATACCGGCAGTTCAACCCCTACAAATTAAGATATAAAAAGAAAATTAAATACTGTACAATCTTCACAAAATTATATTAAATTTTACCTACTGATTAAAGAAATTCAACTGGTAAATACCAACGGGGCAATAACATATCACAGTTCAAAGAAATGAAGCAAATATTTCAATTGTAAACAATAAACGATGAATATCTGGAAAATAAAAATGTTATTTGTAAAAACAACAATCCATTACAATTAGGGCACTTTCTACCACAGGATTCTAACTGTGGCTATTGTAAACTTTTGAACATTTAGTAACTATAAAAAAGAAAAGACTTTTGATTATCTAGTCAAGAATTGGGTTGACAAGGGGAAAATGGGGTTATGAACTGAATACCATAACAAAAGAACTCACCTAGATCACAGTTGTTTATGGATTAGTTGAATTAATTTTTTTTCAATAAACAAAGCATAATTTGTTAAATGAGTTCCTGGATTCATAACAGATTCATTCTGTAAGAAATACATCCTTTATCTTATACAAAAATGTACATTTTTGGATTAAGTATTTCATAACCAGTTGTCAATTTGCAATACTGCCTGATGTTAAGGAATGTTTTGCAAATTTTTTATAGTAATTTAAAAATATATTTTCAATATCAGGTAGCACCAGCCCCTATATAAAATTTTCAAGCTAAAATGACCAAGGTAAACTTCCAATCTGTGTACTGTATATTTGTTTACATTAATTATACAGGACTTTTCTTTATGACTAAGTCCTTTCAAAAAATATTTCTAATTTTCTTTTCTTGATGATATTAATTAAAATCTTCAAGTACTAAATTAACTAATCTTCCTTTACTTATGTTTCTTTTGCTTTATCTATCTACTGTTCAACTAGTTAGATCTAGCACAGTGATTTTGAATTATAATACATATTCAAGACTTTCAAAGGTTAAGATTATTCAAATGGGAGGAAAAGTCATTTAAATTCAATTTTCATAAGGTTACCTTGCAATAAAAATAGGTTTTGCATACCTTTATAATTTCACTTGCATGACTTTGAATTAAGTATATCAAGATTTATAAATTTCTAGGATAACACAGAAAATTAATTATTAAATTTACAAGCCATAAAACTAAATTACAGATATTTTTCCTTATACTCTGTGACAATATGCTATTATTTACAGATAACAGTAATGCTAATCTAATCTTGATAGCAGATCTATAATTAGTTAAATCCTAATCTTGACACAAAATATTGTCACATTTTGCAGACCTAACACCTTTTGGGATATTGTGTAGTATAAGAAAGAAATATAGTAGAGAGTAAATGCCAACATGTAATGATATAAATGAAACACAAACTAATACACACTTGAAGTCCTTAAATAATAAGTCTATACATATTAAATTTCATTCAGTTTACAGTAAAGCATGGTCTATTGGAAATTGAATGATTAAATTTGTTCTTGTCTAATCAAGGTAATTTTTGTGCTAGGTAATAAAATAGGAAGATATTTACTAAAACAAGATAGCGTACAAGATGAATAGTTGGTTCTCCCAGTGTGTGAAATAATAAAAAAAAAAATGATACAATGTGAAGACTGTACAGTAACTCCCATTCACTTCAACTCATTGTAATGGTTATCCTACACTGAAAGCTAAAGGCATATGCAGTTGTCTTTCACACCAGATATCAGTATCAGTACATGGAATGATTGCTGTAAAATACATGACTTAGAACCAAATCACTGATGTAGTTCTTGGTGTCTAAACATGATTACGCATAACTCCTACACCTCTAAATTGTATTTAGAGTTTAATGTCCACTAAATATCATAGACTTTGCAAGATCAGTAATCATGAACTTTGAAGTATATTGTTGATCAAGGATTGTCATACAAATAAAATCACTACTAAACATGTATCTGTGGTCCTAAATATAACCTTAAAATCTACCAAAATGGTCTAAAGATTGGAAGTAATAATGTTGCTTTGCACCTGATCCCATCAATGCTTCGTTTTATATTTATCCCAAGTGAAAAAAATATATATAGCAAACAATTAAAAGGTGGAATTTTTAATACTATCTTTCTACAAAATATAACATAGGAAAAGGAAATAAATTTTACTTACGACCTGTATCGACAATATACAGCACAGTGGTATCAATATGACCGATCAGCACTCAAAGTTCAAAATGCCTGATTATGTAACATTTACAAGTCAACAATAGGGTAAGGACAAACAAACCATTTACACTTTCATACAGGATAAACAATTGGGTCTCTAGAGGCATGAATAACATCATGCCGAGGCTCAGCCATGAAACTCAAGTCCCAGGAGAATTTTAACAGCCGACCATTATAATTTCATATCATCTTATGCCAAAATGACTCGCTTCCTTCAGCTTACTGCCACTGGTTATCAGTACCTGAAAAAGGAATAAAACTTGAAAATCTTTTTTTTTACTTTTGAATGGCAAATATAAGCATAATTTTCATCACAGAGGAATTCCCATTATAATCTCAGTTATGCTATTAAGCAATAGTTGTTACTATTACTATTAGGTTGACCAGTCTCTCATTACACAAAGGTATCTTCACAATGCCTTAAAAAACCAAACTATGGTAACTTTAATTCAGTCCTCAATACACTTCAACAATAGATAAGATCTTGGAAAAATCCCATGGAAATTCAGCTGGTTCTTCTTTCAGTTACGTGCTGCAACTCTTTACCATTTATGTATGATATACAGCATAGAATTATTAGTTCATGGTCAGATTACAACACGCCTAAAGAAAATTTTCTACGACAAGAAAAACCAAACCATCAGAATGCAAATAGAGCTGTCTTCATATGAGTGTTTTGATTTTTCATTTTTTATTTTATTTTTGCATGCATGTCAGTTAACACCAAGGCAATCATGCATTGTAATGCTGAGCATACAAAGTTTATAAATATTACATGGTGACTTATGTATGACTGGTGATTTTATTAAAAATCTCAAAATCTGTAGCCAAATAAAACTTTTTCTAAGTATTTAAATATCATTAAAAACTATACTGTTTTCGGCGTTTTTCCAGTTTTTTCGTCGTTTTTCACTGTTTTTAGCTGTTTTTTTCCGTGTTTTGATTTGAAAATCTTCCATACTCATGCCATCACCAGAAAATGCTTAGGGTACCAAAATATCTCTCTCGTAGAGGTTCCTGATATTGGAAAGCATTGTAGGCATTTCTAAAAGGTCCGGTAATGTAACGTGAGAGATGGTAACCCAAGGAGCAGAATGACCTCATTACTTAAGTGGTGGGTTGTGTCCCAAATTCCATTAAACCAATCCAAATAATTGGTTTTAATAAAAATAACTATATGTAAACAATATATGTAATGATTAAAGTACTTTATCATTAGATTATTGTACTGTACTCATGGCTTGGTAGAGATATCTAACTTTTGTATCTTTCTTACTTAATAATGTACAGTTGAAAATTTTTTCCATTTCTCCTTCATTATTTTCCAAGCAACTTCTACTGATATTTTCACTATCAAGCAAGAAGTTAAATTATTCTAAAAAGGACCAGTATAATGGGTAAAAAAATCTGTAACACAAAACACAAGGAAATGGAAAAGGTATAAAGAAATACAATTGCTGAAGTACTTTTAAAAAATTATGATGGAAAACAGTAAAGGTAAAAGTCAAACAATGAAACTTATAATGGACTATCATCAAACAAGCCTTTGCCCTAAGAAATGACTACAAAGACCATCTTATTATGAAGAAACATCACAAATTTTAAGTAATTTGTATTTTTCCTAACAGTAATTACCTAGAACTACTTTCTTAGGAGTATCTAGGATCTCCTCCCATCCGACCAGAATTTTGTGTAGTTTACCCTACTCCCGTTCTCTGGCGGAGTGATACGCGCCTAGAAACGACCTGGGGTCAGAGAGCACGCTTGCTCAGGTCTCGCTCTCCAGTAAGTTTTGTCAGATAGGTTTCTATTAAGTCCTGTAAGTCACTCGGGGTAGGATGGGCGGGCCATAACCCGAAAGTAGTTCGAGGTAAGTACAAATTACTTAAAATTTGTGCTTTGTTCCAATACGAACAAAAAGTACTTACCTCGAACTACTTTCTTAGGAGACTTATACCTAAGGAGGTGGGAGTGTACCATAGGACCTAGAGACCGTGATGAGAGAAAGGGGGGAGAACCTAGATAGGAGGCTAGGTTCTGGTGACCCTTCAAGAGAAAACATGAGAAAATAGGGAAAACTACCCAAAAAAAACTATCTGAGTGTCTAAGTAACTCACCTCTGTAAAACTCTTTGGAGACGTATCCATTCACTGACGATGTAAATCCTGGCAGTCAAGGGTTTTAGTGTCATTTCAGGAAGGGTAATAAGGGAACAGGGGGGTAAGGAAGGAACCTGTCTCTCTAGGACTTACTGTATGTGGTTACCGTGGGGCTACACCTTTAAATCTTTTATAGCGCTGAAATGACAGGACCGAGAGAGAATCCGTCCAAGGACCTCCTCGAACATTCCTTCAAGTAGTGAGCTGTGAAGGTTGACTAATTGGTCCAAGTACCCGCCCGTTGGATTTGGCCGACTGCCATGTTCTTTTCAAAGGCCAACGAAGTACTCAGCCCTCTGATGTCGTGGGTTCTAGGTTTACCTGGAATAGGCATCCCTGCAATACTGTTGGCCCTCATGATCATTTGCTGTAACCAGAAGGAGATCGTGTTTTTGAAGACTGGTTTCTCCACCAAACCTGAAGAAATGAACAGATTCTTGATTTCGGGTCTAAGCTTGACTGTCCTCTCCAAGTACTTCTGCACTGCTCTGACAGGGCACAGCCGCAAGTCCCTCGGGTCGTCTGTGCGTGGAATTACCGGCACCGAGAAGCCTTCGAACTTGTGGTCCCAGACTGCGGGGTTCTGGGTCTTGGCCACGAAGGACGGTACGAACTTTAAGGTAGCTTCACACCAACCTTTCGAGTGCGACATCTCGTATGAGAGTCCATGTAGCTCCCCTACTCGTTTTGCCGATGCCAGTGCTAACAGAAAAACTGTCTTGAGGGTGAGCTCCTTGTCCAAGATGTCCTTCAGGGGCTTGAAGGGAGGTTCCGTCAAGATCTTCAGGACCCTAGCTACGTCTCATTGGGGCACCCTAACCCCTTGAGGATGGCATAATTGCTCAAAGCTCTTGATGAGCATCGAGATGTGTCTGGAGGAACCTAGGTCAATGCCCTTCAGGAGAAAGACCTGTCCTAGGGCAGCTCGGACTCCTTTAATGGCGGGAATAGACATCTTTACCTCGTCCCCAAGATAGACTAAGAAGTCCGCTATCTCTGGGATGGAGGCCTTTAACGGCTTGATGATCTTTGCGACACACTACCTCGTGAAGGTCGCCCATTTTGCCTGGTACACAGCGGCTGATGACCGTCTCAGGTAACCCGACATCCTCGTTGCGGTCTTCACCGAATACCCTTCCTTCCTCAGGAGACGCTCGATAACCTCCACGCGTGAAGGCAGAGGGACCGAGGGTTTTCGTGGAACCTTTGAAAGTGTGGATGCCGGAGAAGATCCCACCTGTCCGGAAGGGGCCAAAGTGGAAGGCGCGCCAGTTCCTTTAGATTCCCGAACCACTCTGTGAGCATTCCGAAGGAAGGGACGGCGTACACGTCGAGGTTGTCCCAAGGATGCTGGAAGGTATCCTCGAACGCCGCCCTTGGGTCTGACACAGGAGAACAAAACACGGGGAGCTGTGCGTTCAGTCTCGTGGCGAAGAGGTCTATTACTGGCAAGCCCCATTTCTGAATCAGAGTCTTGGCCACTTCTGGGTGCAGGGACCACTCGGACCCCACCACTTGACCCACTCTGCTGAGGCCGTCGGCCAGGACGTTCCTCTTCCCTGGAATGAACCTGGCCGAGATTTTGATCTGCTCCCTTTCGGCCCATTCCAGGAACTCCATCGTGAGGCCGCACAACTCCTTTGATATTAGTCCCCCTTGCTTCTTTATGAAGGCCACCACCGTGACGTTGTCGCACATCAGTGCCACGGTGTTTCGCTGGATCTTCTGAACGAACTCTAAGCATGCCCTTTCACTGCTATCATTTCCAGTACATTGATGTGCAAGTTCTTCTCCTCGGTTCCCCACCTTCCTCTCGCTGTGCTGTCGAGGAGATGAGCACCCCAACCCTCCTTTGATGTGTCCGTGAACAGGAGCATATCCGGAGGATCGTCCACGAAGGGCATCCCCTTGATCAAGGGTGTTCGAAGTGTCGTGCCACCACTTGAGGACCTCCTTCGTTTCTGGGGACATCAGGACCACCTTGTGTGGGGAGTCTCTCTGGTTCCAGCCCTCCTTCAGATTCCACTGTACTCCTCTGAGTTTGAGTCTCCCCTGTGGGACTAGCTTCTCCAATGACACGAGCCTATTAGTCTCTGCCAGTCCTTGGCTGACCCGACAGGAAGGGCCGTAGGATCTGGCTCAGGTTATCTAGTCTATCTGCGGAAGGGAATGCTCACGCCAACCGGGAGTCCAGGACCATCCCGAGGTAGGTCATCCGAGGTAGGTCATCCTGGTGGAGGGTATCAATTGGGACTTCTTCAGGTTGATGGTGATACCCAGGACGTTGCAGAACTGTAGGAGCTTCGCGCCTTGCCCCCTCAGTGTTTCCTCTGAGGCTAAAAGTAACAACCAGTCCTCCTGGTACCGAATGAGGCGGATGCTGTTCGTGTGCCCAGGCTGAGACTGTCGTGAAGATCCTCGTGAAGACCTGAGGGGCTGTGGACAGCCCGAAGCAGAAAGTCTTGAACTGCAACGTTTGGGTACCCCATTTCACCCTTATGTACTTCCTGCTAGAGGGGTAGACAGGGACCTGGAAGTATGCGTCTTTGAGGTCTATGGACATCATGAAGTCTCCTTCCGTCAAGGCTGCTAAGACCGACTTCGGGGTTTCCATCTTGAAGTCGTCTTGCACAAGAACCTGTTGAGGGCCGAGAGGTCTATGACCGGTCTCCAGCCCTCTGTCGCTTTCTCCACCAGGAAAAGTCTGCTGTAGAACCATGGACCTGGGTCTTTGACCGGTTCCATTGCCCCTTTCGCTAGCATAGCAGACCTCTTCCTGAAGGGCTGTTCTTCTCAAGGGGTCCTTCGGTGCCAACCATTCCGCTTCTTGATCTGGTATTAGAGGTGGGGGGGTCCACCAGGAAGGGCAACCTGTAATCTTCTTTCAGGACTGTCACGGTCCACGGGTCCGATCCGTGGTCCCGCCATGCTTGCCAAGAATGTTTGAGGCATCCCCCCACCTGAGGCTTCGGCAGGAGTAGGGGGCCTCTCTCCCAATCTCCTTCAAGAGATGCGGCCCGAACGACCTCTTCTGGCGGCTGAATAGGATGGTCTAAATGATGACTGCGCAGCCGACGTTCCCCTACGGGAGGGTTGCTGCCAGGATGTCGAAGGGGCATCGCTCCTGGGTTGGTTAGGCGAGGTGCGAGGAAGGAGACGGACGTCAGACGGAGCTCTCCTATGGGAAGGCCTTCATGCTGGTGGGGACCTGGGTTCCGCCACACCCTTTAGTTTCATCACCCTCTCCATCGTCTCTTCCACTTCCTTGAGGGGGAAAACCGAGTCGTCCCACAGCTCCTCAGGGACCTCGCTTCCCTGTCGGGGAGTCTCCTTACCAGCCTGCTGAGCACTGTGTCCTTCTTCCTCAGAATCCAGTTGGCAGCTTGCATTATTGACTGGTGGGAAAGGAACTTCAGGGCCTTACCTCCCGAGCTAATCAACTCCTTCAGTAAGGCCTGATTTTCCAGAACTGCGAGATCATGCGCTGACTGGAATCCCTATACAGCTCCTCCATCATGGCAGTCTCCGCGGGGAGCAACAAACCGGTGCCGTGGTAGCTCTCTCCTCCGCTGCCCCCCTGTCCCAAGATGGCGACTGCCGGTTCTACTGCGCGGTGGCCTTCAGGGAGGTAGAACCGGGACTGCGTCTTCAGGCCCTGAAGAAGTCTAGATGCACTTTGGTTCTTAGGGGCTTCAGCGTAGTTGGCCACAACCTTGCTCACGTGCGCCAGTCCCCTTGCCAAAGGGAGGGCTAGCGAGGGCCTCTGCTGCACAGGCGCATCCACCAATCTGTTGAGGCTCGAGAGCCAGACCTCGTCAGAAGAGGGCTCTGGTTCGTCCAGCCTATGGTGCCGCCGGATGAGGCCTATCACCCTCCTGTATGCGGAGACCTCCGCTGGCGAACCTTCTTCTCCGTCTTCCACCTTCTCCAATGGGGGCCTCAGTTCTCGTGAGGAAAGACCTCCGACGGGGGGAGCCGCACGGGGAGGAGGTATCCTTCTGGAGTGGTCCAGATCCTTCTCTTCAGGTAGTAGGACGGCCATCGCCGCTGGAACGGAGGACTCCGTCCTGGTCCTATCTCTTCTCCCGACGGACCATGGGTCTGCGGGCTTGCCCGTCGAGGAAAAGTGCTTCTCCCGTTCCGGACGACTCAACGACGATCTAGAGGCCGAGACGCGGCTGCCAGACCGAAGAGGCGACTCTCACCGCTGGGCGGGTGGAGTCAGAACCTTCGCGGACTTATGCCTGTCCCTTGGTGCCTGATGTGACGAGTCCCTCCGTCGGTCATACCTCCTCTTGTCGGCCAATCCTACTGGTGAGCGGGGCCTGGGACACCATGCCGAGGTGCCCGCGACTGCTGCAACACCCAGGAGTTGACTACGGGAAATGGAGACTCGTACCCATTCTTCTTCCAGCGAAAGACTTCTCCTGAACTTCCTCCTGAGGGACCTGAAACGTCTCCTCCCGTGGCGAGAGCGTGAACGGGAGCGCGAGCGAGATCTTCTCCTGGGGGACCGATCTCGTCGCCTCCTATGGTCCCTCGGATCTCCGTCTTCTGATGAATAAGAGTAGGCCTCTACCGAGGAGCCCGAAGACCTGTAGGACCTCGTTGGAGGGGCTGAGACTTGCTGTGTTGCTGGTGGTACCGCATGGGGTTCGGCCAGCGAAGAAGGCTCCATGAAGTCCACCAGGAACGAAGCTGAAGGCGTTAGAGGGGAGCGAGGGAGCTCCTCGCTGGGGAACCAGGTCTCAAAGTCCTCTTCTGTCCTCAGGGGCGACCTGAAGGACGTTTTCGGAGGCGCCCACCCAGGGACGTCTGATGGCGGCGAGTCGTCCTTCTCGGCAGCACCCTCGGCTGCTGACGCAGCTGAAAAACCTGTCCACGAGACTGGAGAAGAGACTGTTACTGTTTTTCCCCACATCGGATCATCCAAAGAGACGGGACCTGCTTTCACCAGGGCTCCGTCCTCTGGATACACACCTGCCCCCCCTTCAGGCCCCCCACTTGCCTGGACCGAAGACATAATCCCACTGTCCGGTAATTCAGACTCCTGGGGAAGGGCCACAGGCCGCTTCCCTGCAACAGACTTACCTCGACCCCTACTCTGGGTAGGAGAAGACGGCAGAGAGAGACTGTCCGACGGCACCCCGGGCGAAGCGACGCTGGACTTCCTAGGGGACCGACGAGATGCCTTCTTTTTCTTAGTGCCGTACCGCACCCACTGCACTTCATTCCAGGACTTGTACTCCGGACACTAGGCTTTAGAGGAACACACACTGCCCCTACACGACGAACACAAGGAGTGCGGGTCAACTTCGGGCTTAGAGAGGAGAGCGCCACACAATTTCCCGGCTACAGGCCCAGGGCAACGACAGGGATGCTCCATAACGCACTAGTAATACACCACGAGACACAGGAACACAGAGGGAAAGGATAGGGAAACACACAATGGGACCACGCGAGACACAAAGGGATCGGGGACACACTGGGTTAAGAGAACGTCGGGGTGTTAATGCCGACGCGACCAGAAACTTACTGGAGAGCGAGACCTGAGCAAGCATGCTTTCTGACCCCGGGTCGTCTCTGGGCACGTATCACTCCGCCAGAGATGCCCCGCATAGGAAACGGGAGTAGGGTAAACTACACAAAATTCTCATCGGATGGGAGATCCCAGATACTCCTAAGAAAGTAGTTTGAGGCAAGTACTTCGTGTCAGAACAATCCAGAATTACTATATGAAAACCATAGAGTACCGGTATGAAGAGAGAGCTATTAGAAATACCATGGTAGGTAAATCATCAAAATTTTAAATAAATGAGGATTGGATAATTTTTTTTTCCAAGTAACGAAATAAGATAGGCAGCTATGAAATGTGTATTAGGGAAAGCTTCTGGGGACTACAACATGTAATGTAAATCATATATCCTCTCACAAAGGTGGACTGAAACAGCAAAGAAGAAAGGGGCATAAATGAACACAAATGAATTAACAAAAAAGTGGATTTGAGCTAACCCCACTGCCACATCATATTTATGTAAAATCTATCTGTCTATCTACCACGGCACTTCCCCCAAAATATGGGGGATAGCCAACATCTAAAGAATAAAAGTGGATTTTTGCTCTGTTCCTCCTTGCCTGACAAGGGGTTCAGCCGAGTTTGGTTCGTACTGCTATGGTGCCAATTATGTAAAGCAAATGAGAAAATTTCAAAAAAGTCTCAAGTAGAGCTAGTTTTAATAAACTCAAAGTATTTAGTTAATGGCTTCATGGTGCTTGAAAAAAAATGCTGTTCCACATCTTGTACAATATTCTTGATTAAAGTTAAATTTTCAGTACTTTCCTTTACCAAATATATAAATAATTTGTAACTGAATATTTTGAAGACATCAACTTTTATTAATGTTTTTAAGAAATTAACATGAATCTACAAAAAGATATTGTCTGTATAACAGCATTCCATAGTTGAAGGAAAACACAAGATTGAAATGAGCTATAGCATTAAGAAAACACTAACACTGATGCACTTAAGCCATACCACTACATATTTGTTAATAGTGGAAAAGTAACTAATAGGGATGAAATAATGATTATTGTGATGGGCAATGAAAAATAGTACAGCTAGTTAATGGGTCCTCTGACTGGCCATAGAGTACTGTACCATATTGGATCTCTCTCTTTGGTTATGGCTCATTTTTCCTTTGTCCGTACATACTGTACACTGAACAGTCTGGTCAATTCTTTTCACATTCTCTTCTGTACTCGTACACCTGACAACACTGAGATTACCAAACAATTTTTCTTCTCGTAAAGGGTTAACTACTACACTATAATTGTTCAGTGACGACTTCCCTCTAGCTAAGGGTAGAAGAAACTACAACTATAATTGGAAAATCTATGGTAAGCAGCCTTGGGTAGTGCGATAGCCTTTGTACCATGGTCTTGTACTTCTTGGGGTAAAGTTCTCTTGCTTGAGGATACACTTGGGCACACTAATTTATCTTGTTTCACTTCTTGTTTATTTTTTAGCTTCTTATTTTAATGTTGTTAATATTCTATTTTAATAGTTCATTACTTCAATTATATTTATTTCCCTTCCTCATACTGCTTTTTATCCCTGTTGGAGCCCTTGGGCTTATATCATCCTGATTTTCCAATTATAGTTGTAGCTTAGCTAGTAATAATAATAGAAATAGCAAAGAAAAATGGTTGCATTTTCCCCCACCCAATACTTGGGTATTCTGTTGTGATGACCGTAACTCAATGGTTGGTATTTCTATATGAATATGCTAAAGATCCACTTAAAAGTTTAAAAATAACTATTTTTTTTTTTTTCATGAAACCTACTGAATCCACATTTGCAGCGGTGAAAGTCCCCAAAACTTAAAAAATTTTGCCTTTCAGACTGAAGAGGAGAAACTGCTTGTTATTGCAACTTCTGGACTAGTAAGTAGTAAGTACAAACTATTCTATTAATAGTTAGTGTAGACTGTATGTAAAAATACAAAAAAGATGAGAGGTAGCACTGTACTGTATATGATAATGAATTTGTATGGGAAAAAAAAAAGTTATGCTATAAAACTCTTGTTTCATTATAACCCCATCAATCACACTGCCCAAATTCTATTTTAAGCAGAAGATAAAACCATAGAATCCAAAATTTTTTGATAACTTTGGAACTATTGAAGAGTTATATTGACAAGTGGAGATTGACGGTCAGGAACTTCACATAAAATGTGTTTAAATTTTTAAATTTCTTTTTAAAGCTATCAAAGAAGAGAGGGTTCTCATTTGCAAATTTTTACTCTTTGCCAGCTTTTCTCCTGAAACCTACATGCAAGTTACATGTCTTATCCAATAAAGAAAGCATTATTGGAGATCTGCTTCTTCCATTGGCTTGTATCTTGTACTCCTCAATGAATGTCATTAAGTTCTCGTGGTGCCAAGATGTTTATTTTCATCCGTTCAAGTTCATCCATTGAAGTTATTAAGGTAGGAGCAGTTGAAGGAACATTGGTTTGGTTTTGACTATTGACAGATTTTGTTTATGCAACAGAGTATGGATTAAATTTAAGACTTACAGATAGCCAGCCTTACTATCATGCAGTTCATTAACCTGTCTAAAAGATGCAATTGGCAAAAACTGAATGTCAAGATCTTAACAACCAATCCTAAAGGAAGGCATGGCCACACCCAAAGGTATGTCTGTAGACGTTCTTGAAGAGCCATGGCCATTAAGGGAAAATGTGCGTAGGATCAGGGAGTCCTGCAAAGCAGATTACTGTCTCCAAATTGAGCTATAGAAGGGAATACAGTATAGTACAACACAAGTTCATTAAAGAAACTGAAACTAATAAGAACAAGAGTTCCATTAAGGGAGATTGAATCTTTCTGTATCTCCTCATAGCAAGTAACTTAGACCTGAGAGGACAGCTTCATAACCCTTGGTCACTGAAACAAAGTTTATTCTGATGACATAGATATAAATATGAAGGTAATTATGGGGATAGATGAGTAATCCCAGAAAGTACTGCCAAAGGTTGGAAATTGAGACTATAAAATTAAGCTATGGTTGCATTAGTATATCTAGAAAAACACGGTCTCTAAATCTCTTTCAATATTCTCCAAGTGTGAAGACAAAGCAGTTTGGAGTAGTAGTGCAACTTTTTAGTGTGATGTCAAATGTCTCCTCCCGGCGCAAACTCTTATGATGATCTGTGATCCAATTCTCCTGCAACAATAATGGGCAATCTGAGTCACCTATTTGCGATTGGAAGGTGAGTTTAGCCAATGTGTTTTGCATAGTCAAACAGGAGGTAGGCATTGGAAGGAGAGTTTAGCCAATGTGTTTTGCATAGTCAAACAGGAGGTAGGCATTGGAAGGAGAGTTTAGCCAATGTGTTTTGCATAGTCAAACAGGAGGTAGGCATTGGAAGGTGAGTTTAGCCAATATGTTTTGCATGGTCAAACAGGAGGTAGGCATTGGAAGGAGAGTTTAGCCAACAACTACATGTCTTCCATAATCATAACATATCAACCCAGGAATGCAGAATTACATTTAATTCCAATATCATTGGATCTGGCAGTGCTAAGCAGTACCTTGCAAACCTGTAAATATAATAACTATTCTGAATGTAGGACCTCCTACCCTTAGCTCAGAATGTCTGCTATGATACGGCATCTTTCTGAAACATATATTGGTCTTTTGCAGATAGTACTGATTAGTGCCCTCAATAATATCACCACCATATAACGCTTAACTCCAGACCTTATTCTCCTTTAATTCTCTATGCAGGAAAATGTTCTCAAGATGTATATCGTAACTCAAATGGCCATTCCTTCCAATAACACAACAACCACTTCAGAGGACTAAAAGATCAACTTAAGGGATTGTATGTTTCACAACTGGCCACATGCCTGTCACCTGATGACTGCAATGTGTCCCTCTAAACTGACTGGATGCACAACTTCTGGAGGGATAAGGATTGGAGAAACTGCTACTGACAGGTGACCAGAATCTTGCAACCACTGAAAGCCCTTCAGGAATAACAAACTATGACCAAATGAATAACTGGGAGACAGTAGAAAAGAATTTGGCAGTTTTATTTGAAAGGACCAACTTCTCACGGAATGTAAATTTCCCCAACTTGGCTGGTGGACGGCAGTCTTATGATGGTCAAAGTGAAGGCATTTTTGTTTAGATTTCCATACCCATATACGTGGTCTTTGCTAAAGGAATCGACTCGGACTTCTCTTCATTGATGTGAAGGTAAAGTCTCTGACAACCTAGAGCAAATGATTTATTACTACCGTCATGTAATTACTTCCAATGCTTTATATAAGATTGATTTACTAATTCTCCCACCGATGCCAATAGCCTAGGTGAAGACTTATAATGAAACTGTACTGTATATACTGTATACCAAAGCATTGTTTCAGGTGTTTTAAGCTATGTTGAAGTCATTGGCATAGCTGGAAGAGAATTTCTTAACAAACACATAGTGAATTCACAGAAGCCAGGGAGGTTTAAGACAACCGACACATTATCAATTGTTACACCTGATAGTGTTGATGGATGTCGAACAGGATGTAACATCACAACCGGATAAAGCAAAGAAGGAAACTATGACATCAGCCTGCCATGCGGTAAGCTCCTACTCACAGCAATTGGCTGGTACATGCTGTACTTGGAGATGGAGGAATAGGAGCCATGGCTGCATCCAACAAAGAGCCTGACTTTAGGGTCTCTTCTGACCGAATGGACATGTGGCTACAATGACAACTAATCTTGCTCAACTTAAGGATTCAACTGTTGAGTACAGTTCCTAAATTAGCAGAAATTAACAATGCAAGTCGCATTCCACGGACAAAATCCCCTTCAGAACACTCCTTTGGGGAAGAATGTGTACGGACTACCACAGGAGTGGGGTCCACAAACAAAGGCACACTTCAGAGAGTCATAAAAGCTACAAGAGGTTCCAGGGAAAAAGTGGAGGCAAAATCAAATCAACTGGAGACTCAACAATGACAGAAGCCATGCTATCATACTATAATATATTCCAAATACCACAAAAAAGAATTTGAACAGTTCTTTTTTCTTAACTTGACCAGTGGTTGGGTGACAGACTGAACTGTCAACACTAACTGCAGAGTAACTTAGTTGCTAGTTAGCCTGCCAAAACTATTAAGTAAAAAAATTTACCAGACACTTACAATACAATATTCAAAATAAATCATAAATTCAAGGTAACCGCAAAATTACGCCAATGATAATCATAGGAAGTTAGCAAAAGATAAATAGCAAAGATTAAAGCTATACAGTATAAAAAAATACAGTAAACAAAAGTGAGAAACTACAGTATTTACAAAAATAATAATGAACTGAATATCAAATTACTCCAAGGGGGTTTAAAGGAAAATTACTATAGATGATGGCTGATGCCTGAAAACTGAGATTGCAGAGCAAAAAATCTAGGTAGACTCTAGTGAAGCATTGTCAACTGCACGAAAACAAATAATGAAGAGGATACTTTGTACCTACAGGTTGGGAAAGAGGTTACTGTGCCAGAAATATTGGTCTCTTGTATAGAAGATGAAATTTAATATCACAAATGCAGGAACAGTACGATTAGTGGAGTTGCGATAACAAATGACAATATGGCAATTCTACAACTAACATTAAATTTCAATACTGTATATTTTTACAAAAAGAGAAGATTTAAAAAAATAAATTTAATGAGGCAGCTTTGAGGTCAAAAAAATTAGATAGGTCATATCATTGATGTACCAAAAATAAAAGATATACTGTTATGAAATGGTGCACTAAAAATTCTGAACAAAGGTTTGTTGAATAGCAGTGGGAGCCTAAAATGGAAAGGATTTTATTTTTTAATAAACCAGCCAACCTTGAATAGCTAAAAATCTTGTAAATAAGAAATTTTCAAGGGTACTTTATGGACATCATAATGTACATAAAAAGATTTACAAAAGCATTCACTCGACTAATGGTAAGAAGGCATACAGTACTTAAATAATCAGAAGTAGGCTAGAAGTATTAAATGAAAGCCAGAATAAGAATTTAATTCATTAGGTTGACCACAGAGACCACCCAAATGAAGACAAAGGCTGTAGTGCTTTCTAGCAATCTAACCATATCACTGTACTTCAACTACAGAATATAAATTGTTCAACAAACTGAAAACAAATGAAGCTAAACACTGAACACAGATGGAGATAGTAAGAAAAGGTAGTACAATGCATGTGTTGTCTCAAGCAATGAAAATCTAAGCTCAACATAAAAAAGGTAAAACAGAGGTGGAAATAAATGAAAATAATTAAAATCTTTAGCGAAGACTCACTAGTCAGTACAGTAGAATAGTTGAATGAAAGGAACTGCATTGAAAATTTGTCAAAATAAAAGATAACAGGTATTGTAAGCACTGATGAAGAACACAAGGCTGCAAAATAACACCACTGTTAATACAGTTTCTCAACTTTATCCACTTTTTGGATTGCGTGTCTTGCTATCATTGCTTACATAGTGTTTAGATACTGTAGTAACAGAGGGGGATTATTTCACAAGATATTAATTATTTATAAAATATGCTAAAAACAAAAAGAAAATAACCCAAATATAAATAAATGTAGGCTACATATTAATAAGAAGAACCAAGGGAATTAAAACATCTGTAGTAGAAAAGCAGGATGAAGGATAAGAACTCCTGTCCATTCCTTGCAATGGATGTGGGATAAACATGCTGACACCACCGGGACTTACTCTTCCATTTCAAACCAAAATCTTATTACGCAGAGCAGAAGAAAGCAGCAAAAGTAGCATAAGGACCACCAAGAGTAGGATGCTCTCAAGGCTACAGCTGCTAATATGAAATATGTAAAAACCAAACAAACCATGAGAGATTTACAAGTGCTAAACTGAAAACATACATATACAATTAGACAATAAAAAATACATGCAAAGAATTGTAAAGTATATTTACACACTATAAGAAGTTATAAAGGATAACAGAGCATACTGTATATTTCTGCACATAAGACTACTTTTGAATACTAAAATTCACCTCTAAAAATCGTCTTTTCTTATACTACCATTCTAAAATTAAACATTGAATTCAAATTGATGTTTATTCGGTAGGCTATCCTCAACCTCAAGTCTATTAACCACTGACAACTTACATGAAAATATTCACATTATGAAATAAATTGATTAGTAGTACAGTATTCCTAACAATTTCCAAACTTATTCAAAATCTCTTTTAGTAAATATAGCAGAATTAATATGTTATAGACAAACAATTTTCAAACAGTTGTTTACTAAAAGTAATTTGTGTCATTAGTTATCACTTGGATATGTAAATGAGTGTCTTTGTTCATTGTAATTGATAATAAAACAAACAAAACAATGGTTTCCCTTTAGATGACGTGTAAGAAAAGCTTGATATAAAATGAACTTATTTTGATTATTTTGAATTTTCTAATTCAGAAAGTAAAACATTTGTAATAACATCAACTTTACATAACAAATATTACAAAAGCTAGCCTATTCACAGATGGCTTTGTAACTTAACAAACACTAGTTTTATACTACAGATATGAGGGAAAATTATTAAAATTTACACCAACTTTTTACCTCGTTTTATCTTAAGCGAGTCTTATACGTGGAAATATACAGTTCGCGTTAAAAAAATTTGCTTTACACTCGCGCATCTAGATATTACTTATGCCTAAACAGAAAGATACGCTATGAAAATAAGTGCTGAATAGCTATTGAAGAATGAGTACAGTATTGCTATAACTAATTTATAAACAAGACCTCCAATAAGAATAACACTGTTTCAGAACCAACTAATGAAATTAATCCACCTGCCTGCATTGATAGGAAATGGGGAGTCAGTATAAACAAACAAGACCAATTTTCCAATAAATCTTCAAAAACAAATCAATATAGGAGCGAATTTCCTTCCTACTAAAATGATCTGCCTCAACTTATTACTAGAACAATCTACCTCAACTTATATAGCAATCCAAAATGGTACTAGACCAACTGATCCACTGGTCCCTTAATGTATAAAATTATGAGACCCAGAAAGATCTCTGGGTCTAGAGACACAGAAAGCATATCCTCCAGCAATTGCATCCAGCAATACATACTCCTAATGACCTCCCTGGTTATCAGGATTGTTAGCCTGTTAGGCAGGAAAGAAAGCTTACAGCACTTTGTCAAACTGTAGCTGGATCGTGGATCCTGTAAAAGATAAATGGCAATAATTCCTCCAAGGTCCAAATAATAACTGCCACACCTTAGCAACTCTCCCAAATTAATCTATCCTGCAATAGCTTTGCCTTCTCCTACAGGGTATCCATGGATACAACTTCGGTATGTTACCTCTGTGGCGAGGGACATCTAATGACTGGATTTAGCAGGGAGAAAAGTGTTGACAACAGACTGATGCCCATCCTGTGGGTTCAGTCTCAAAATGGGCATAACCCATCATGAGAACTTATGTTAATGCATAGATCTTTAACTGAAGGGAGGCATATCTCTGATCCTAAATGGTTTGGGATGTTGAAATACATATCCTATATATCCAAGCAGGCTGACATGTCTACCCTGCAGATGAATATCCTTATCAAATCTTAATGTTCCCATCTTGAAGATGGTCAGCTTCACAATTTTGTTTTTCTGGCGACTTAGTTTAATGACTGGTTTCCATCCTCAAAAGATTTTTGTGAAACAACAAAGGGGGTTGGGGCTGTACAACAGCGGCAGTAAACCAGACAGATTTCCTCAACTATAATCCTAGATTTCTTCAAGTTGCACCTTTATTCTCTGATAAGAGACCAGCATCTAGAAAAGCTAGATGAATGGGTGCTCCCCGGAAAGAAATCTTATCATACACCATACATATACCAAGGCACTTCCCCCAATTTTGGGGGGTAGCCGACATCAACAAATGAACAAAACAAAAAAAGGGGACCTCTACTCTCTACGTTCCTCCCAGCCTAATAGGGGACTCAACCGAGTTCAGCTGGTACTGCTAGGATGCCACAGCCCACCCTCCCACATTATCCACCACAGATGAAGCTTCATAATGCTGAATCCCCTACTGCTGCTACCTCCGTGGTCATCTAAGGCATCGGAGGAAGCACCAGGGCCTACCGGAACTGCGTCACAATCGCTCGCCAATCATTCCTATTTCTAGCACGCTCTCTTGCCTCTCTCACATCTATCCTCCTATCACCCAGAGCTTCCTTCACTCCATCCATCCACCCAAACCTTGGCCTTCCTCTTGTACTTCTCCCATTCATCACCTTTAGCAGACAGGCATTTTCCATTCTCTCAACATGGCCAAACCACCTCAACACATTCATATCCACTCTAGCTGCTAACTCATTTCTTACACCCGTTCTCACTCTCACCACTTCGTTCCTAACCCTATCATATCTACTCGAGATACACCAGCCATACTCCTTAGACACTTCATCTCAAACACATTCAGTTTCTGTCTCTACGTCACTTTCATTCCCCACAACTCTGATCCATACATCACAGTTGGTACAATCACTTTCTCATATAGAACTCTCTTTACATTCATGCCCAACCCTCTATTTTTTACTACTCCCTTAACTGCCCCCAACACTTTGCAACCTTCATTCACTCTCTGACGTACATCTGCTTCCACTCCAACGTTTGCTGCAACAACAGACCCCAAGTACTTAAACTGATCTACCTCCTCAAGTAACTCTCCATTCAACATGACTTTCAACCTTGCACCACCTTCCCTTCTCTTACATCTCATAACCTTACTCTTACCCACATTAACTCTCAACTTCCTCTTCTCTCACACACACTTCCAAATTCTGTCACTAATTGGCCAAGCTTGTCTTCTGTGTCTGCAACCAGTACAGTATCATCTGCAAACAACAACTGATTTACCTCCCATTCATGGTCATTCTCGTCTACCAGTTTTAATCCTCGTCCAAGCACTCAAGCATTCACCTCTCTCACCATTCCATCAACATACAAGTTAAACAACCACGGCGACATCACACATCCCTGTCTCAGCCCTACTCTCACCGGAAACCAATCACTCACTTCATTTCCTATCCTAACACATGCTTTATTACCTTTGTAGAAACTTTTCACTGCTTGCAACAACCTTCCACCAACTCCATATAACCTCATCACATTCCACATTGCTTCCCTATCTAACTCTATCATACGCTTTCTCCAGATCCATAAACGCAACATACACCTCCTTACCTTTTGCTAAATTTTTCTCGCATATCTGCCTTACAGTAAAAATCTGATTCATACAACCCCTACCTCTTCTAAAACCACCCTTTACTTCTAAGATTGCATTCTCTGTTTTATCCTTGATCCTATTAATCATTACTCTACCATACACTTTTCCAACTACGCTTAACAAACTAATACCTCTTGAATTACAACACTCATGCACATCTCCCTTACCCTTATAGAGTGGTACAATACATGCACAAACCCAATCTACTGGTACCATTGACAACACAAAACACATATTAAACAATCTAACTGACCATTCAAGTACAGTCACACCCCCTTCCTTCAACATCTCAGCTCTCACACCATCCATACCAGACGCTTTTCCTACTCTCGTTTCATCTAGTGCTCTCCTCACTTCATCTATTGTAATCTCTCTCTCATTCTCATCTCCCATCACTGGCACCTCAACACCTGCAACAGCAATTATATCTGCCTCCCTATTATCCTCAACATTCAGTAAACTTTCAAAATATTCCGCCCATCTTTTCCTTGCCTCCTTTCCTTTTAACAACCTTCCATTTCCATTTTTCACTGTCTCTTCAATTCTTGAGCCAGCCTTCCTTACTCTCTTCACTTCTTTCCAAAACTTCTTACTCTCTTCATATGAATGACCCAATCCCTGACCCCACCTCAGGTCAGCTGCCCTCTTTGCCTCACGTACCTTGGGCTTTACTTCCACATTTTTCTCTTTATATTTTTCATACTTCTCTATACTATTACTCTGCAGCCATTCTTCAAAAGCCCTCTTTTTCTCTACCACTTTTACCTTCACTCCTTCATTCCACCATTCGCTGCCCTTCCTCATGCTGCCTCCAACAACCTTGTTGCCACACAAATCACTTGCAATCCCAACAAAATTTTCTTTTACCAACTTTCACTCCTTCTCTTAATTAACAGTTTCTCTTACTTTCACTCTGTCATATGCCATTTTCAACCTTTCTTGATATTTACTTTATACCGCCCCGTTTTATTAGCTCTTTAACCTTCACTAGCTCCCTTTTACATCCTCTACTCTATTCCCCCACTCTTTTGCTACAACTAATTTTCCTTCCACCAAAAAATGATCAGACATACCATTAGCCATACCCCTAAAACACATGCACGTCTTTCAATCTTCCGAACATTCTTTTAGTTATCAACACACCATCCATTAACGCCCTTTCTACCACTCTTCCATTTACCACTATTACCCATGTATACTTGTTTTTATCTTTCTTTTTGAAAAAGCTAGAACTTATCACCATCTCTCGCTCAACACACTTATCTACCAGTCTCTCACCACTCTCATTTTCACCTGGTACGCCATACATCCCAATGACACCTACCTCTCCAGCGCCCACTCTAGCATTCAAGTCGCCCACGACAACTACAAAATTCCTTCTACCCAGTTCTTCTACACATCTAGTCAATTCATTCCAGAACTCATTCTGCTCTTCTTCACTTTTCTTACAACCTGCCCATACGCACTGACTAAAGCCCAACATTCCCTACCCAACCTAACCCTTACCAACATTAATCTAGATGATATCTCCTTCCTTTCCACTATTTTACTTGTCATCCATTCACTTGGTAATAAAGCCACACCCTCTCTTGCTCTTCACCTTTCAATCCCAGACATTTCACCAAACATCATCATAATAATAATAATAATAATAATAATAATAATAATAATAATAATAATAATATTATAGGGTGAAAAAAAACAGACCATAAATATGGCCTTTTTATGGAGCCAAAAAAGCCAGTTAGTGCTAAGGTGCAACTGGGGAAAACCCAGCTATAGTTCTATGAAGTTTAAGTCAAAGGAGGTTGAACACTAAGATGGATGAAAAGATGCAGTTTTGGAGAGACGTATAAAAATATAAGGGTCAAAATTATGCTGCAAAACCCTTTAGTAACGTCTACAATGCATTGCATGATGTCCTTAGACAGGTGTTTTAACATTTGCAGTGTGTTATACAGAATGCATTGTAAATGTGCTAATTATTCTTCAACAACTATAAAAATTGCCTAGAAAAATGATTTCAATGGAAAATGTTAATCTTTGTATTCTTTCTTTTAAAATTAATTTCACATTTAGATAGGAAATTGAAATTGAGTAATTAGGTTTTCTGATGCAACTTTGAATGTTTATTCTCCACATAATAGAAAGGAAATAATCTTTTAGATTTTAACAAATGAAGGACAGAAGAGTGATCACAACAATAAAAGAAAGGGTATCCAGCCCCACCGTCTCATTTGCATCAGGCAGCCGTGGAAAAGAAGGTAACACTGGCATGTAACTTGTGACATATGTATCCAAAATAACCAAAAAGAATAGTCCTCAAATAGTTAATGAGAATCAAAGTTGGAATTACAGTGAGATAGATGTTTAACTTTGCCACAACAGGATGGTAGGGAACTGGAATCTTATGAAATATGAGAACACTTCTATACAGTACACAGACATGCAAAATGCATGCATCATGTCTTATAAACACCCACAATAAATCATTCCAAGATAGTTTTTAAGAAATTATATATCAAGCACTTTAAGAGAGTATAATCATTATACAACAAATAGGTCATTTAACAACTAAGATTTCTGCAGAATTGATCCTCCACTACAACTATTGCCTAGAACAACGAACTAATTCAAGGACATTATCCTTCCCAAATTGCTTAACAAAAAGAACCAATATACACCTAATATTTAAGTTTAAAAAAACATTTACTTAACCCATTAGCCAGAGTTCTTAAAGGTGATAATTTCATTCAATTTAAGTCGACATACAAACCTTGTGATTTACGGTAGAAAGCATTCTTTCCTTCTATGGGGAGTGGATGGGCCTCTGTGTTGAATACCCACTCGTCCAAACTCATGAGCGCATCATCAGAGAAGATCAAATATAAATACTGTGGAAAAAGAATAAAATACTTGGTGACCAGATTTAGACCATGTTATTATCCTTATTGGTAAAATCTAATGTACTTACAAAAATAAAACCCACTAGTTTTGATTAAATGAACCATCGAAAAAGTTAATACAATGAGGCCATGATCAAAGTACTTGGGTGTGCAAAAATACTAATTACTCAGCTGGAAATTCTTACTGTTCTAGTTACATGTCCTGTAAACCATTTCCATACATGTTTGGGCAGCAAGCACTAGTGTATATTGATAATACTTTCTACCAACCATGTTATGTCAGTTATGAAAAGATATATTATACTTATTCTAAAGAGATTGGAGAGAGAGTGTGATGAAAAGCCGAGAGATGATTGATTGATTGATTTGAGATTTTCTGGCATCCTGACATCTAAGGTCATTGACACCAATATCATTTATTATAAATAAAGAACAAAAGAATATTCAATTAAAACTATAAAAGCAAAGATGTCATTTTAAAAGTTACATCACTTTCAGAAGACCTGCTTCTGAAGTAAAGCTAAAATTACTGTACAACTAGCAAGGTAGGAAAAATCATGCACGAATCTTGGCAAGGATGAACCGGCCATCTTCACCTCAAGCCTCAAACAGATATCTAATTCTTTCACTACTATATAAGGGGTATTCGATCAACAAATGTCTCAATGTCAAAGGTACCAAACAGTCATCGCAATATGGCTGGTATTGGCCAGTAAGCAGAAATTCACGTGTCAACCGAGTGTGACCAATGCGGAGACGACAAAGAGTAGTATCCATCTTTCGGGGCATGTTATACTTCCAAAGAGATATAACATTTGTTATTTCTCACATCTTATTTTCAACTAAACTATCCCAATGCTGTTGCCAATTATAAGAAAGAAAATTTTTAATGTTGGGTTCACAATCATCACAAAGAATGGGATACCTTCTTGGTATCAAACTTCGCTGCAGCATTCTTTGCCAGTAAATCTGCCTTTTCGTTTCAAGACACACCTATGTGTTATACCTCTCAGTCCAATAATAAAAAGCCATTCTAAAATCTTTAAAACTTAAGGGTTACTGGAATTAAAAACTTCTAAAGCTTGAGGGACATTCCTTGCATCACTAAAAATGGTAAAATTACCTCCCTCCTCCAAAGCTATGCCATATAGTTCGGCAGTAAATATAGAAGCTGTTAGAGGAAGTGCACTTTTTACAATTAAAAACATTACTAAATACTCTAAATCCAATGCCAGCTTTGGATTTGGAGCCATCAGTATATATAAAAGTCAATTCTCTATGTTCTGCAACATGTTCCATAAAAAAAGAGACTTGGCTTCTAAGGCAGTCGTATTCTTTTTAACTTCAATATAATATTTACAAAAAGGTACCTCTGGTAATTTCCATGGAGGCATTGATGATACCTTAAATGGAAGCACCTTACTTCTAATCATATCAAGACTGAGTGTATCAATGGTTTCACCTCAAAACCATAAGGTCGAGGAGATTTGGGGTGCAAGTCAAAGTATGTGTGCTTTACAAGGCTTGCAGTCTGACACGCTAAAGAATTAAGAAGTGTTTGTAACCTAAACCAATACCGAATAACAGAAGACTTTCGGTAAAGGTCTAACGGCAGTTCTGAGAGAGGAAAAAGCAGGATTTCAAAAGGGTTGAATTTGTACTGACCAAATTTTCCTTTTGAGACATGTTGTATAGCAATGCATAGAATATAGAAATCCATTTTTAATGGTATCTGTGGACTATGAAAAAGCCTTTAACAGTGTGCACCGGCCGATTTTGAGAGTCCTGCATTTTTATGGAATTCCTCTTAAATATGTAAATTTAATTCTGTTCATGAGCATAGCAAGTGCAAAGTTAATGTTTATGAAGTCCTATCAAATGAATTTCCAGTGAACAGTGGAGTTCTCCAAAGGAATGTGTTGTAACCTACAGTATGATGTTTATACTCCACACAGATTTTGTAATGTGTAGAACAGTCAGAGATGGTGGAGAAGGATTGGACTGGATTGATAATAAAAAATTAGCAGACCTAAAGTACACTGATGATGCTGTTCTTATTAGCAGAACACCACAGATTTGCAATGCTTGCTTACAAGAATGTATGAAATATCACATGAAGTTGGACTCAGGATAAATAGAGGACAGACAGATGATGAGAACGGAGTATGTAATGGAAGATGAAATATCATTGGAATGAGAAAGGATTAATGAGGTAGAATCATTTAAGTATTTAGGAACCATGATCTCCAATCATAGTCTTTAGAAATAAGTTTAGTGAATGATTGAATAAAGCTAATCAGACAATGGCTAGGTTAAGTAAAATTTGGAAATCAAATCGCATGAAATTACATTATAACAATCAAACTATAGATGAGTTTAGTGAGATCGGTGTTACTATATGGACACAAATCATGGTATGACAATGAAACAATTTCCAACAGATTTAGTAGATTTGAGAACAAACCCCTCAGAAGGATATTGGGAGTTGAATGGCAGGACAGGATTAGAAATGAAACAATAAGAGATTACTCGAGTGCCATATGTGGATGAGGAGTAGATGGAGATAATTTGGGAATGCTCTTTGCACTTCCCAAGAAAGAGTGATTAGTTCACCAAACTTTTAACTCTGCTCCACAAGGCACTAGAAGAGGACAGAGGACTATGAGGCATGAAGTAGGTGATGGATGGAGAAGTATTGAATTAAAAGCTGATTACTTGTGAAATGACTACACAAGATTTCTGTCATTAACCTATTTTGTTAGTTGTAATGCACCCTAACTTCACCTCCTAAGACATCCACAAGTTTTCTGAAGAGGAGTAAATGTATGCCACTTAATTTCTAAGGGAAAAGATAAATTCTGAGGAAAATAAATAGAAATGTGCACATTACATGGGTGTACGAGTAAATCAATCTTCAATTTGTACTGTGAGAAAATGTTGAACTTATCCCATCTGACCTTGGAATACATGAAAAATGTAAATGTATAAATGTAACGAGACAAGTTTGAAAAATAAGAACTGAAAAGGAAGATCACTTAAGGGGACCGTCCGCTATGGTGTTTGACATAACTTTCAAAATTCGAAAATCGTTTTATTGTTTCTATGTGTGCAGAAACATATCGTCATGCTCTCCATGAGTTTCAGCCAATAATTTTTACAAATAATGAAGATAAAGCGGTCTTTAAATAATGACTTCCTTACAGCGTCACCTGCATGACTGATTTTGAAAGAAGCGTCTTTGTGGGTTTATTTTTTGCATATAAATAGCGACTTTTTCACTTGTGTTTCCAAATCTCTTACATCTGGCAGAGATGGAAGGCATTGGTAGAGGGTAGGCTAACGCAAACTATGATCTACGAGAAGACTAGCCAGAGTTTCCAAAGACGTATAGAAATATGTTGCATGTGTTTGTTTAATTGCAGTTCGTATGTATATTGTGTTTTCACAACATCCTTTTGAACTTTATAGCAAGGCCAATGTTACCCAAGTCAAAGAAAGAACAAAAAGTAAGCAGAGAGCAACCAAAAAGAGAGGGAAACATGAAGAAGAAGAAGACGAAAAAAAATAAACTTAGGGTTTAAATACCTTATTTAGGGAGCCTTCATGTAGGAATAATCAATAAAAGTACAAAGTAAGGTTATCATAATAATGTTATCTTGATTTTTTAAAGGAAAAAGCAAAAACTTACAGCAAATCTTTGGGAGCTCATAACTCAGAAAAACTCTTATTCATAGTTAAGATACATTTTTTCTCACTTATTTATTGTTCGATTTGAGAATGATTTAATTGAAAAGAGGAATAAAAATCCCACAATTTTTTGTAACAGAATTTTGATTTTCCCTTTTCTCTTTTTTCATGATTATTTTACGTCCAGACAAAGAAAATTAAGAAAAAATTCATTAAAAAGAAAGGAAAATGAAAAATCTGTCACACAGAATTATTCAATTTATAAAGAAGTTTTGATGGTATGATTTTCAATACAATTGGTGTCATATTAGTGGAGAAAAATTTACGTAAAATGTTTTTTAAAATCATGATTTTGGCTGATAAATCAAAAAGTTTTTGATCAAATGACTTGAAATTTTTATATGATGAAGGTATTATACAGTACAGAATATGTCTAAAACATATATAGAAATTATGTATTTTGAATCATTAGAAAAAAAAATTCAGGACATAGCGGACGGTCCCCTTAAATAAGAAAATGTAAATATTATAGAAATCCATATTGATAGAATTAATACTAATGCTAATCATTGAACAAAATCAATTTGCCTGCCATTTACAGAGCATTCGAAATCAGTTGGCTCTTTTTTTCATACATCTTTCATGTTAATGTTCAATTAACCTCCTCAAATTTACATATCAAAATGATTCTTGATTTGTAAAAGAAAAAAGAAAAAGAAAAATGGAACTTTACTAATCAAACTTATTTCTATACTAACACTAGGAGATAACATGTTAATGAAATTGGGACCATCTTCCTCTGTGACAGAAACCTCAGAGAGCTCCTGACACAAATAACTTGGTGGGGAGATAACCTTTGTTGCCAAACCTATCTTCGTTTCCTCTCCCTGCTTACCGAAGGAGGAGGAGAGCGATCTATCTTGGCTCGCTTCTTACGATGAGAACGACTTCTATCCCACTGGGAGGATGCCCACTCCCTACAACACACATGGAGAATCCACAGATCTTTTTCCTTGACATGATGGTCATACCTGTGGAAGATCCCCTTCTACCCGACTCATATAGGTTCCACAAGGGCCATTATGACCTAGGCAGGAACGCATCGAATTTGACATAGTCAAAAAGCACACACTCTAATTCACAATCAATGGATAGGCAAGTAACAAGCAATGCCAAAGACAAAAAAAACACAAGCACAAGCATTATAAGGGCAAAGAGCAGGCGATGCGGTTGCCTGATCGTAGGAGTGAAGGCAGGGATCTCTGACTATCTCCACGGCCAGAAGTGTTGTGGGTAAGCGCCTGATACAAGCGAAACCTGTCATACGCACCAGTTGCCCAGCAACGCAGCATGACGTAATCTACCGATTTCTTTTTTATTGTCTGGATGTAGAAAACGAAACCAGAAATAACCCCATTAAATGACTCGGAAGTTTGTTTTCGTGTAGTAATAAATGATATTCAGCAAAAAAATGACTTGGTTAGCCATCGAGGTGCTGCTAAAGCTCTTTCAAAAGAAAGACTTCTACAAAATGAGCAATGTAGCTGCATTTCTAACATCATGAATCTTAATCTTCAAAGCTTCTATTTTGACCCAATTTTTTATGAGTTACTGTGACCAAACTTAACAGAAATGACACGGCACTATGAACAGAGGACGATTTGGAACTCTAATCCTACAAATAATCTCAGGATATTACCTCTAATGTCCATAATTATGCCCAAATAATAATGAACGGCTCTTACTGACAAAGAAATCTACTTTTTGGAGAAATGCTTTCATCAATTTTAAAGAGAAAATAACCTTAAGCTCCCCAAACCTATCTTAAAAGATACTGCTTGTAGATTATGATACAAAAAGTATTTTAGTCAAGAGATCTTTAAGCCAAAGATTTCCAACGGTTCAAAAATCGAACCTTTTAAATACTGTAAACCTACATCTGAAATTTAAAAAATCTACCTGACTACTGGAGGTTCTCCAATTTGAATTTTTGCAACAAAGTAAGAAATAACTGAATCCTTTTCTCAGATAGAAAAACCTGAAAAAAAACTGTTGCTATTATCATCCCAAATAAAGTCTTCTGGATCGGAACCGTAAAAGTTTTCTTCTAATTGACTAAAAACTCAACTGATCCAGTAACCTGAGCTACCTCATTTGTTGAACCAGAATCCTTTTCAATGAATCATTCAAAATGAAGATAATTGTCAAAGTATAAAAGAATTCAAACCATGAATTCTTCACTGAAGGGCTACGACCTGGGAAACATGTGGCCTACCTTGGTTTGCCCTCAGGGCACGTTTTCCCCCGCTAGGCCTACCACTATAGAAAATGGGAGTAGGGTAAACTACACAAAACTCTGGTCGTTTGAGAGGAGGTTCCAGGTAACTCCTAATAAAGTGTTTCGAGGTAAGTCTCTGTGTTGGAACAACCAAGAATTCTTCACCATTTCGAGATAGGGGCCATTATTGTAGTGAATGCCCGAGGGGCCATCCTCTGACCAAAATATAGAAACTTTAATTGGTAAACCTCTGACCAATGATGAAAGACAGTATTGCCTCAAATTGACATAAATCAGAATATCGAAATATGCATCCGAAAGCTCAACAGAAAACATCCAACTTTCTCCATATTGCCCTCAGAACTGTTGAGGGGGCTTTCATCAAAAACTTTGTGAAAAATGTAAATTTGATGAGGGCCAAGACATCTAAAACTAGTCTCCAACACCCTGAAGACCCATGGAACATTATTTGAGACCTCCTGTAACACATCTCTCTGTAGAATGTTTACAATTTCTATTTAAAAATCTGAACCTTTAGCACTTGCTTTACTTACTTTACTTTGATGGCTGCTTTTCCAGTCCCATACAGCAGGAGAACCCCACTCTCTACAGGACCTCCGCTGTCATTTTACCTCTTGTTCGTTCAGAGTATTTAACGTTTCATATCGCGTATTGTTCATTTACTGTTAAATCATCACTGTTGTAAGACTGTTGAAATAAGAAAGTCTTCAGTTTCCTCTTGAAAGCCTTTATGTCTTCAATAATTCAAATGTTTCATGGGAGCTTATTATATAGCCTCGGGGACACACATTTAAAGGCTCTGGAGCCTAAGGTAGACATATATCTAGGTTCCAACAGTTTGAAGCCATCTGTAACTATTCTCGTGTCGACATGATTTGTTGGCTGCGCAATATGTAGCAATTCTCTCAAGTATTTTGGATGACTGGTTCTGATAACTTGGTGGGTTACTGTACACATCTTAAATTCAATTCTCGCTTTAATCGGCAACCAGTGTAAATCAACTAGCATAGCTGATATGGCAAAGGCTGCTTGGTCAAAGCAGGATTGGAGGTTAGAGGAATATGGTAACCTCCTTTGACTAAAGCTAACAATCCAAGATCCAGATGAAGGGTTTCCCGAATATGATGAAAGTGAGAAAGTCTTCCTTCTATTGTACTTTGCTGGGAAGGACCATCATAGCCTTCTTCTGTAAGATCTTAGAGTCTAGTTGGCAATCCTTCTAGCGCCTGTACTGGAATGGAATACTGACGTTCTACCTCTGGTAGGTAAAAAAACTCCTTGGCATCTGGAATGTCTACTGGCACAATTCCAAGGCAGACAAAGCTGCTGGCTTAAAGGTGCAAACTTGCATATTCCTATAAAAAATTTGAGTCTTGGTATCAACTTGAGCAACAATTCTATCAATTTTGCTTATAGGCCTAATCTTCTCTGGATTTCCTCCTGAACTTTAACTTTAGGTAAATTTCCTTTTGCACAATGGTTGGCAACCATTGAAAAATACTTTTCCAAGAGAGGAACAGCAAGGCCTTTGACCTCCTCACAATATTGTTCCTGACATAAGATGCAAGGAGAATGCAGATTGTGATCACCCAGAAACAACTCCCTTGGACAAACTAAGCAGTAATTCCCAACAAATTCAGAGGAAGACACCTTAAAAGGCACTAAAACAATAGATTCTTTAATATATAATCTGGAAGACAGTGTGACAAACCAAATCTATTAATGCAAGTGTATCTCATTGTTTTATTAGTTGAATATGTCTATTGAAAAGAAAGATGGGAAAATTTTTAAATTTTAGGGGAAAATGTAAGTAAACCAAGCTTCCAGAGAAGCAGCAAGATGAGCATCAGGGAAAAAATAAAACTTACAATAATGAATTTGACCTCCACCAGCAAAGCATAAGATTAACAATCTGTGCTATATTTGTAACAGTGCTCGATTCATTTTCTACAATAAAAATAAACATTTAGAAGGTATGGTCACACTAGAGTTCCTTTTTCCCAATAAATATCAATACAAACCTTCAATAATTAAACTTAAAAAACTATGACTACAAAGACAATATAACAGAACAGTATTTCTTTTATAACAATGCATTTAAAAAATCATTCATATTTGTTAAAAAAAAACTTGCCAAGTTTGGATACATTTGCACACATGGCATGTTTCTATATTTTCCCATTAACTGAAACAAATTATCATAAAAATAAAACTAAATCATTACAACAATGCAAACTAGATAAAGTATTAAAAATTCTATATATACTCCTCAATCTTCTTAGGAAAATATAAACACTTTCTAAGTAAAGAAAATGAACATCCAAACTTGTCCAACTTCTTCTATGTATCAGCTTCATTATAATGGGCGTTTTAGCTCGACTATCTTCCAAGATATGATTGTAATTTACATTTTTGTATGCAATAATTACATAGAGTAACTGTTGGGTGTGGAATATCTTGAACAATCAAGCACATGATATACAACATGGTTTTTGTTGCCTACGTTCAAGCCCTCTTGACGATAAAAAGTTTTAAAGTAACAATGGTTAACCCTTTTACCCCCAAAGGACGTACTGGTACGTTTCACAAAACCCATCCCTTTACCCCCATGGACGTACCGGTACATCCTTACAAAAAAATGCTATAAAAATTTTTTTTTTCAAATTTTTGATAATTTTTTTGAAAAAATTCAGGCATTTTCCAAGAGAATGAGACCAACCTGACCTCTCTATGACAAAAATTAAGGCTATTAGGGCAATTTAAAAATAAATAAAAATACTGCAAAATGTGCTGGGAAAAAAATAACCCCCTGGGGGTTAAGGGTTGGAAATTTCCAAAGAGCCTGGGGATAAAAGGGTTAATATCTTTACCTTAAATGTTTCCGCAAAGATGAAACTCTGCTGGACGTCGTCTTTCTGGGGAGTTTCCATATACACATTCTGGATGCCACTGAAGCCTGCTTCTACTCGGCAGTATTTCTCTAATGCCTGTGAAACATCAAAACATTCAATAGCTCGTTTATTAAACAAATTCAATCTTCAAACAAAGCATTAGAAAAATAACAAATTTTAAAAGTAATTTGTATTTTTCCTAGCTATACAAGCCCAGGTCCTTTATATAGGGAGATAAGTTCAGCGCAAGCTAGAGTAGAGGTTTAATTCATTAATGAAATAGGGGGTGCATGCAAGCAAGTAGCCCTGCCCCAACACCTGTTAACGAGTCTCACTTTGACATTTCGGCTCCAGATTGTGAAGGTAGTTGAGGGGGGAAGATTAACTTAAAAGACTTAAGTTTGTATAGCTAGAGAAAATACAAATTACTCAAAAATTTGTGATTTGTTCCTACGTAAATACAAAACTTCATTGTTTAAATAGGGAAATTCGCTGCTTTGTAGGTCGTTAACACCCATAGAAGAGAACTGATTGGTTCTTTTTCTTCCCTGGAAATATCAGTCTGCCTGGGCCAAAACAAGTAAAAGAGATGACTCCAGCAATGTATCTATCTCTACTGGGGATGTGAAGACTGATAGGGCTTGAAATATCCAAGATGAATAGTACAGTCAAGTAAAAAAACCCTTCCACTCAAGGGGAAATCAATTCAGCATATACATTGTTTTTGATGATCGATGGGTTGGTATAAAGTCTGCTATCCACCCTCTCGTTATAGAGGACGGGAGAGAGATTACTTTAGGATTAAAAAATGGAGCTCAGAATTGTAACTTGCCAACATCAAGTCAGATTCAGCATGTATCGATTGACTGCTTCGTCCCCAAGAGAGGGGACAGAAAAGAGGAGCCAGTCATACAACCATTCATTCCGGAATTCATCTACTTCATCATAGACAGGATGCTTCCTGTCCCATATGGAAGCTGAAGTGGCTACACAACTACTGAGCAGCCATTACATGACCAAGCCCAAAGGTATGATAGGTAGCAGGTTAGATCTTACTCTCAGGTTATCACTAATTTTCCTTTTGTCTACACATACACCGAATAGTCTGACTTATTCTTTACATTTTCCTCTCTGTCCTCATACACCTGACGACACTGGATTTACCAAACAATTCTTTTTCACTAAAGGGGTTGACTGCAATGTAATTGTTCAGTGACTACTTTCCTCTTGATAAGGGTAGAAGAGAGACTTTAGCTATTGTAAGCAGATATTCTAGGAGAAGGACACTCCAAAATCAAACCATTGTTCTTAAGTTTTGGGTAGTGCCATAGCCTCTGTACCATGGCCTTCCACTGTTTTGAATTAAAGTTCTCTTGCTTGAGGGTACACTTAGGCATGCTGTTCTATATTACTTTCCTCTCTCTCTCTCTCCTGTTTTTTCAAGTTTTTATAGTTAAGGCAGTAGTAAAAAAATAAGAGGGTTGGGCATGAATGTAAAGAGTTCTATATGAGAAAGTGATTGTACCAACTGTGATGTATGGATCGGAGTTGTGGGGAATGAAAGTGACGGAGAGACAGAAATTGAATATATTTGAGATGAAGTGTCTAAGGAGTATGGCTGGTGTATCTCGAGTAGATAGGGTTAGGAACGAAGTAGTGAGGGTGAGAAAGGTTGTAGGAAATGAGTTAGCAGCTAGAGTGGATATGAATGTGTTGAGGTGGTTTGGCCCTGTTGAGAGAATGGAAAATGGCTGTCTGCTAAAGGTGATGAATGCAAGAGTTGATGGGAGAAGTACAAGAGGAAAGCCAAGGTTTGGGTGGATGAACGGAGTGAAGGAAGCTCTGGGTGATAGGAGGATAGATGTGAGAGAGGCAAGAGAGTGTGCTAGAAATAGGAATGAATGGCGAGTGATTGTGACGCAGTTCCAGTAGGACCTGCTGCTTCCTCCGGTGACTTGGACGACCTCGGAGGTAGCAGCAGTAGGGGATTCAGCGTTATGAAGCTTCATCTGTGGTGAATAACAGGGGAGGGTGGGCTGTGGCACCCTGGCAGTACCAGCTGAACTTGGTTGAGTCCCTTGTCAGGCTGGGAGAAACATAGAGAGGAGAGGTCCCCTTTTTTGTTTCATTTGTTTGATGTCGGCTACCCCCTAAATTAGGGGGAAGTGCCTTGGTATATGTATGTATATGAAAGATCTAATTTAATGTTGTTACTGTTCTTAGTATATTTTATTTTGATTATTAATTACTTCTCATAGTTTTTTATTTCCTTATTTCCTTTCCTCACTGGGCTATTTTCCCAGTTGGAGCACTTGGGCTTATAGCCTTGCTTTTCCAGTTAGGCTTATAGCTTAGCTTGTAATAATAATAATAATAATAGTAATAATAATAATAATAATAATAATAATAATAATAATAATAATAATAAGGGACTCGTGGGTATACAGGCATACACAAAAGGTGGTTTGGCACTTCCAAACCAGAGCCTTCAACACCCGTCTGACTGGAAAGTTGTTCTTGAAGGCTAAGGTGGGGGCCTATACCCCGGCTTCATGAGCTCCTAGCTAGAACCTCAATAATTCATCCTTGGTCATTACCAGCTGTTGCCAGAATTTACCCCTACTAAAGGACAAAAGCTTGTACCCGCATAGGAACAGATTAGTTTTATAATAAAATTGGAAAATTTATGATGCGGCCTTCGTGCTTAGGTAGCACTTCCTTAGCACCAACTGTGTTAATAAAATAGTCAGGGCACAACTCAATAATTCTATTCACCAGTTTTTAACAATGTTTCCTGAATACCATCCTCATTATCATTTGAGATCAATAAATTGCCCTCAGGAATAGTTGTGCTATTTCTGAAATGTCCCTTTGGTATTTGATTATTACCCCATAGCTTACTATCTTTAGGAACCTGATGTTTTGTAGGGTTAGGTTCAAAAGTTTGCTGTTCTTTATAATTTCTTTAAAATGTCTAGATTTAAATTTACCCACTGAATAGGAGTGAGAAACTTTCTTTTCGCATGGTTAGTATCAACTGGCTAGTCCGAAACAAGAACCTGTTCTGCACTTTAGTTGACCGGTAAGACCCATCCCAAAGAAAGAAGAATACAGTAGGAGCAGAACCAGTGATATGTGCTGCACAATAGACTTCTATAATCTAGTTCACTAATGGGGAATTAAGCTCATGAGCAACATTTTGAATCTCTACTACCTTTGGTGCTAATAAGGGTGTTTGAAAAACAGCACATTTTTTTCAATATTCCTTAACCTTCTGTCTAATAATCTGCTTAATTCAGCCATGACATTGCCTTTTTAAATTCATTTAGGTCAAAAACTTCCATATTCTGAAAAGCTAGGCCAGTAATCTGGCCTACATTTACAGACATTATCTGAAGAGCATGGAATGTAACAAGGCATAAAGTTTAACTTCAAACTAACATTTCTTTAATTTTCTATATACTTTCATTATCTTTTGTGGCAGGATCAAGTACTTTCAAATAAAAAGCATCATCTGATCAGAAAAAGTAACACTCATCACACCAAACTGATAGAACACACGAATCCTCGCCAATCAACACATCGAACGCAGGTCTAATTTTGCCGAAAGTACTTCAAAATTCTTAAAAACTTTAGTAAAAGCCATAATTCCTATACACCTGTAATGAATTTATTCTACTGTAATATAGCTTGCAGTTGCTTTAGACCTATGACCAAACAGGACGAGGCCAAACAGGTGAATGAGGAATTAAAATGGTGGTGGCAGATAGGCGAATCCCTTGACTATTCCCTACTACATAAATTTTTACAAAAAAGTTTCATTGAAATAATATTACAACAAAGATATTAAAAAATAACTTTGTCATTTCTTTCAACTAATATTTTATGCTCGCAACCAAGGGGTATATTCTATGGATGAAGTGAAGGTGGCATTCTGAGAGAACTGTGAAACAAAGCCCATCATCTGTACAAACCTCCAACCAACTTCTCCCCAAATGGGTTATGGTAGATAAAAGATTGACAAAAGGTGATTAATAATAAAATGAATTTTTGGCACTACATTTTAAACTTCCAAGTGTATCATATGGAAAAATCCCTTCATGCAAATCACCTATACAAGGTCTAACTTTGTTATCAAGTCTGGCTGAAGCTAAGTGATAAAAAAACTAAGACATAAAAAGACAGACTGACATTTATGCACAAGCACTGATAGATGAAAATACAAACATAAACCATTTGTGACATACAAGCTAACCTACAGCATAAGTATTATTCTTTATATTTTTGCTTATTGATCCTTCCTCTGAAATCAGACACACTTTCAAAATTACTCACCTAACATGAAAAAATCTTCCTTCCACTATATATTCATGTTCTAATACTAAAGCAAGTTGCTATAATGCCAATTTTAGCTGATACATACCAAGACTGCACTCCAAGCCCATTCTCTGTATTTTTGGTCTTTAGTTAGTCTCCACATGTAGAACCAAGATTCAATAGCTTCTGGTCGAAGGATGTAATATTTTTCAGATGATTTCAAAGCCCTCGCTTCCATACCTTCCGTAAAACGGAAACTTTCTGGTCCAAGACCCGTAGGTGTGCGTGCATAGGACTCGTGGCATGTATTAGAGAGGCCTTCGGCAATTTCCATGTGCGTCTTTGAATTTTCACTGTCAATTGTTTTTGAACCAAGTGCATACATACCACCTAAAAAAAATAAAATGCATAAAAGTTTTGCCCTATCATAGTCTTCATATCTTAGTAATGTACTCAATCTTTTCAAAATTCCAAGGAAAATTTTTCTTCAGTAAATTACATTACACATCATGCAACATCATTAGTTTTAAATGCATTATCAAGAAAACAAACTTACCTGCAAAACATGCTAAGTGGTCCATTTTGTGCTCTAACCGATCAAACTTGCTTTCAGCTAAGTAGGTGAGGCCTGAATGGGACTTGAGAACTAAACGTTTTGTGATGGTGTCTACTGCTTCCTCATACATCTCTTTGGCTACGACGTCTTTGCAGTTTGACTGAATATAACTTTTTATGAGATACTCATAAAAACTGTCCCCTAGTGCACCAACAGATGTATGGCCTGGAAAATAAAACATTTCAATTAAAACTAAACCAATGAAGTCATTTCACTTTTCAAATTTTTACCTAAACCATTAAGACCTTTATAAACATTTCATCTAACTCCAGTCTGAATGTTTATTACAAAAAATGAAACCCAAAGAGCATTTCATAAGATTTTTATGAATTTGATACCCATACAGTACTGAAAAAAAAAACTATCTTTTTAGTTTACCTGTACCCTCAATAATTAGACAAATCTAATCCATGATAAAAACAATATTGTAATTTAATAATGTCAACAGTTGTTGGCATTTTTAAATAACTTTCTTTAATTTGCATAGTACCCAGTTCTTTCCACACAATACTGTAAGCTATTATCATCATCAATGTTACATCCTTAGCTCTTCCTCTACAGGGTTTAAAGTCGAATAATTTATCTTCTATCCTGTTCTCTTTTTTCTTGATTTCCCCTTAAGGACTAAATTTTCATCTATAACCTTTTCCTGTTCTAATAATTCCCTGACCTTATTGCATGTCTTTATTCTGCAAATTTTGCATACACTATTTTTCAGATTGACTTGTTCCTCGATTCTTCTCATCAAAAGTTCAAATAGCTAAGCCTTTTAATCAGCTTTTAGAAATCTTAGCGCCATCAATTCCATATTCTTGATATAAACTTCCCACCATGCACCAGTTGATTCTTAACATGTTAAGGTAAAACCTTATCAACTTATTTTTCCTTTTTAGTACTCCTGTTCTACTGCATATAGTAGTACAGTACTGGGCTTAGGTATTCCTACGTATTTTCTGCTCTCTCTACAAATGGAAAATTTAAAAATCATCTGGCAATCTTTCTCTATTTATGTGAGATTACTATCACTTTATAACTTATCTTTCAACTCCTGCTTTATAGTCCAGTCTCTCCAAGCTACCTCTTCTAGAACTAGTCCCTCTATCACAACACAGTTCTAAACTCTATCTTCCATTTGCTCTTATCATACATTTCAGGTATGTAAAGCCTCATGCTTCATATATATTCCGTAAACTAGCACACCTCTTGCAACACTATTGTTACACCTGTATTTCCTAATTTCCTTTCCTCACTGGGCTATTTTTCCCTGTTGGAGCCCCTGGGCTTATAGCATCTTGCTTTTCCAACTAGGGTTGTAGCTTGGATAGTAATAATAATAATACACTTAGCAGTTAACCCCAACAGCAATCACATGGCTACTTTCCTGATAATACCTTTTCCTATTTTCTTTTCAGTCCTTATTAGTTTTGTTTTGTTAATGTTTATTTCTGATCCTCTCCTCTCCACTGCAATCTTCTACCTTTTGAACATTTCGACCACCCATTCCTCAAAATTTGATGGCAACATTAGATCACTGCTATAGAATAGTTAAATAAAGTTCCTTTTCTGAGCCATCTCCAGATTAAATCCATTGTTGAATCTCAAACTATTCTGATACCTCTGACCAGTATCTTAACTCTACATGAAGTATTATGGAAGAGCAACATCACTAATTTCTCCATATATACAAATATTTGATATAACTTTCTCTTTGCATGGTATTTGCTGGTGATTCTCTCAATATAAACAATATTTCTGCTGTTGAACTCTCGCATGAAAACATAAATACAATAACCAAGCTTTACAAAATATTATCAGTGGAAATGAAAGTTTACTATGAATGAGCACATTTTATAAGTCCTGACTTCTACAGGGCTAAACAGATCCAATAGACAATTATTCCTTAAAAGACAGATGACACCATTCCTTAGAAAAACATTCTGAATACCACTGTTTACTGCATATTACAAAATTTTTTGATGAAGCGAGAAAAAAAAATAGTTCAGTACCTGTAAATACTACCCACTTTTCTCTCGGTTACCTTTTTACCTTATGGACCTAGCAGTATTACCTTCTGTATTTCGCTTTTCATCTGTTCATTTTGATCTCTTCCTGCCTAGCTATCCAGTTTCTTTAATTTTGTTTTAGTCTCTCACTGAGGAGCGAATTCTTCAGATACACTTTACTAGTTAAGAAAAAGACTAATGGCTCTTGATGAGCTAATTCATAGTAATATAGGAACATATGACAATTCACAAACCTCTCAGTACATTTATTTTGAATATTTTCCATTTCATACATTTAAAAAACAACATTGCAACATGTTTAACAGAATAAACCGTGCAACAGCATCCATTCCTTTCAAGTATTACATATAATCCATAACATCAATACAAAATTGAATAACTACTTACGCTGGCCCCATTTTCCTGTCTTTGGGTTCATATAGTTTGGATACAAACCACCCGGACGATCTGTCTTCCTTATTACATCACGGATTCTCAATACTTTCTCTCGGAACACTGGATCTCCTGATATATCGGAGAGATACACAAATTCCAGATGTAATGTGCCAAACTCAGAAAGAATACTTGAGCCACCACTTGCCCAAGCATAATTTTTTGCAATCTGAGAAAAAAAAATATGAGATTCATTACACTCATAGTCTACACAATCTTCCTAAAGTTCACATGAATCTACAACAAAATTGCAACATTTTCCTAATATAAACATTAAAGATTACTAAAGGTTTTATAGCACTAATTATATTTTCTATATTCAATACAATACTATAGTCTATTAAGAACATAATTATTATTATCATTATTAAATGCTAACCTACAACCCTAGTTGGAAAAGCAGGATGCTATGAGCCCAGGGGCTCCAACAGGGAAAATAGCCCAGTGAGGAAGGAAACAAGGAAAAATAAAATATTTTAAGAATAGTAACAACATTAAAATAAATATTTCCTATATAAACAATAAAAACTTCAACAAACCAAAAGGAAGAGAAACTAGATAGAACAGTGTGCTCGAGTGTACCCTCAAGCAAGAGAACTCTCACCCAAGACAGTGGAAGACCATGGTACAGAGGCTATAGCACTACCCAAGACTAGAGAACAATGGTTTGATTTTGGAGTGTCCTCCTCCTAGAAGAGCTGCTTACCATAGCTAAAGAGTCTCTTCTACCCTTACCAAGAAGAGAGTAGCCACTGAACAATTATATTGCCGTAGTTAACCCCTTGGGTGAAGAAGAATTGTTTGGTAATCTCAGTGTTGTCAGGTGTATGAGGACAGAGGAGAATCTGTAAAGAATAGGCCAGACTATTCGGTGTGTGTGTAGGCAAAGGGAAAGAACCGTAACCAAAGAGAAGGATCCAATGTAGTACTGTCTGGCCAGTCAAAGGACCCAATAACACTCTAGCGGTAGTATCTCAATGGGCAGCTGGTGCAATATGTACTAGTTCACCTGAATTTATATACAGTAAAAGATTAAAGCAACTACTTCAATAGACATTAAACATTGGTAAATATTTTAAAGGGCTGTGAACAACTCAAGTTGAAATACAATTACACTTGCTTAAAAAATCAATTTATAACCTTAGGACAGTTTTCGAGAGTTTGAATTTACGGTCATGCTAGGAGCATTATTTTTTTTTCCTCATCAAAGGAATTTCACTTTGTTGCACACCAATATGTTGTTGTCCCTTGTCGTCCTCTTTTCAATTCAATTAATGTTAAAATTTCTACGGTCTAAAAACACTAAATAATAAATGGGAGATTCGAATAACCAAAAAACAAAGAGATTACAGCAAAATTAACAAACTGCATCAGTACCTGATATTGCCATGAAGTAAAAATTTACTTCTGAATATCTAATATATTATGATAGGAAATATACAAAACTAAATAACAAAGGATTAAGATTTTGAATAAGCAGTAAATAAAAGCATATGATTCTAAAATTCAACAAAAGAATCTTAATATTATGCTGATTTTGGGAAGCAATTTTTTTTTTAGGTAATGTGTATTTTTCCTAAGTCCTATGATGGGAGTATGATTTCTGGGAAGCTGGAATCTCGGCTGTTAGAAATCACAACGAGGTGTCGGTAATTAATGGAGGGTAGCAGCGGTAGCCACTTCCCTGGCTCACTGAGAAGCTACTCTGACCTTCACCTAGAACTTACAGGGGGGGATGGGGAGGAGAGAAGTATAACTTAAATGACTCTGGTTTGTATAGTTAGGAAAAATATGAAATGCCTTTAAAAATTTGTGATTTGTCCCTACAACCCTCATACTTTAACAGGAGGCTTATCTCAAGGAGGAGGGGGGAGTTCCTATAACAAAATTGGTTGGTTTAAACCCTGTTATATTTAAGCACTCGGTCATTAGGAGGAGCAAAACAGTTGACTCCAATACACTTCCTATACCTTGTTTCAAGAGATAGGCTAGGTTGCCGTTACATGACAGGTGGTCCCAAATAATCTATATCCTCTCAAGATAACGGGTTTACACAAATATGTATCTTCCCTCTTTAGAAGAATGGGGAAATGAGAACTTCTACCTTAAGATTTAACAGAATAGCTACTCGGTATGATAGCTTACCTGCATCAATGTCTGTTCCAGCAACACAATTATCCAATAGCTACACCCAAAGGAAGGGGAAGGAGAATACAAAAAAAAAAGGCCAGACATTCTTACTCTCTTAGACGAGATGCTTCTTGTCTTGTGAAGGAGTCACCTGCTGGGTAAAGATGGGGCTTAGGTGCTAATCATATGTATATATGAGCATGGTCCTACTTGCTACGCCAATGTCACTGTCCCTTGCTTTTCCCATTTCTTGAGTGGCCTTTAAATATTTAAAATTTCCAGGGAAAAGCAGGACAGAGAGGGGAGAGTTAAGCACTTCTTCCATTGGTGCAGCAGACGAGGCAGGATCAATCTATGGACTTTGCTTTAGAGACAGATAGGACTTAAAACAGTCTCTCTCTGGAAGGAATACCTTTTAACACTAGGACGGTCAGAACATCCTTGGGGTATCATCACTGGCTGTGGCTTTCCCTTAAACAATAATGCAGTATTATCAGGTCGATACCCAAGATAAAAAATATGCTCCTAGCGGGATGCAGATACCGCTATCTTGCTGTGGGCTTCCCCAAGGGTCAATTCAACAACTACTTCCGCTTTGCATTTCTGCAGAGAAGGGCAACACAGAAAGATCAGAAGCCAGGGTTCCAAGAGGAAAGAAAAGAGATCAAGCGGATTTATTCATCTTTGCTGAAGAACCCAAAAGAAGAATATCGCTTGGTTTTCTTTATCTTCTCCTTGCCGAACTTCTGCTATTCAGAGGCCGAATACTTTACATTCCTCACAAGGTAAGACTGAGAGCAGTCATGCAACCTGCAGGAAGGACAAAATGAATGGCGATTCACATTTTTCTTGCTCATATAAGCTACCTAACATCATCTGGACACCCCAGGGCATATGACAAATTGTGGTTTCTTCATCTAAGGCACACAGTGACAAACAATCGGTAAAGCAAGAAAAACTATAATAAACCAAGATTGTCACACAGAGAGTATGTTTCTACTACTTAGCAGCTGAATTCATAAGTGGCTTTTCAGTAAGCTGTCAGGAGAGTGGGGCTTTTACTATGACTAGTAACTACCAACACAGTGCTATAATTTTTAATAGCCGAGTTTCCAGCTTTGCTAAAATCATAGACCTATTAAAGAACAAGGGTTTGTACAGTATCCATGTAGGAGCAAATAGTTTTTAAACATTTTTATAAAAAACAAATATATACAGTACTACAAAAATGGGATATATTCCAGAAATAAGGTAACACTAATATGACAAATTTGTAGATAATTTGTATTTTTCCTAACTATACAAACTTTAGCTATTTAATAGGGGTATTACTTTCGACGTAGCTGATATGAATGAGCCATTAATTTTTAACAAGGATTTACTACCCACACCGCTAGTTAGCGGGGGTAGGGGAGGGTAGCTTGCTACTCCCCGCCCCCCTCTCACACACCTGTGCTTCAGCTCACTTTGCTTGGAGGTAGGACTTCAAGGGGGATAGGGCTGGCAGGCAAATTTGGTTAAATATGGAGTTTTTATGATAAAACAAAGTTTTATAAATACTTACCTGGCAGTTATATATATAGAGCTGATATCTCTAAATCGGCAGAATTTTTCAAAACGAGGCAACTGCCTTGTGGTGGTTGGGAGGTAGGTGGTAACACCCGTCACAAGGTGGTCCAAGGAATCATTCCCATGTCTAAGACTTCAGTTCATCTATGCCCGACCTGTCTCCTGAGGGGAGGTGGGTGGGCCTTAGAATATATATATAACTGCCAGGTAAGTATTCATAAAACTTTGTATTATCATAAAAACTCCATTTTTATGAATAGTACTTACCTGGCAGTTATATATATATAGCTGATTCACACATTTGGAGGAGGGAAACAGACAGTAAACATCGTTGGGGAAACAACAAAAGAGTTGTAGGAGATAAAAACACCTTGATTCCTTGCCTGCTAAGATAGCTGATTCAAAGGTACAGCCTTTAGAGTGGCTTTCCCTTAGGAGTTATCCAGGAGTAAGCCTGCAAAGCTGTAAAAAACTCAATCAAGTCTGTCAAAGGGATAAGACCAACAACTTGACTAGACTTCAGAAACTACCTTCGCCCCATATAATAAAAACTGCAACCTTACTCAAACCAACCACCTAACCCTGCAACATAGACATAAACTATCTATCTAGACTGAGGGAACTGCACCACAAGACGAAGTCCACAGACCATCATAAAAACACAAACCCTCATACATGCATATAAACCAAGGTTGAGTGGGGTTATTAACTCCTTTGCCTAATACAGAAACCGCAGCTATGTATGGGCCCAAGGTATAGCACTTGCCAAAGTCTACTCTCACCTCTCTAAGTTAATGAGAAGCGAAGACAGAGTTGCTCCTCCAGAAAATAGCATCCATGAATAGCCTAACTAACATATATTCCTGATATGCCAGAGAGGTAGCAATGGCTCTCACTTCGTGAGCCCGTAATTTCAACAGGGCGAAGTGTTCCTCCTCACATAAGAGGTCGTGAGGTTAATGACATCAAACGTTGTAGGACAGGGTTACGAAAGGGTTCTCGCTCTTTACGAGAAAGATGAACCTTAAGCCACAAACTGCCCTATCCTAATTGAAGTTCACCCTCTTCCCAATCGCCTGGACTTCGCTGACCTCTTGGCATTCGCTAGAGTCATAAGGGAGAGGGTTTTCTTTGCTACAACCCGAAGAGAGGCTAGCGAGATAGGTTCAAATTTCTTGGAGCACAGAAACTTAAAACACCACATCCAGGTTTAAGAGTACCTATTACGTCGTCTGAAAAGGCCCAATGAGGTCCTGCAAACCTTGACTTTGGGACAACTCTAGGCCTCTATGCCTAAAGATGGCGGAGAGCATACTGCTGTATCCATGATGGTAGATACAGCCAGCTTAGCCTCCTGTCTGAGGTACAAGAAGAAGTCTGCAATCTGGCTCAGAAAGGTAGTGGATGAGGAAACCTGTGCCGCCTGCACCAAGCTCTAAAGGTCTCCCACCTAGATCGGTAGACTCTTTGTGAAGAGATCCTCCTTGCTCTGGCGATAGATTTCGTCGCTTGTGCCGAAAAGCCTCGAGATCTGACAAGCTTCTAGTCAGTCTGAAGGAAGTCAGTTGAGAGCAAGGGGGGTAAGATGATACCTCTCGAAGTGGGGCTGTTTGAGAAGATCTGGACTTGCCGAAGTCTTCTTGGGAAGTCCATCAACATGCCCATCACTTCAGAAAACCATTCCCTAGCAGGCCAGAATGGCGCCGCTATGATCATTCGCCCCGAATCGAGGAGAGCGAATTTCCTGAAGACCAAATTGATGATCTCGAACGGGGGCAACGTAAACATGTCCACCCCTGTCCAATCCATCAGGAAGGAGTCCATTGCCAGAACTTCCTCATCCGGGACTAGGGAGCAGCAGTAGGGGGTCCTCTTCTTCCAGTTGGAGGCAAAAAGGTCTGATACAGGTCTGCCCCACAACATCCAGAGACTGACAGACTTGCGGGTTGAGAGACCATTCTGAGAGAAAAAACAAGTCTCTTCCTGCTGAGCATGTTTATCCCGATGATTCATGCCCAAGAACAAACCTCCTTTCTAGATCCAAGAAATCAGAACGAAGGCGTCCTTGATCTCGACACACGATTCAACTAGTGTCATCATGAAGTCCTAGATTCTCATGTTCAAAGTCATGCCCCATGCTAGAACTTTGACATCAAGCGTCCTGAAAGACGAGGCGCCGATCGTCTCATAAGACGTGGCGCCGAAAGTCCTGTAAGACGTGGTGCCAAAAGTCCTGTAAGACGTAGAGCCGAGAGGTTAACAGAGCGAGACGCTGAACGTTCTAAAAGACAAGGTGCTGAGCGTCCTGGTGTCAGAAGAGACTCTTCTTGCTGACAGGAAGACCTAATTATTCGATAGGCTCAACATTATCTAAAAATCAAGATACAGGGACGCTCTGATTTCTCGAGAGGGCAGCATTCCGCTACATAAAGCAAAAGTTACGTGAACATGAGAGGGGCGGAGCTGAGATCAAAACACACGCCCGAAACTGACCCATTCTTCCTTGTAAACAAACCCCAGATAAAGTTTGATTGCATAGCCTGCCACTTAGACTCCTCTCTAGAACTGGGAGAGAGAATCGTTGTAGCTAAAAACTAAAGGAGGTTTCCCTATAAAAGGAAAAAGTAATCCTCCTTCAGAAGAAGTACTGACCAAAGGTCTGCTCCCCTCTTCTCCAAAGATTTTGATGTCTCCGTGGAGGACTTTGACTTCTGAACGAAGGCGTAAAGAGCATTTACGTCCAGGACCGGACAAAAGACTCTCTCTCCCAAAAGAGAGACATTGAAGTTGCAAAGTCGGTTAGGCAGAAAAGTCTTATCGGAGTAACTAACAAAGGAGGATTCACTAGGAAAAAGATTTCGCATCCATCCCAGAAAAAACACGGACCAAAGGTCTGCTCCTCTCTCCCAGGCTCACTAGAAGTAGAAAAGTCTGGATCCTACTGTTGTTAGTCATCAAATGTTTCTGTTTAAAGAAACAAAAATTAATATATTCTTAAAGCTCCATTAATGACCACGTGAAAACTCAGAGGGTGGGGAACATGGAACAACAGAACTTAGGATCCTCTCCTTCTGTTAACCTCAAACAATTCAACAGGAGAAAAGTGAACACTAAAGTCATCCTTGACAGAGAGCTTATAAGACGTGGCGTCGCCCTGAAAGGACAAGGGGGCGATCGTCCTATCATCCTGAAAGACGAGGCTGCCCACGTCCCGAAAGACGAGGCTGCCCTCGTCCCGAAAGACGAGGCTGCTCTCGTCCCGAAAGACGAGGCTGCCCTCGTCCCGAAAGACGAGGCTGCCCACGTCCCGAAAGACGAGGCTGCCCACGTCCCGAAAGACGAGGCTGCCCTCGTCCCGAAAGACGAGGCTGCCCTCGTCCCGAAAGACGAGGCTGCACTCGCCCCGAAAGAGGAGGCTGCACTCGCCCCGAAAGACGAGGCTGCACTCGCCCCGAAAGACGAGGCTGCCCTGAAAGACGAGGCTGCCCTGAAAGACGAGGCTGCACTCGCCCTGAAAGACGAGGCTGCATTCGTCCTGAAAGACGAGGCTGCACTCGCCCTGAAAGACGAGGCTGCATTCGTCCTGAAAGACGAGGCTGCATTCGCCGTGAAAGACGAGGCTGCATTCGTCCTGAAAGACGAGGCTGCATAAGTCCTGAAAGACGAGGCAGCATTAGTCCTGAAAGACGAGTCTGCATTAGCCCTGAAAAACGAGGCTGCATTTGTCCTGAAAGACGAGGCAGCATTCTCCCTGAAAGACGAGGCTGCATTCGTCCTGAAAGACGAGGCAGCATTCGCCCTGAAAGACGAGGCTGCATTAGTCCTGAAAGACGAGGCAGCATTCGCCCTGAAAGACGAGGCTGCATTCGCCCTGAAAGACGAGGCAGCATTCGCCCTGAAAGACGAGGCTGCATAGTCCTGAAAGACGAGGCAGCATTCGCCCTGAAAGACGATACAGCATTCGCCCTGAAAGACGAGGCTGCATTTGCTCTGAAAGACGAGGCTGCATTCGTCCTGAAAGACGAGGCAGCATTCGCCCTGAAAGACGAGGCTGCCCACGTCCCGAAAGACGAGGCAGCATTCGTCCTGAAAGACGAGGCTGCATTCGTCCTGAAAGACGAGGCTGCATTCGTCCTGAAAGACGAGGCTGCATTCGTCCTGAAAGACGAGGCAGCATTCGTCCTGAAAGACAAGGCAGCATTCGTCCTAAAAGACGAGGCAGCATTCGTCCTGAAAGACGAGGCAGCATTCGTCCTGAAAGACGAGGTAGCATTCGTCCTGAAAGACGAGGCTGCATTCGTCCTGAAAGACGAGGCTGCATTCGTCCTGAAAGACGAGGCTGCATTCGTCCTGAAAGACGAGGCAGCATTCGTCCTGAAAGACGAGGCAGCATTCGTCCTGAAAGACGAGGCTGCATTCGCCCTGAAAGACGAGGCTGCATACGTCCTGTCTTGAAAGACTCAGCGCCGAGCGTTAAGGCAAAATGATATTCACTATGCCACTCGGCGCGTTCGGTTCCGACCAGAGGGTTCATAAAGCCGACTGGCGCTCTGGGACAAAAACCGAGTCAATGATGGTTTGTAAGCATTGATATTAGCAGAGAATATCTATGACTTAAGAATTGCCATTAAAATCAAAAGTGATGCAATGCAAAATTCTAAAAGCAGTGTAAGAATCTTAACGTTCAACACTCTTTGCTTTACCATGGCAAGGGCGAGCATTCTTGGGAACGTTAACAGGAACGCTCGCGAGGGCGTTTGCTCGTGAGCTAACGCCTCTTGTTTCCTTTCGCCGATCGACGTTCCTTCTCCCATGGGCCGGGGAGCTTGGAAGAGGTCTAAGGCTAGGAAAACAACGTCCCTGTGCTGAAAGAATCCAATGCCTAATTTAGCACTGAAAACTTGCACTATTAAATTCTTACACAAAAAACCATAATTAGTCCTGCCCGTTGTGAGAGAACTTATTCTTCTGCCACGGGCTTGAATGAGAAAGCAAAATCGTCTCTAGTACTTGCTATATAAACTGTAACAAAATATTTTTTATAAAATATAAAACTGACATTTCCATAATAAAATAAACTTTCAAACATACTTACCCGGCGGTCCATACAAACGCCGGGAAAGTTATACGTTAAAGATTAAAATGAACAGAAAAAAGGGAAAACAAATGTAATCCACAATTAATTCAAAGGGAATTAAAAAAACAAGCGAGTTGTAATGATAAAAAGAACAGATATAGCAATAACGTATCTATATATATAAATGTAAACAATAGGAACATATAAATGAAAAAGCTACTAAAACTAGAATTTCCATATAAATTAGTTGTTGTTGGAGAATAATAGCCAACACTTTAATTCCCATATCAAAAAGAACGCTACCAAGGCATGTTGGGACTGCACCGAGAGTAACGAGTAACAGCGCAAATTAACCATACGCTAGTTCTATTTAATTTATGAAATTAGATCGATGATTTAAAGAACGAACACCAAATGGACAAACATTTCTTTAAAATTTTACATTAAAAGTTAAAAAACTTATATAAGTGGAATTCCTCCCATTCTTTGCATAAAACAAATAAAGAGAATTGCAAGACATACATGAAGATTACATCACACGACTGTGACGTCATAGAGTTGCCTGAACGTATTTCCGTCATCAGGATTAAAAACTTCGCAACTAAAATATAGTGCACAAACAAAACCTCTGCATACAAACTGTGAGGATCAACCGACACTTTCGGTAACCTCATGTTGCATACATCACTCGCACAAACACGAAAATTAAGTTATCACTCATGATAAACAAAGTAAATAATAATAATAAAACACGATTGCCAAAACCCTAAATCAGTGCACTTCACCAAACGAAGTCCAAAAAAGCGAAGAAGGGAAAATGATTCGAAAAACTCTCAATGGTGGACCGACGATGTTCTCGATCCAGCCGGCAGAGATGAACTGAAGTCTTAGACATGGGAATGATTCCTTGGACCACCCTGTGACGGGTGTTACCACCTACCTCCCAACCACCACAAGGCGGTTGCCTCGTTTTGAAAAATTCTGCCGATTTAGAGATATCAGCTATATATATATAACTGCCAGGTAAGTACTATTCATAAAAAGCTAAGGTTTGTATAGTTAGGAAAAATACAAATTATCTATGAATTTGTCATTTGTTCCGTAACTGGAATACAAACCACGCTATTTAATAGGGGTGACTCACCCATTAGGAAGGGTGGATGTCCCAGCCAGTCTGGCTTTTGGCTTTGCCCGGGGACTCCTTATTTGAGTGTGTAAGCACCCAAGAAATAAGGAGTCCCTGCACCTCGCTAGAACCTTGCTACGCAAGGTCTGCGGCGCGGCCTACGCAAGCTGTGTGTGAAGGTATGAAGAAGTGTGACTTGTCCTAGAAAGAAGTTCTGAAGTTCTCTAGATGGAAACTTGTAGACTAGGACTTTCCCAATACCACCTCGTCCGGGTATGGGGACGTAACAGTATTGGTCTGGGTCATTTTACAGTACGGAGACTAGAAATCCGGAAGGAGTCGAATCGAGGATTCGCTACTCCTGGATTCTGAGTCTTAGCAATAAACTCAGGGACAAAGCTGAACGTTACCTCCTCCCATCCCCTTGAATGGGCAACGTCATACGAGAGACCATGAAGTTCGCTGACTCGCTTTGCCGAGGCCAAAGCTAGAAGGAATACCATCTTCCAGGTTAGGTGGTGAACTGATGCCTGGCATAATGGTTCATATGAAAATCTCTTGAGAGACCTGAGAACTCGAACCACATTCCATGGGGGAGGTCTCACTTCCGACTGAGGGCCGGTAAGTTCATAACTATGTATGAGTAGAGAAAGTTCTAGCGATGAGGAAATATCCATTCCTTTCAGCCAGAAGGCGAGACTTAAGGCTGAGCGTTAGCCTTTCACTGCCAAGACTGAGAGGCGCATTTCTCCACACAAATACACGAGGAACTCCGCTATTGTTGCAATAGTGGCATTGAGTGGAGATACCCCTCCCACGACACCAACCACAGAACTTTCCACTTTGCCAGGTGACTGCTGCTGAAGACTTTCACAGGTGTCCAGACATACTAATCGCAACTTGTTACGAAAATCCTCTCTCAGAGAGGAGATGCTGGATAGTCTCCAGGCGTGAAGCCGTAGTAAACATACGGCTTTGTGGAAGATAATGGCATGTGGTTGTTTGAGTAGATTGTGTCGTGGAGTGAGTTCTGTTGGTGGCTCCGTTAGAAGTCGCAGAAGGTCCGGGAACCATTCTGCGTGATGCCATAGCGGAGTTATGAGGGTCACTGAAAGATTGACCGATGTTCTGGTCTTGTTGAGTACCCTCCTCATCAGACAGAACGGGGGGAAAAGCGTAAACATCGATGTTGTCCCACCGTTGTTGGAAAGCATCTTGCCAGAGAGCCTTGGGGTCTGGGACTGGGGACCAGTACAACGGGAGCCTGAAGTTCAGGGCCGTTGTGAAGAGGTCCACAGTCGGAGAACCCCACAAAGTCAGGACTTTGTTGGCTACTAGATGATCCAAAGACCACTCGGTACTCACTATCTGAGATGCTCTGCTCAGGTTGTAAGCGAGCACATTCCTTTTGCCCGGAATGAAGCGTGCCGCTAGTGGTATCGAGTGGATTTCGGCCCATCTCAGTATCTCTACTGCTAGATGGGATAGTTGCTGCAAAAAAGTACCTCTTTGTTTGTCTATGTAGGCCACTACTGTGGTGTTGTCGCTCATCACCACCACAAAGTGACTTGCCAGGTACTGTTGGAACTGTTGAAGGGCCAGAAAGACAGCCTTCATCCCTAGATTTATGTGAAGGTACTTTTCCGACTCTGACCAGAGGCCTGAGGTCGTGTGGCGCAGCACGGTGGCCCCCATCCTTATTTTGAAGCGTCCGAAAACAGCATCAAAACCGGGGGGAGGACGAGAAGATCCACTCCTTTTCATAGGTTCTCGTCTGCCACCCATTACTGGAGATCCATCAGTTCCGCAGGTCCCATGGGGATCTGGATGTCCGGGGAGTCGTACGTTTGATTCCACCGGGACTTAAGTCGCCACTGGAGGGATCTCATCCTGAGGTGACCATTGGGAACTAGACGGGCCAGCGATTTAAGGTGACCGAGGAGACGTAACCACGACTGGGCTGAAAGTTCTTCTCTTCTGAGAAAAGGTCTTGCGACCTTCCTCAGCCTTGCTATCCTGTCGTTAGATGGGAAAGCTTTGTGGAGAGTGGTGTCTATAATCATGCCTAGATATACCAGTCTTTGAGTGGGAAGTATTGAAGACTTCTCAAGATTTACCATGATCCCCAAATCTTGGCAAAGTCTCTGAAGTTTGTCTCGGAGTTGAAGAAGGGTTGACACCGAGTCTGTTAGGATTAACCAGTCATCCAGATAACGGAGGAGACGGATGCCAATCCTGTGTGCCCAAGATGATACTAGGGTGAACACTCTGGTGAAGACTTGTGGTGCTGTGGAGAGACCGAAGCACAGCACCTTGAACTGGTACTTTCTGTTGTCTAGGCTGAATCTTAAATACTTCCTTGAAGACGGATGGACTGGGATCTGGAAGTACGCGTCCTTTAGGTCCTGTGTGCACATGAAGTCTTGTGGTCTTACTGCTAGTCTGACCGTGTTCGCCGTCTCCATGCTGAACGGAGTTTGATTGACAAACTTGTTCAGAGCTGCGAGGTCGATGACTGGTCTCCAGCCTCCAGACGCCTTCTTTACAAGAAAGAGTTGACTGAAGAAGCCTGGAGATCAGTTTGGAGAGCGACCTTCTTCTACAGGGTATGGATTTATGCCCGAAGGGCTTGCACCCTTACTGATCCCATGGCAAGGGAGTTCAATGACACTGGATTCGTCGTCAGGGGAGGTAGAGATGTTATGAACGGGACGCGATATCCTAGACGGATCACAGAGATTGTCCAGGAATCGGCCCCGAGTTGCTTCCACCTGTTTGAGCAACTTTGTAGGCATCCCTCCACTGGTGGACATGCAAGGGGACTGCCTATCCTAGCATTTGCGGCCTCGGCTGCTCCCTCCAGGATTCTTGCCTCCCCTGGAGGACTTTTTGCCTTTCCTTTCTTTGACAGGAAAGAGCTTAGACACCAAGGTCTATGCTGCTGTTGTCGTCTTAGTGGTCTTGACTGGACGGGACTGCTGTGGTGCTGGAGGCTTATAGGGCTTAGATGTTAAAGCCCTATGAAGGAGGGAGTCTTGATGAGACTTCCTCCACCTCTCAGCGGCATGTTCCACATCCTTAGGTTCGAACAAGATGGATCCCTCTAGGGAGAAATGTCTGAGCCTATTGATCTCGGTGCTAGGGACCTTCTGATGGAATCTCTAAGCTACTGCATCCCGACGTTTCAGGATGGCATTTGTCCACAAGTTCGAGATTTGGTGGGCCAGAAACTCGATCGTACGAATACCTGAGAGAAGGAAGGTTTCCATAGCTTTCCTGGTACGTTCTTTGGAGAAGTACTCAGAACGTATCAGCATACCTAAGGTCCCCAAACAGATGTGGCTTGCATAGCACACTTCGCAACTTTCTCCTGGTTGAGGATCTCGGCTGCCGAGGACCAGACCTGCCAGTTGGAAAGTCTCTCAAGAGGGACTTGCCTGGTTAGCTCTTCCAGCGAGTGGTGAAGAGGAAGAGCTAAACAAGGCTCCTCAAGGATCTCAAAGTACCTCCTCTGCTGTACACGAGGAGGTGGGAGGAGCTTGTTAGTGGCACCGGAACGGTTGGCGGAGGACATCTCGGAGAGCTGTTGCAAGATCTTGTCCCTGGTGCTCTTAACCCCTTGAGACCAGGGCAGTGCTGCACTGGTCTTGGAGGGTTTCTAAGTACCAAAGACACGGTCCAAGACCGTGTCCTTGCCCTCTCGAGGAGGGATCTCTGGGTCAGAAAACCCGTTGAGAGCCCTCATTAGAGTCAGAACTTGCCAAAACGCATGTTCTGACTCTTGCTGGTCTTCCCCTGCTGTAGGACTTGCAGTGCAGCGAAGTCTCCTTCTATCCCCAAAGACTCTTCTTGGGGAGAGTCGCGGACATTCCGAGTGGCTAGCTGGCTCCATCCTAGTCCTAGTAGAGGACTTAAGCAATGTTTTGGAGTTCTTAGATTCCTTCCTGGGAAGGATGTAGGACCCCAATATTGACGAGGGTGGTATGTTCCTTTCAATCCCCGACTGAGTAGACCCGTCGGCGCGAGGAGAGGTTTCCCCCATTGGTGCAATGGGGGAAAGTCTCTCTTCGCTTGATACCCTTGGGGACGGGAAATCTTCGTCCGAAAGGGAAGGAGAGGCAGTCTGAGGAAAAGAAGGAAACTGCCTCGAAGGTCTGAGTGGAGTCTGTTTCTTTTTCTCTTCAAAGGGGTAGAAGCAGCCATGGTTCTGTGTCCCAATTCAGAGAAGACAGGCTTTAAAGCCTGCGTTACGGCTCTGATCAGTGCACCGAACCAGGGCTGTTGGCTGACAGACGCGATGTCAGACATACCCCTTGAAGGGACAGGGATTGAAGGATCCCTGGGAGAAGTCCCCACCATTAGTGGGTTCCCCTGTGGTGGCTTTGGGATCCTGGACCCCTCTGGATGTTTCCCTTCTCCCACAATGCGCTGTGGTTTGCGCATGCGGGGAAGGGAAATGAGGCGATGGCAACCTTGCCGTGCGTAGTTCAGTAGTCTCGCGTGCGGGAGGATATTGACGCTTACGCGAGGGAGAATAATGGCGTTCGCACGAGGGAGAATATCGGGGCTCGCGTGCGGGAGACTGTTGGCGTGCGCGTGGGTGCGGGAGACTGTTGGTGTGCGCGTGGGTGCGGGAGAGTATTCGCGCGGGGGCGGAGGATTGCTAAGTTGAGTGCGCGGACGCGCAGGATTACCATGTTGAGTGCGCGGGCGCGGGAGAGAGTTTGCGCGCATCTATACCAGCCGTAAGGCGCGTGCCCGCAGGAGAAAGATCCCTAGCACATGGGTGTGCAGTTGAATCATGTGGGGGGCACGGTAGCGCGAAAGAATGTTAGCGTGCATCCTTTGGGGAGGATGGGCGACCTTGCGGATGCGCGCGGGAGAAGGCTGGTGCGCAGGTGAGCGTTGGCGCGATGGTACTGGTTGGCGCGTGGGAGAAGCCAACATTGCTGACTTCCCAGAAGTACTACTTTCAGTAAATCGTTGGCGTGCAGGTTTTTCCTGGCGCATATGATGATGCGCAGCGTGGCGCGCATGAGAGTTGGATGTTGGGCGCATATGCACGCGGGCAGAAGACTGATGGCACGTGGGAGAGCGCCATTGCGCAGGAGGTTGATGGCGCACAGGTGGTTTGCGCGCAGCTGGGCGTGGGTGCGTAGGAGAATGTTGGTGCGTAAGCGCATGGCGCGCAAAACGTGGGAGTATATGCACATGAGGGCTCGCCTAGCGTGTGATGGAGCTATGCTCCTGTTGGCGCATACGCCCTTGATGCCCTATGTTAGGGTTTAGTGATGGGGCCTAACGAGCTACAAAGGAGCATTCATCAGGTCTCTTCGCCGCGTAGCGCATATGTGGTTGGCGCGCAATAGCGTGCTTTGGTGGAGCCTTGTTAGGCCCATGTAGAAATGGTTATGGCGGGTCGGCAGGTCTGTCGGATGGAAGGTCAACGTGTCATTTAAAAGGACGACCTTCCACCGAAGGAGATTGCGAAGGATCTGCAGAAAGGTACAGGACCAGTGCAGGAGCAGTGATGGATGATTGGTCTCGAGGCTCCTCTGCGGTGGACTGCATCGAAGATGTTGAACCAAAGAGGCGCCTCTTCATCGCATGTGAAGGAAGGCCTCTAAGGCTTAGAGGAAGGCGAGCCTTCCGACGAATGCGCCCTCTAAGGGCCGTTGGATCAGCAAGCTGACCTTCTGCAGTCCTCCGAAGAGGAGTCTGTAAGTGAACTGGGAGAAACACTAGCAAGAGAGACTGACGATGGACTTAGTTTCTCCCTCGTAGGGTGAACAGGAACGGGAGAAACTAAGCAGTCAGCTACAGTAGAGTTTGGAGGCAGAGGTGATGACCGATACCGCATTGGATACCTCTGACACCACAACGTCGACAAGAGACAGAGACAACGATTGCCTGACAGCAGCACCCAATCGGATGTAGTTAAGCAAAACCTCTTTGGAGGGCAAACCCATAAGGCCCAAAGAGGACCAAAGCTGGAAAAGGTAAGTTAATGACATATCCTCCCCCGGGGGGAGAGGTGGAGCTGCTTCGCTAGGGGAAGCAACATCATCTCTCGAGTCCCGAGGTTGGTAAACAATACATCGGTCTACGCTACCACTCGACGGTCTCTCGAAAGAGACCGACCGAGTGGGAGCTTCAGAGGAGGTTTGGGCAACGGAAGAAGAGACCTTAAGTTTTCTCCTTTCGAAGCAACCTTCGAAGGAGAAATATCCTGTTTGGACTTCTTCTTCCGTCGCCGCGAAAACCTCTCCCCCTGGGAGGTAGACCACTCCCTACACTCACTACACCTGTTGTTGCTATCACACTGTTGGCCCCTACAAGAAGGACAAAGGGTGTGAGGATCAGTCTCGACCACTGACATGAATGTTCCACAGGGGGCGGTCGGGAAACCCAGGGCAGGTGCACATAATCGCAGAGGCCAACTTCACATATACAGACCTAGAAAAAGGAAAGACAAAAACAATTAAATGGCTGCCAAATGACGGCGAGGATGAGAGCGGACACGTCCAACCACCATCCAAGCCGAGAGCAAAGTGAGCTCAAGCACAGGTGTGTGACAGGGGGTGGGGTAGCAAGCTACCCTCTCCTACTCCCGCTAACTAGCGGTGTGGGTAGTAAACGGTTGTTAAAAATTAATGGCTCGTCATTTCAGCTACGCCGAAAGTAATACCCCTATTAAATAGCGTGGTTTGTATTCCAGTTACGGAACAAACAGCAATTCTTACCCCATTTGCAACATTAATTAGGCCGTATGGTATTCCAGTTGGAGTGTCAAATGCAGGGAGAAGCTTCCTTGCAATATGTAGTGCTCGATCCCTGAATAAGGCGTCACCAGTCAGAGCAAACACCGATAACAATCCACCAACAAATCTGATGTTTGTTTCAAATACAGACATTTCCGATCTCTGAAAGACAAGATGAATAAGTGTTTACAAAAATTGCAGTAAATTATGTACAAAAATATGTAAGTAAACTCAAACAATTTAATGAAATATCAACAAAATAACTTTAATTTTCAAAAATATCACAATGCATTTGCTCCACAACTCCTTACAGCATTGATTTCGATTTATCAGCAATTATGACAAGCTAGAAAGAAAAATTAATATAGATACACTGTATAGTATGTATTGTACACTGTAGTAAAATGAAAGACCTTACACAGTGAAAAGCAGAGATTACATCATCAGTACAGTATACATCAGTACAGCCAGTATACTTAAATAAACAATCTAAAAAAAAATGTACCAATAATCGTTTCCAAGACAAGGAGTAAACAAACTGATACAACCTTAAGGAGTTCTTTCACTTATTAAATACATTGATTATTGGGATATTGATATTGCACTTCACTTGGAAGGCAGAGAATAAAGGCTGTCATTTTGTATGAAATTAATAAGTAAACATACCAGTAACCACTAAACTTGACAGATCTCAATCTATATCAATTTATTTTTTTATTGAAGTAATACATTTTGCTGATAAATTTCATAAATTGATTAATATATGAGTATTGCAATTCAACTTAGATCAGAACCAATATGGAATTGCTTTTAGCTTTGGGATCATAATTTCAATTTTCAAGAGTAGTCTACTGTATACAACATAATAGGAGCCTTGTTGATTTAAAGAATTTGGGTCATGAAGCCCAGGGTTGAAAAAGTAATTCAGTGAAAATATCACAAATCTTTAAGTAATTTGTATTTTTCCTAACATACTTACCGAGAACTACTTTCTTAGGAGGTACCTGGAATCTCCTCTCAACCGACCAGAGTTTTGTGTAGTTTACCCTACTTCCGTTTTCTATGAGGAGTAACCCAGTCGTAAGGGTAAACTACACAAAACTCTGGTCGATTGAGAGGAGATTCCAGGTACCTCCTAAGAAAGTAGTTCGAGGTAAGTCTCTGTGTTGGAACAAAATGGAAATTAAAGAGGGTAAATAGCAAAATGGAGGAAAGTAAGAGACTATGGAAGTAAATTATAAGGATAAAAAGTGGGAGCAGTTGGGGGCCAAGGAGTGCAATAAAGATCTATTACCGTAGTAATGCTTACAGTGTCCCTTGCGAAGTTTAATGAAAACACTAATCCCCTACAGAAAACTAGGCCTAGGCTATTTATACGATTCTTATAGTTATCTCAAGGCTAGGACCATAAGAAGTTTCTGATAAGTTATGTGTTATTGTACTCTTAACATCAATATAAAATTACTATAACAAAACATTAAAAGTTCAAATTTTATTAGTTTACATTTCTAAATGTCAAGTATTTGATATTAACTTGAGTATAAAAAAGTACAGTACTTACAGTATTTCAAATCCTTAACCTTTGATGAAACTAACATTACCTTGATAAAGTTATACTGTTCTTTAATTCTTTACTCACAAGCTGATTGAAATCCAGATGGTACTGGATCCATGCTCTCCCTTCATTGAACTCTTCCATGAGACCCATAATATAGAGGGTGTCTAAGGCATCCACGATAGTTGCTCCCATGTCCTGTCTGCCAAAGATGCCAGCGGTGTGGCCCCTTTTGCTAATTGGTTTTAATTCATTTTTACCCCAGGCATATGTTTTATATCCTCTCCATGCATGAAGTACCATCTGAAATAAAAGATTTTTAATAAAAAAATCTATACAAAACAAATATAATTTACTATCATTTCAAGCTAAAAGTGTTCTGCTAAGCTACAGAGCAAAAATAAAACATAAGTTACAAAGATTTTTTTAATTAAACAAGATCTACAATCTTCATGTGCAACAATTAATCATAAACAGAATTTATATACAGTACATGCCTAATACAAGAGCAAACTAAACATAATAAAACCCTGGTAAGTAGTTTAATGTTTGATGTTCCAGAACTATACTATTCATTGTATCTTACATACATTTTATCAGTTACCACTACCCTTATATACACGCAAGAAGATGTATCTAAACAACTATCAGTATTGATATTCTTGAAAAGTAGTGCCCTTTACAGAAACCACTTATTAGACTGTAGCACTTGTTACAAATCATCACACACAAACTATATTAAGAGGCCTTTCAGCCTTTCACAAAACTTGAACATCAGGTACGCCATCCCTTATAAGCACATGACACATTCCACCTTAATGATAATTCTCTAGTAATCAGATTTTGCTATAACCTACCTTGCAAACCAAGAGTTACACACTTCCCCTTTCCTTGGGATGCAAAATCCCCGACTACTCTGGTAGCTGGGGGCATGACCCCATGTCACAATTCCATGCCAAGGCCACCCAGGCCCAGGGCCCGGGGCTCTGGCCACAAAAGCTACCTTGATATACAAGCGGGACAGGTTTGGCCCCTCCTGTTGGTCCCTGGGGACAATGTTCAGAGCCATTGCAGTAATCCTGTGTCACAGCCCTGAGTCTGAGGTTTCAAAGCAAGGATGGTCAGGTATTAGCTCCCTGTTTTCGGCCCCCGGGAACTGATGCATGGGGCAAGGCCATGATCCCATCACGGGCCCCATCACAGTCACCTGGTACTGTACCAGAGTGGTGTTGGAGTACAGATCCATTTGTTGGCCTTGGAACCAATGCACATGGCTGGGGCCATCACCCTGTGTCAAGTTCAATCACTGCAGCCAGCCCCTGGCATTGTGGATTGGGATCTCTGGCTTTCCCATGACTAGGGGCGGGGGGAGGCAGGAGTTATGAGCCCAAAACTTCTGCTCCTCCCTCAACTCGCGGTACTTCAGTAGAGTAACTTAGGAGGATAGCACTATCCAGATCCTTTATTGTGCAGTTGTCCACACTGGAAGATCAAGAGTGGGGGCCGGTAGGATCTCCTCCCCATGCCTCCATGCACAGGGCCGTGGTCCTTCGCTCCACTGTGTCCAGGAACAGTATGAAGGTAAGATGACTCCTTCCCTGTCTGCCACATTTAGTACAAGGGATCTTTTCCCCACTGTTGCTGGCCTTCTTGGGTTAACTTGAGGCCCTGATTACGGTGGTTAGTTCTGTCAGAACAATTGTATTCTGGGGATAGGGAATGATTCGCTGGAACAACCTGTTATACTCTCTTCATGGGCTGAGTAAGAGGATACTATGAATTTTTCTGCTCCCGAGGCACCGGACCTTAATGGTCCCAACGGAGAAAGATAATCCCGGGTCTGTGCTACTGACAGACTCCAGTGTCTACTTTAAAGGGTGTTATGGTAGGAAGAAAGATACTTGAGATCCCTTCTTGAGTGGGGGCCTCAGTCATGTGGTGGATCTTCAGTGACCCTCAGGGGCCTAAGCCATCACTAGTGGTTGTTTGGGGCAACCTCATTCCCAGACAAGTTACCTCTGAGGCAGCTCAGTCACTTCAGAAATCTTCAGTGTGGGATTCAGCAATGAAGACTTCTAGGCATTTCCTAGAGTCTGGTAGGACCAACTGCAACTCCCAAGAAGGAACCATGACATGTAGCTCCTTCGAGTTACCCAACCTGTTTCTTCCAGGCAATGGGACGGCAGAAGAAGAGAAGCGGAGGAGTATGCTTTAATGCGCTCAACCATTTTTTCCTGGCATCAGAGTGTATGCGGATTGCTTGTTGTGCCTTTAGGCAAACCAGTTGAAGCACAAGGCTGAGCACTGGGTACTACGATTCCTTCAGCACTGTTACTTATTACCCTCTCCAGCCCTTTGGCACCCCCTTTATCTTTTGCCAATAGAGTACTAATCGGTTTTTCCACCATCTTCGAACCCTGTCCATGCAGATAGAGGTATGAGGGATATTGGGGTGGATCACACTCATATCCATCAGAGGAAGACTTCTTGCATCAAATGGATCTGAAACACATTATATAATTTTAGTACAGTACACATGCATCAAAAGGAAGGAAAAGTAATAATAAATACCTTCCTTCTCCGTCTACAGGTCTCTGGACTCTGAACTGGGTACTACTACTCCTCAGGTGTTCATTCAGATGTTCACCTATATTGTAACTTTGGCCCATTACAAGGGATACGATAATGGCTGTATCTCTAAAGTGGATGATCCTAGCCTCCTTCGTGTGGCAGTAGCTACAAGGTTGAGTTTGACTTTATGATTTCGTCATAACTAGGGATTGTGATAATCGAGGTAAAGTCGAATATCTTACCTATGCAGTGGTTGAAGTACCTGAGCATGCTGGTAATAGCGAAATTCTACCAGTTAAACAATCACTTCAGCAAGCTTAGGGAAGTAGTGCGTCCATTCTGTCAAACAGAACTAGCAAGGAGCAAGAGGAATACAGAATTCTCAGCCACCTTTCTTCATTGAAGAAACTTGTTCCTCAAGTGGGTGCTTTCGCCAGATATCTCTCCAAGTACTATATTCTTTGGCTGTTTGAAGAACCACTGGTTAGTCTCGCGTGATCACCATTCATCTTTGAGCTGACAGGACAGGAGGTTTGGGTTGATCTAACCTGTTGGCTAACGAGGAATCTCACATGTGAGTCCCACTAAAGTCTTCACCTTCTGACATGTAACTGTGCTCAGATGTATCGAAAGTGGGGAAGGAAGCACAACTGAATATCAGGATCATTTCAGCACTGTGATCAGATGGAGAAGCAACTACTTTTTGATATCCTGGGACTAGCAGCCTTCCAAGAACGTTAAAGAGGCATCCTGTGATTTGTTGCGACACCATAATCATATTGGCTTCCGTCTAGCTTTACCAGCTGATGAAGCAGATGGATTTCTGGACAGCATTCCATGGCAGGGAGTTGTCAGCCAATCACATTCTGGGCAAGAGGAATGGGCTAGCAGACAATTTAATAGCCAAGGGTAGGTTGTAGCGTTACAGAGTGGTCCCTACATCCTGGCATAAAGGAGAGGGTTCTGGTTTGGAGGGCTCTCCACGATCAACCAGTTTGCCATACAACTAAACAGAAAGCGCCCCAGATTCTCTTCCTCAATCCACCCCCTGGATTGTATTTGATGCCTTGCAACACCCATGGTATCACATGGATAGTTTAGCCCTTTCTCCGTTCTACCATGGTCTGTCGGCTAATATACTGTGTGGGATTATGCTAGGATTCCAGTTGATTTAGATGGTTCCCAGTTGGCCTCATAACGAAAGGTTTTGTTCTGCATTGTCGAGATTCCAAAGGAATTTTCTTGACTATTACTCCTCTACAGGGAAAGTGGGTCCTTCTCTATGATGGATATCATAGACGGATCATCTCTAGACCAGATTGCGAAGTTCTGCTACATGGCTAGGAGAAGCTACTCTTAGTAGCAGCCATAAAAGCTACCGCTCAGACTTGATCATGGTCTTTTGACGGAAAACAATAGAGCTCTCCTTCACATTGAAGAGGCCTAAGCTTGAGAGTGGCTTCTAACAGTTCAGTGGTTCTCAGTAGTGTACCTCATCTTAGCGTTTGAAAAGGCATCAGTCACAGTTCTGACTCTCAAGACTGTCTCAGCTGCTTTATAATCTGGAAAAAATTTATTCAAGTGGAATGATCTCTCTGCCTCAGTCTCCCACTCTAAGAGGTCTAAGATCTCCCTAGTCCAGTACCAGGGCACATAGACGAACTCGGACCCTACAAGGGCACGACCTCAGGTTCAAGCCCTCCACCATCCACCTCTAGGTGAAGCATACATAGAGTGGCAGAGAGAGAAGAGGCTTTTGTGCCCTGTGAGGGTGCTGCAGTGCTATCTGAAAAAAACTCGACACCTTATGTCGGCAACTTCCTTAGCACAGGCAGAACCAAGAAAAAGATGTCAAGAACACGATCTCTTTTGGACTTAGGAAGTCGATCTTTAGATCTTTATGAGTTCAGGCTAGAACTGGAACTCAAAGTCCCGAGCTAGGCCTCACCCTTACTTTCAAGAAGAATCTTGTAGTCGGCCGGATGTTGAAGGTTGGAGTGTATATGCAGCAGATCATCTTCATGTCCTTTATTTTACAGAAGTACCAACAAGTCCCTCGATGCCTTTGAACTTGATGTTGTGGAGGCTGCTCCAGTAGTGCAACAGATGAACACCCCGACACCTCATTAACCAGTGGCATGACCATGCAGGGGGTCAACAGCCCATGTCAGGTGGGAAGTGAGTGAAGAACACAAACGTAACATTGTCAAGGCAAAATATAAGAAATAGGCTTGCAAATATACATACTATGGTTTACCAAGACCCCATCTCTCCCTCATAAGGAAAATTCGGACAAGACCTATCACCAGATATAATAGCTAAAAGCTACAGGGGGCTTAACTGCAGTTAATGAGTTCCAACTGATAGGGAAGGCAGATGCTGATCCCCTAGAAAGGGGAAGGTGAAGAAAAGAAAAAGGCCAATCACCCATTTATCGCAGACTAAAACTGTAACCTCAGTCCTTAAATAACTTTCTATAGTCTTGTGAGGTAGTAAGAGCAGCTACAGTATACCACTTTTTGAGCAGCTACCACAGGGCCTACAAAAAACGTATCTAGGGACCTATTTGTAACATCTTGCAGGTAGTGGGCTGTGAAGGTGGTCTGGCAACTCCATATCCAAGCCTGAAGCACTTGCTTATGCCCCTGACATCATGAGTTCTGGGTCATGCCCTTCCTTATCAAGATGGGGAAAGGATGAACGGCCAGGTCAATGATCAGCCTAATCCAGGAAGAGATTTTAGTGATTCCCTCCTTCCTCTCCCAGTGCTGACAAACAGGTGTTTCATCTGGAGGTAAGCTCCCCATGTACGCCTCGGAGCTCTCACAGGGCACAAAAGCAGCCGATCAGGATCATCAGTTACTTCCAAAAGACTCAAAATCAGAAGGGAAGCAAACCTCGGGTTCGAGACTGCCAGATTCTGAGCCTTTGCAACAAACTCAGGAACAAAGTTGAACGAAACCTGCCTTTATCTCCTTGACTGGGTGATGTCATAGGGAAGACCCCGCATCTCACCGACCCTCTTAGCCAGAGGCCAAGCCGAGCAAAATGACCATCTTGAGAGTTAAATCTGTCAGAGGATAGAATTAATGGCTCGTACGCGGCCCCTTTCAGGGAAACGCAGAACTTCAGTGATGTTCCAAGGAAGTGATCTAACTTTCGACAAGGAGCAGATTTGCTCAAAGCTCTGTATGAGAATAGATATTTCCCGCACAGCAAATATTAACTCCTTTTAGTCTAAAGACCAGAATCAAGGCTGAGCAATAGTTTAAGGCCATCAATGAGCTGAGTTTTTCCTACTGAAGGTAGAGTAAATATTCGGCAATGAAAGGGATAGTGACCCGGAGAAGTGTGACACCCCTTCCAAGACACCAATGACAAAAGATCACCCACTTAGTCAGGTAAACTGAGGATGATGACCTTCTGAGATAATCCCACATCTGTTACAACACTGGTCACAATAACCCCCTCTGAGTGAGATGCTGCATAACCTCCAGGCATGAAGTCATAGAGATTAGACTGATCTGTGGAAGATCTGGATGTGCGGTTGACACAACAGCTCGGAATGGGGAGGCAACTCCCTTGGAGCCTCAGCCAGCAACAGAAGAAGGTACGTGTACTGTTTTGCTGCAGCCAAAAAAAGCATGAGGAATCCTGTCTTCAAGGGTGAGAAGAATATCAGAATGTTCTCGTGAAGATGAAACACAGAGAAGGCCATGAGGAAACCTTGGTATTCATAATGAGTAGATCTCATAGCCCATACAAGTAAATAGAATGATCATAGGTTCCTCTCATGTATCGTAGAATGGAAAACCTGGAACGAAAAAGATGACAGAAGTTCTGAAACTCGAAAGTCATTGAAGAACAGGAGCAAGAGATCCAATCATGAGGTGTCCCCTCATGTGGTGTCCGGACAAGTATGTAGTAGGTCGGTCCCGTAAGAGACTGGTTAAACAAGAGTCCACTTGAGCAGTGACAGACTGTGTGGAAACCAGTGGCTATATGGAGGCCCGTAATCGTGTGTGTGTCAGGTGAACTAATCAGCTGGGACGAGACAGTCTGCTGAGGTCATTATATTCACAATGTTCACTGCCCATGCGCTCCAACATGAGATACAGTACCTTTGGAAATAAAAAAAAAATATATATTAGACGTAACAAGTATATCTATCTATACCAGGTTACACAAGGGAAATGGTTTAACTTGCAGACAGTGGAGGTCAGCTTTGTAGAGTACCGTAGGTGCTGTTATTCTTCGGGGTGGAAGATGAAAAAATGAAAGAGCCAGTCATTCATCCCAGACTTAACCATGGTTAAACTCTACCCTCCCTCATCTGCTACTTGTCTTTTAAGGAGCCTGAGGTTTTAAAACCATTTATTGTGTAGCCACCACAGGATCCATGGAGAAAGTCTCCATGTTCCTGCATTAGCAACTCTCTCGTGGATATAAGAGGTGCCTCAAACTGAGGGCCCTGGGGGAACCCAAACATAGAATAGAATAAGGTCACGTCTTGCAGGAAGTGAGTGGTGAAGGTCGTTTGATGCTTCTACATGGCCGTTTCCAAGGCCTGTGTCAGCGTAGTCTTATAAACGCTAGGGGATATTCCTGCCCCTGATGTTACGAGCTTTAAGTCTCTTTTATAAGAAAGATAAGGATAAGGATTCGATGCTTGGTAAATGACCTTGTGAATCTGAGACAAGAAAGTGTCCTTGGTGATCCTTCTCTCGACTTTCCCGAGCTGACGAAGAGAGCCGACACTCAGGGATGAGCTCTTGTAGTTTCCTTGAGGTAGGGCATACAGTCTCTCTTTGGCATAGTAACTGTTGATTTGGATTATTGGTCATGCTGCAAAGGACTCCCAGACTGAAGGGTTCAGATTCTGGGGTCTAAGCTGCCAGAAACGAGGTCAAGCCTTACTTGCCCCATCGTCATGAATGAGAGACGTTAAGGGTGTCCAAGGGATTCGCCGACTCTCTTGGCCAAAGCCAACACGAGTGGGGGACCTGTCATCAAGGTCAGGTGAACATCTGCTTTCCTGGATCGTGGTCTCCTTTCCAACTAAGGGTCCGTAGGCTCGAAACTCCGTATGAGGGGGAGGGGGCCAATGCCGCCTAGAGGAAAGGTTAATTCCTTTCGGTCTGAAGGCGAGGTTTAAGGACTAGCGGTGGCCTTTCATTGCCAAGACTAAGAGAAGCTTTCCTCCCTAAGGTAACCGAGGAATACCCCTAATGATGGTATCGAGGGGAGGGATACCCGTTCCATGATACCAACTTACAGTCCACTAAGCCTGGATGGCTGAAACCGGAGATCTACAAAGGTATCCTCCAGACATTCTCTTCGCAACCTGTTACGGGAGAGACTCCCTAAGATAGGAGGAGCTGAATAGTCTCCAGGCGTGAAGTCGCAGCCAAGGCACTGCTTTGTGAAAATCACAGCGAAGATACTGCTTTGTGAAAGATGTTCACATTTGAGGGGGTTCTCTCGGGATTTCTGTCGGGAGTTGCAGATGAGTCAACTGGGCGTGATGAGTCTGCTGATCAAGACAAACCTTGCTGGCGAGACTATTCTGATGGCCTGTTCCCAAAGATCAGAGGTGGGGATGGATGAATCCAATTCCCGTAGGATCTATGTCAGTAGGTGAGATGAGTCTTCTAACGACTGTTGATGACAAGGGCTGCTCTGAAGGGCAATGGGAGAGAATAGGCAAACCCAATTCCCATGGGAGGAATCGCCCGGAGGAGAGACCAACCAGAAAAAGAAAGATTCTCTCCCAGATGGGGAAAAGCGGCCATTGTTTGCCGCCGCTGTCGGAGATCCTTCCAGCAAGCAGGAAGATTGCTACATAGTGGCAGGTGGAGGGACTACTCCCTCAGCAGGAGAGTGGATGAATCCCTCTCTTCGCTGGAAGAATCTTCCAAAGGGGAGACCAACAGGTGAAGGAAGTCTTTTCCACGCAAGGTAAAGACACGATAAACATCTGCTGCTGTAGTCGGTGATCCTCCCCACAACGGAAGGGAGAGTTCCAGCCTCTAGAAGAAATCCTCTTGGTTGCACTCTCTATTTCCCATCCAAAAGTTCTAGCTTAAGTTGAAGGTCAACATCAGGTGTTGTCTGAGAAACGAGCCAGAGCTCAAAACGGAGTTCTCCTTGAAGAGGGTGGTACCCCTTCCCTGCAGAAAGGTTACCCCCAGAAGCCAAGTAATACAGCATAGCCACTCCTTTTTCTCTGATGCATCTGGAGGGAGGATTCAATTAGGGATAGGGCCAAGGAAGTCGACTCCTCGGCGGAGATTCCATTCGTCAACCCTCTTCTTGGGTCTGTCTCCTGCCCGGGTCTCATATAAACCCGCGAAATAGGGGAGATCATATTCCTGTTCCTGTTCATGCCCCACATGAAGCTGGATTCGAAGGAATCCAATGCGGGGTGATGAACCCAAGTGAGACGGTAATTTAAGAGACATAACCACTGCTGGCTGAAAGTGCATCTCGTAAAGGGAAGACTCCCATCATCCTCCTCCTAGGATCCCGTCAATCTGTGGAAAATACTTCTGCATGACAACGATGAACGTATCCACGGGTACCAGTTTCTGATAAGGAAACTGGGGTATCTCTCGAGATTTACTTTAATCCTCTGATCTCAGTAAACTCGGGGAGTCTTGGTGGTAATGAAGGTTAGTCATCGAGTCTGTTAGGATCAGTCCATCATACTGAAGTCTTTGGAGAACGAAGCTGATCCTGTCAAACTACAGTAGGTTTACAATAGGGTAAACCCTCTCGAGAGAATTGCTAGATGGTCGAAGATACATTCTATAATCTAGGAGTAAGAGTTCTAGTGGTCGAATGTACCCAGGAAATTCTGTGGACTAACCACTTCTTTGACTGTATGCCTTCTCGATAAACAGAGTTTGAAAAACTAACCTGTTCCAGGAGATGAGGATGGAACTGGAGAAGAGGCTCGGAGACCTCGATGAAAACATATTGTTCTGTCCATAAACGTAAAGGTTAAGACAGACGTCCGAGTGGATGTTCGGAACCCGTACATAAGGAGAGAATCGCCCTCACACTTCCATAGGTAGGAGAAAAGAGAGAAAGGGTATTCTCTATTCTCTTTCCTTGTTGGGGAGAGATGCATACTCCAATCTCATATAAGGGGACCCGTCATGGGACAAACTCCTCAAGGATGAGAAAAAGGGAGTTATCTTTTAGATATGAGCATCGATGATGTCCACAACATCCCTTTCCCAACCATAACCATGAGGCATTTTCTTGGTGACACGAGGATCAGAGAATAATCCATACCCGAGAGGAACAATTACTCATCCCATGGGAGCTAAAACAAACTTGGACTATTTGCTGTGCAGCCACAGCAAGGGCTAATGAAATGGAGTCTAAGGACTTGTAAGTGTAATTTTTAAGGTAGTTATTAGTAAAAGTGGTTTGTCTTTTCCAGACTCCTGCCTTTAGAAACTTAGTTACCAAGTGGTTTTTGCGAAACGCAAGGTTCCGGCAAGCCCACAAATGTCATGTGCAGGAAGGGGAACCCTTTGAGATGCTTTCCCTGAGGGTTTATAAGCCCTCATAATAGTTTCTCCTAACCAGAAAGAAATGGTGCTTCTAGAAAGTTTCTTTTTGAAGCAATTACTAACAGACTGGAGATTCTAGGCCCACGATTCTTTGTTCTTTTCAGGTATCTACGTACTGCTCTCACAGGACATAGTACAGTAACATTTCATCCAGGTCATCAATTACCTCTTTGAAACAAGATCATGAAAATCAAATTTGATATTATTGACTGGAATTTTGGTTTTAGCTACTAATTCGGGAACAAATGACATAGATAGTAATCTCCACCTTCTGGAATGTAACAATATGGGATATACCATGCAGCTCACTCAGTTTTTTGGCTGAAGCTAAGGCAAGAAGGAAGACTGTTTTCAAATCAAGATCTCTATCCAAGGCCTTGTGCATAGGTTTGTACAGAGCTTGTTTTAATGCCAGTAGGACCTTAGTCACATCCCAGGAGGGGGGTATTAATTCTTGAGGAGGGCAAGACTGCTCAAAGCTCCTCATTAAGGCTGAGAATTTCCAAGCATCTGAAAGGTCCAACCTTTTCAATTTTAAAACTTGGATCAAGGCCGAGCAGTAGCCTTTCAATGAGTGACTGATAGGGCCTCCTTGTTCTTTGAAAACACCAAAAAATCTGCAATCAAGGGAATAGTGGCACTGAATTAGGGCAATATTTCCCCTAAGACACCAATCACAGATGATTTTCCACTTTGCCTGTTAAATTTCTGCTGAAGACTTTCAGATGTATCTGCAAAGTTGTTTTGAAAAGCCTTTCTTTCAGAGGAGACGCTGGATAGACATTAGCCGTGAAGGGACAGGCAATAAACTGCTTCATGGAATTTTCTTATGCGATGTTGATGTAGCTGGTTCGGCCATTCTGGAAGCTCTCCATAAGTGCCAGGAGGTCTGAATACCACTCTACTTCTGGTTATTCCATCTTAGGGCCACTAACGTTACACCGACTCCCTTGGATGTTCTTATTCTGTTTAGTGTGACAAACCTGGCATAACGGTTGGAAGGCGTAAAAGTCTATTCCTTGAGTTTGTGATTCAGGTGGGTGGCAAACATGTTTCGAAACGTGGAACTCCAAAAAGTTACGTCTCTTCGCCACTAAAGGAAGCAAAGACCATTCAGAACCAACTGTTGTTCCTTGACAGCTCAGTTAGTCAGCAATGAAGTTTCTCTTCCCAGGGGATGAACCTTGCCAATAGAGGGATTACCTGGGACTGTGTCCATTTGAGAATCTCTACTTATAGCAGGAGAGAGACTACAGCTTGTTTGGAGATTTATGTCACTACCATAGAGTTGTCGCTCATCAACACCATGGCGTGACCTTTCAGAGTCTTTGCAAAGTGGAATAACGCTAGTTGCACATCTTTCATTTCCACGAAGTCTATATGGAAGTTTTTGTCTCCTTCTGACCATAGGCCCAAGATCTGTCTCTTTCCCGGATGAGTGCCCCATCCTTGGCAAGATGCATTTGTGAACAGTATTAGCTGTGGGGGAGGAGCCTGAAGCGGCATTCCTACTAACAGGTTGTACTCGTTCAGCCACAACAGGAGACCTGATATTACCTCCTCTGGTACTTGGAGCATGGTTGCAAGGTGGTCTGGGGTCTGCAACCACTGGGGTTGCAAGGTGGTCTGGGGTCTGCAACCACTGGGACTTTAGGGTCAACTGTACTGAGCGCAGATACATTCTCCCCAGGGGAACGTGCTTCTCTAGAAAGGAGAGGCGACCTGAAAGTTTCTGCAATGACCTGGCTGGCAGGAGGTCTCCTATCAAGACAGTTGCTGCCAAAGTCTTGAACCTTGCTATCCTGTCTGCAGCTGGAAAGGCTTTGGCTTGTACTGAGTCCATGCCCAGATACCTGATGGACTGGTTGGGGACTAGACTAGATTTTTGTAGGTTCAGTTGAACCTCTAACTTTCTGCACAGATACAGTAATAGGTCTCTGTGCTTCAGCAAAAGAGCTCTAGATTCTGCCAAGAGAAGCCAATCGTCCATGTATCTCATGACCCTGAAGCCCATGGCATGTGCCTAAACAAGACAAGGAAAAAGACTCTGGTAAATGCCTGTGGGGCTCTGGACAGGACAAAGCACAGTACCTTAAACTGGAACAGCCTTTCCCAAAAAGGAAACCTAAAGTACTGTACTTTCTTGAGGTATGATGGATAGCGACCTGAAAATATGCACCTTTCAGGTCAACAGTTAGAAGATAATCGTCCTTCATGATGGCCTGAAGCACGGAGGCTGGTGTCTCCATCTTGAACCTTATCAGAAGGATAGAGGTATTCACGAGAGATAGGTCCAGGGTGGGTCTCCAACCTCCAGTCAGTTTCTCTACCAGGAATAGACTCCTGAGGAAGCCTGGAGAGTCAGAATTTCTCCACTGCTTCTTTTGTTAGCAATTTGGCTACTTCCTCTACTAAGAGCAGGTCTTTTTCCGATCCTCTCGTATATGATTGGATCCGATTCCTAGTCAGAGGAGGTAGACAGTCTAGGAAGGGGATCTGATAACCTACACGGAGGACTTCTACCATACAGGGGTGGACCCGTAAGTCTTACCACTTTTGCCAAGAACATTGCAAGTACTGTATTCCCATACTGGTGGTACATTCGGGGAAAAGCCATCCCTATCGTGAACCTCTGCCACCTCGGTTTCTTTGGCCAGAGGGATTACCTCTCAGATGAAAGTTAGCGCTAATGTTCCACCTCCTAGGGTATTGTGACTGTTGGGGAGCGGCCTAAAAGGCAAACCTCTCATTTGTCTTTGAGGTGTAGGTAGCTTGGAGCCACTGCACTGTGAATTAAAGGGCTCTGTCCTAATTTTTCAACCTTTTCAATTGCCATAGTCACGTCTGAGGCCAGAATGAGGGCAGGAGAGTTGTCAGAATTTCTGATGATTGTCGCATCTCTAGGTGACAATCATCTAGAACATCTTACTAGGACAGCGTCAAGTCTCTTAAGAACACAGTTTCACAATAGGAAAACATTCTAAAGAAGGAGAAACTCTAAGGCTTTAGCGCCAGATCTAGAGAGTTCCGTGAAGAGGTTTCTTACTATCTCCAGTGGCCTATCCACGAGAAGCCTCAATAGCTGACATGGCATCTACCTCCATATTTGTAAATTCGGTCCCTGAGATCGTGGTTAGTAAGTTTATTAGATTATCTGACGGAACAGAGGATACCATACCAGGTTAGCCACTTTTAGGTAAATGAGGAGGGGAGGGGGCTCTGACCGGCACCAGAGTTAACATAGAAACGTTCCTGATGCAGCAGAGGTAATGGCAGAAATTTCGATGACCTGCTCCCCTTTAAGGAGTTCTCTTCTGCTGAAATATGACAAATTCGGAGATAATTTGTATTTTTCCTAACCATACAAACCTTAACTATTTACATTGGGTATTACTTTCGGCATAGCTGAAATGGCGAGCCATTAGATTTGAACGAGGGGTAACAACCCCCTCGCTAGTTAGTGAGGGGGTAGGGGAGGGGTAGCTAGCTACCCCTCCCCCCTCACACACCGGTGAACTGGTTCACTTCGCTTAGAGGTAGGACTTCACGGGGGACAGGGCTGGCAGGCAAGTATGTGTAAATAGCTAAGGTTTGTATGGTTAGGAAAAATACAAATTATCTCCGAATTTGTCATTTGTTCCGTAACCGAAATACAAACCACGCTATTTACATTGGGTGACTTAACCCTTAGGTAGGGTGGTAAGTCCCAGCCTTACTGGCTTTGGCTTTGCCCGGGGACTCAAAATCTATGCACTCGAGATAAGGAATCCCTGTACCTCGCAAGTTCCTTGCTCCGCATGGAACGTGCGGCCTACATAAGCTTGTGTGTGAAGGAATGAATTGTGACCCGTCCTAGGAAGTCGACCTAAAGTCCTTAGATGGAGCTCTAGGCTAGGACGTTCCCAATACCACCTCGTCAGGGTATGGGGGACGCGACAGTATTATCCAATACTAGGAACACAAGGTAGCATGGTTTACCTGCAGTGGTTTGAGGTCAGCTATGCAGAGAACCCAGGATGCTACTTTCCCCAAGTGAGGGGAGGATAAGAAAAGAGTAAGGGCCAGGCATACTTTTTCATTCATGTAGACTAAAATCGGGTAACAATGCCCTCAACCTTCTGCTACTTGTCCATTAAGGAGCCTGAGGTTAGACCAGCTGTTGTGTAGCCACCACAGGGCCGATAGAGAACGAGCCTCCTGTGGGTCACGTCCTGCAGGTAGTGGGCTGTGAAGGTTGTTTGACGCTTCCACACCCCAAATGCGTCACTGAGAAGTTTCTCTTGAATGTCAGGGACGTAGCGATGCCTCTGACATCGAGTGATCTAGGGCGACGTGACGGAGGAGGGTCTGGATTCAGGGAGAGGTGGATGACCCTGCAAATCCAAGCTGAGATGGTGTACTTCGTGACCCTCCTCTTCGTCCTTCGTGTGCTCACAAAGAGGGCTTGCACTCAAGGACGAACTGCAGCTGTTCTGTTAAGATAGAGCCTCAGACTCCGTACTGGGCACAGTAGGGGATGGTCTGGGTCATCTGTTACAGAACGGAGACTCGAAATCCTGAAGGAGTCGAACCGTTGGTCCGGAACTCCAGGATTTTGAGTCTTAGTAACAAACTCAGGGACGAACCCGGATGTTACCTCCCCCCATCGCCTTGAATGGGCGACGTCGTGCGAGAGACCATGAAGTTCGCTGATTCGCTTGGCTGAGGCCAGAGCGAGCAGGAACATCATCTTCCAAGTCAGGTGACGATCAGAAGACCTGGTGTAATGGTTCGAACGGAGGTCTCTTAAGAGACCTGAGGACACGAACCACGTTCCATGGGGAGGTCTCACTTCCGACTGAGGGCAGGTGAGCTCGTAGCTTCGTGTGAGTAGTGAAAGTTCCAGCGAGGAAGAAATGTCCATTACCTTCAACCTGAAGGCCAGGCTTAAGGCTGAGCGTTAGCCTTTCACCACTGAGACCGAAAGGCGCATTTCTCCCCGCAAATACACAAGAAACTCCGCTATTGCTGGAATAGTGGCATCGAGAGGAGAGATGCCCCTTCCACGACACCAATCACAGAAGACACTCCACTTCGCCAGGTAGACCCCTGCAGATGACTTTCACAGGTGTTGAGACATCCTTTCCGCAACTTGTTGCGAAAAGCCTCTCCCTGTGAGGAGATGCTGGATAGTCTCCAGACATGAAGCTGATGCGATGCTACGGCTTTGTGGAAGATGTTGCAGTGTGGTTGTTTGAGTAGCTCGTGTCGTGGAGGAAGTTCTCTCGGGAATTCCGTCAGGAGCTGCATTAGGCCCAGGAACCACTCTGCATGATGCCATAGTGGAGCTATTAAGGTCATTGCCAGGTTGACCGATAGTCTGGTCTTGTTGAGCACCCTTCTCATCAGACCGAACGGTGGGAAGACGTGAATGGATGTGCTTCTTTTCCATGAATCTTTTGTATGTATACGTACGTAGTACTGCATCCAATAATATTCTTTGTTGCAAAAATCACATTTCAAATAAGCGTACGAGAGAGAGAGAGAGAGAGAGAGAGAGAGAGAGAGAGAGAGAGACACGCACATCCTACAACAAAAGCGTAAAATAGCGTACGTAAAGCTGTATTATTATTATTGTTATTATTATTGTTGTTGTTGTTAATAAAATTATTATTGTTATTATTATTATTATCATTATTATTATTATTACAGTACTGTACTGTATTATTATCATTATTTATTATTATTACGGTATTTACTTAATCTACGTACGTTCGGTATGCGCGGGGCATCTTCTATGAGTTGGTAACCTACGCATCATAGTACTGTAAGACGGGTTGTGATTGGTTCAAGCGCTGATAGATGACGAATCAGAACTCAAGTTTTGTTATCTAGCCTGTGATTGGTGTTTTGCCATCATCTCCTACCCGCAGCATCTAGGTTCTCGCGGGGCTGGATCGACCACTCTCTGTTACCGCGTATCGCTGCGTAGACGTTCTTAAGTTTGTGAATCTGTGCTGTGTGCGACTTTTTTAAGTTGAACTTTTTGTTACTGTAAATCCTACTGTAATGGCTCCCAAGCGTTCTGCTTCTCTTAAGTCTGGTAGTGAGCCTAAACGCCACCGAAGGCTGATGACGATAGCTGAGAAGGTTACGCTTCTCGACATGTTAAAAGATGGTAGAAGTTACGCGGCCGCTGGGCGCCATTTTGGCATCAACGAATCTACTGTTCGCTATATCAAGAAGGACGAAGCGAACATTAGAAAGACGGCTGCAATCACCTTTAGCAGATCAGCGAAGCGAGTCGTTACAACGCGTAATAAAACGATCGTACGCATGGAAGGTGCTTTAGCTGTGTGGATTGCCGACTGCCGGAAGAAGAACATAGCGTTGGATACGAACACCATCCAAACAAAGGCTTTGAGCTTATATGAGAATTTTGCTGCAAAGGAACCTAAAGACGACGACGGCAACCATGCTGAAGATGATGATGATGCAGATGATCCTCAACCAGGGACATCCACTGATTCCCAGCCTCAGAAACGTTTTTCCGCCAGCAAAGGATGGTTCGCGAAGTTTCAGAAACGCTTCGCCCTGAAAAGCGTTTCCCTGCATGGGGAGTCTGCTTCCGCTGACACTGCCGCTGCTGAAACTTACGTGAACCAGACGTTCAAGAATATTATCGCCGAAGGTGGATACAAGCCGGAACAAGTCTTTAATATGGATGAGACCGGCTTGTTTTGGAAGAAAATGCCGTCGCAAACTTTCCTGTTCAAAGAGGAAGCCAAAGCCTCTGGCTTTAAAGCATTCAAGGATCGCGTTACCCTCGTGATGTGTGGCAATGCTGCTGGATTTTTGCTAAAGCCGGGGCTTATTTATAAGTCGAAAAATCCTCGCGCTTTGAAAAATAAAAATAAGAATCTCCTTCCCGTGTACTGGATTCATAATCAAAAAGCATGGATTACGAAGATGCTGACCTCCAACTGGTTCCATCAGTGTTTTATCCCGCAAGTCAGCAAATATCTCTTAGAGAAGGGCTTGCCATTCAAGATCCTTCTCCTTATGGATAACGCTGGTGGACACGCAACTGACCTGTCGCATGAGGGCATTCAGGTTGAGTTCCTGCCACCCAACACCACGTCATTAATTCAACCGATGGACCAGGGGGTTATCAGGGCGTTCAAGGCCCTCTACACGAAGAACACCTTGGCGGACCTCGTTGCGTGTGTGGATGCTGCCCAAGATGATGAGGATGAAGATTTTAACTTGAAGGCGTACTGGCGGCAGTACACCATAGCCACGTGCCTGCAGAATATTCAGAAGGCACTTCAAGAGATGAAACCTGCAACCGTGAATGCGAGCTGGAAGAAGTTGTGGCTCGATATTGTTTACGACGACAAGGGATTTACTCCGTCGGAAATCCAACACTCTGCAATACGCAAATCTGTGCAGTTGGCTGCCATAATTGGAGGTGACGGATTTGGCGACATGACGACTGAAGACGTCGACGAGTTGTTGGACTGCCATTCCCAGCCCCTAACTGACGCAGACCTCGAAGACCTGACGAAATCGGCAAGTGAAGAAGAGAGTGATACCCAGGAAGAGACCCAAGAAAATGTCGAAGAAACGGGCTTAACATTAGAACGGCTTGCCAAGGCCTGCAACCATGCGAAGGAGTTGAAAGAAATGTTGCAAGAGTGGGACGAGGATATGGTTCGCTCGATGCAATTCTGCAACAAGATCGATGAAGACATGACTCCCTACAAAATGCTCTTGGATTGAAAAAAGAAGCAGCGGCAACAACTTCCGATCACAATGTTCTTCCAGCCTCGCAAAAAAGAGCCAGTTCCTCCTGCTAGTATGCCTTCGGAAGAAATTGAAGAAGTTTCCCAGGAAGAAGTTGAAGAGGTGTCCCAGGAAAAGACACCTCCGTCTGAAGAGACGTAAAATACTACCTGGCTGCACAGTAGAACACATCATCAGCTTCATCATCATCATTTCTACTGTGCAGCAAATTCATCGCCATCATCATTCAAGTTTTTCTTCAACTTCTTTCGTGGTGAGTACAGTAACAATCTTTATTTTTTACTTTAATATTCTTACTGTACATTCTAAAACTGTATTTGTGCCTGTTTTATAGTTTAGTACTGTACGTACTGTATGCATTAAGTTAAAGGGAAGGTTTTAAAAGTCTACATGTTGTAACCTATCATATTTTTTTGTTTAAAATTTACATTTACGTAAGTAAAACAATCTCTCTCTCTCTCTCTCTCTCTCTCTCGTAAATTGTTTTCCTACTTTGCTACGTACAATACTGTATAAATTATATTTGTAAGGTAACATATTTTGTAAATGCTTTTACTGTAAATACTGTATGTACTGTATCATTATTTATCACTATCATCATGCGCGTTAAATGCCTTGTTTGTTCTGAGCGTACAGTACTTTATGACGCCGTCGTTTCAGGCGGCGTCATAAAGAAAAACATTTCATTTGGAAGTCCTAAGAAAAATACGTAAACTAAAACATTGGTAATAAAAAAATCATAATACAGTACTGTATAATCAATATAATCGATGCAAAAACTAACCTATACATATACAGCTGTATGTGTACACTAAATGAGTTTGTTTCTTCATTATGATCAGAGATGAACGTAAACAAAACATTGGTTGCCATTTTTTATCGTGCTTTTTAGGTGTTTAGGAAACGCATGATATAAAATCGCCTTTAATATTTGTGCCTGTTTTAGTTTAGGGTGCTGTAGTACATGCATTAAGTGTTCTGTACATTAAAGGGTGGTTTGTTAACAGTACTACGTACAAGGGAAGGTTTTAAAAGTCCGAATATACATGTTAAATAAATAAGTAAATATGATGTCACTACTTCGCGGATTTTCACCTATCGCGCCCGCGTCTGGAACCTATCTACCGCGATAAACGAGGGTTCACTGTACAGTGGAAGCTTGAAGTTCAAGTCTGTCACGAACAGGTCCACCGTCGGGGAACCCCACAAAGTCAGGACTTTGTTGGCTACTAGCGGATCCAAAGACCACTCAGTACTCACTATCTGCAAAGCTCTGCTCAGACTGTCAGTGAGCCGATAGTGGAATCGAGTGGGCTTCGGTCCATCTCAGTATCTCTACTGCAAGATGGGATAGCTGTTGCGAAAAGGTACCTCCCTGCTTATAGATATAAGCCACTACCGTGGAGTTGTCGCTCACGACCACCACGGAGTGGGCCGCCAAGATCTGTTGGAATTGTTGAAGTGCCAGATATATGGCCTTCATTCTAGCAGATTATGTGGAGTCACTTTTCTGATTCTGACCAGAGGCCTGAGATCCTGTGGTTCAGAACGTGGGCCCCCCACCCTTCTTTTTGAAGCGTCCGAAAACAGCATCAAATCCGGGAGGAGGACGAGAAGATCCACTCCCATTCGAAGGTTTCCCTCCGTCCCCCACCATTGAAGGTCTGTCTGTTCCACAGGACCCATAGGAACCAGAATGTCCGGGGAATCGAGGCCTTGATTCCACCGGGACTTGAGCCGCCATTGCAGGGATCTCATCCTGAGGCGGCCATTTGGAACCAGACGGGCCAAGGAGGAAAGGTGTCCTAGGAGACGTAACCACGACTGGGCTGGAAGTTCTTCTCGTCTGAGGAACGGATCTGTGACCCTCCTCAGCCTTGCTATTCTGTCGTCTGACGGAAAGGCTTTGTGGAGATTGGTGTCCAATATCATGCCTAGATATACCAGTCATTGAGATGGAGGCAGAGAAGACTTCTCGGGATTTGCCATGATCCCTAGATCTTGGCAAAGTCCCAGAGGCTTGTCTCGGTGTCGAAGAAAAGTCGACTCCGAGTCTGCCAGGATAAGCCAGTCATCCAGATAGCGGAGATGGATGCCGATCCTGTGTACCCACGAAGATATCAGGGTGAACACTGATGAATACCTGGGGTGCTGTGGAGAGACCGAAACACAGCATTTTGAACTGGTAGATCTTGTTGTCTAGGCTGAACCTTAAGTACTTCCTGGAAGACGGATGGATTGGGTTCTGGAAGTACGCATCCTTCAAATCCAGTGTACACATGAAGTCTTGCGGTCTCACTGCAAGTCTGACCGTGTCTGCTGTCTCCATGCTGAACGGAGTTTGTTTGACAAACTTGTTCAGAGATGAGAGGTCGATGACGGGTCTCCAGCCTCCAGACACCTTTTTTACGAGAAAGGACCGACTAAAGGAGCCTGGGGAGCCGTTGACCACCTCCTGGAGAGCCTCCTTCTTGAGCATATAGTCTCGAATTCTGCCCGAAGGGCTAGCCCCTTTAGCGATCCATGGCAAAGGCGCTCAACGCCACTAGATTCGCTGTCAGGGGAGGAAGTGACGTTAAGAACGGGACGCGATATTCCTGACTGATCACGGAGATCGTCCAGGAATCGGACTAGAGTTGCTGCCACCTGAACGCGCAACTTGCCGGCATCCCCCCCCCCACTGGTGGACATGCAAGGGGATTGCCAATCCTAGTGCTTGCGGCCTTGGCCGCTCCCTCTAGGATTCTTGCTTCCCCTGGAGGACTTTCAGCCCTTCTTGTCTTTGACAGGAAAGGGCTACTGCTTGGACACGTTCGTCTTTGCTGCCGCTGCCGGTTTCGTCGTCTTGGATTGGCGAGGTTGTTGAGGTGCTGGAGGTTGTAGGGCTTATATGTAAGAGCCCTTTGGAGAAAAGAATCATGGTTCGATTTCCTCCACCTCTCAGCTGCCTGTCCTGCATCCTTGGGCTCAAACAGACTTTCCAAAGATGGAAGAGTATCTGAGCTTGCACGTATCCACGGCTGGGACACTCGAGTGGAACCTCTCGGCCACCGCATCACGTCGTTTCAAGATCGAGTTTGCCCACAAGTTCGAAACTATGTGGGCCAGAAACTCGATGGAACGTGTGCCCGAGAGAAAGAAAGTCTCCAGGGCTTTTCTTGATGCTCTCCTTGGACAGATGCTCGGGCCGCAGCAGGATGCCCAGAGACCTTAGCCAGACATCCAGCCACGATGTGGCCTGTATGGCGCACTTTGCGATCTTCTCCTGACTCAGGATCTCTGTTGCCGAGAATGTCACCTGCAGGCTAGAGAGTCTCTCAAGAGAGACTCCCCTGGTAAGCTCTTCCACGGAGTGGTGCTCTGAATCATGCTGCTCTCCTCCTGGTGAACTGGCAGCAAAGTCTCCTATCCCCAAAAGCTCAACTTGGGGGAACTCTTAGTCCTTCGATTCCCTCCAAGGAGGGAAACGTAACTCCAACAAAGAAGTCTGAGGGCTCTTCTCTCAATAACACATGACGAATCTCCTGCTCGAGGTGGGGTTTCTCCCATTGGTGCGGTGGGAGAAGGTTTCACCTTGGCCAGCGCGCTCGCGCGATGGGAAAAACCCAGGGGGCGCGCGCGAGAGACACTGGCGCTCGCGCGATAGGAAAAACCCAGGGGGCGAGGGCGAGAAACTGTTGAAAACACTCTCGTGCGGGCGAGCGTGGGGGCACGTGAGAGACATTATAGGGTGAGCAGGAATCAGATTGAAGAGCCCATGAAATATGTCGGTGCGTGCGCGCGGCTGTCAGCGTGCACGCATACGAGGTTGTTGGAGCTTGAGGATCGCCGGCGCTTGTGCGCGAAAGAAGATTGACAGTGCTAAAGATCGTCGGCGTTTGCGAGCATGTACAAAGATCGTCGGCGCTAGCGCATGTACAAAGATCGTCGGCGCTAGCGCATGTACAAAGATCGTCGGCACTAGCGCATGTACAAAGATCGTTGGCGCTAGCGCATGTACAAAGATCGTCGGCGCTTATGCGCGTACGAAGATCGTTGGCGCTTATGCGCGTACGAAGATCGTCGGCGCTTGCGCGCTTAAGAAGATCGTCAGCGCTAGCGTGCCATCAGCACTCGCGCGCGTAAGAAGATCGTCGGGGCTTGCGTGCCAAAGAAGATTGTCAGCGCTGGCGCGCAAAAGAAAATCGTCGGCGCTAGCGCGCGTACGAAGATCGTTGGTGTAGGAAGATCATCGAAATGAAGGGACAGCTGGAACAGTAGGAGAGCGCTTGCGCGCAGGTAAACGTTGGCAGTCAGGGGATACCTGGCACTTAAGGGACTTACTCACAGTGTGAGAAAGCCCCCTTTGCCCTGAAGGAACCGGTGCCTGTTGGATAACGGGGTGCGTAGGCGCCCACAGCGTCAGCAGCCAGGCACGGAGACGGCAGGTCAGCAGGTCTAGGAGATGGTGAACTGCGGAGAGGTCCCGAACAGCCGGCTGGTCTGAACAGGAACAGTTCTCCGAAGAGGGATCTCTATGAGAGGCCTCTCTCGCAAACGAGAGAGGTGAACACTTCGTAGAAGAGACTAGAAGACACTGATGATGGCGGCCCTTAGGGCCGTTGGATCAGCAAGCTCACCTATAAGGAGCAATCCTCTGAAGAGGAGTCCTTATGAGTGGCCTCCCTCGCGAACGAGAATGGTCACAAGATTGATCCTGCAGCTGCTCAGCCCCTTGAGCATAGTTGCAGGCGCGACCGATCAGCCCCAAGAGCATAGTCGCACGAAATTCCATGGTCCGGCCTTGCAACCGCTCAGCCCCTTGAGCATGGTTACAAGAGCGGTCGCTCAGCACCAAGAGCATAACCGCCCGAGGACCAGGGAAATCCATCCAAGAATTATTAAGGTAAGAGAAGTCCCCCCCCTCCCCCGCATGGAAAAAAATGACAAATTCGTAGATAATTTGTATTTTTCCTAACTATACAAATCTTAGCTATTTACATGGAGTAATTACTTCGGCATAGCTGAATGACGAGCCATAAAGTTTAAACGAGAGTTTCCTACCCCACCGCTAGTTAGCAGGGGGGGGGGGGTAAGGAGGGGTAGCTAGCTACCCTTCCCCCCTCACACACACACCGGTGAATAGCTCACTTTACTTAGAGGTAGGACTTATCTTGGGGGACAGGGCTGGCGAGTGGGAGACTGCACGCGAAGGCATGCTGGCGAGCGCTGACGAGCAGGGGAAGAAATGAACTTCCCTACTGTGCCCAAATCAGAAGATCGTTGGCGCAGAGAACGCTAGCGCGCAGGTGAACAATGCTGCGTAGCAGGTTGAAGGCGCGCTTTAACAGGTACCTCCTTCGTAGAAGTGTGCTTGAGCGCAGGAGAGCACTGGCGCGAAGGTGAGCGCTGGCGCGCAGGTGAGCGCTGGCGCGCAGGTGAGCGCTGGCGCGCAGGTGAGCGCTGGCGCGTAAGGGACGTATGTGCAAGCTCGCACATACGCCCTTGTTGCCCCGAAGGGACCATTGCCTGTTTCACAACAGGATGTGTTGGCCCCCACAGCGCGTCAGCAGCCAGGAACGGCGACGGCAGGTCAGCATGTCTGACGGGTGGAAGGTCAACGTGTCCTTTGTAAGGACGACCTTCCACCGAAGGGGATCGCGAACGATCTACAGAGAGGTCCAGGGTTGTAGCTGGGAAAGTCGGAGAACGATGGCGAGGTTCCTCTGCGGCAGACTGCGGAGACGATGAACCGAAGAGGCGCCTCCTCACACCCTTGTGAGATGAAGGAAGGCGGGCTTTACGCCTTGCGCGCCCTCTGGGGGCCGTGGGGTAGGCGGTCTGACCATCAGCAGTCCTCCAAAGAGGACTGTGAGGGGGAGAATCACCGACAGGAGAGACCGTTGGACTTAGTTCCTCCCTCGAAGGATGAGAAGAGGGAGGAACTAAGCCTTCAGCTACAACAGGTTGATCAGGAGCATAGGTCTGAGATACCACATCGGAAGCCTCTGCCACCACAACGTCGACGATAGACAGAGGATCAACCACTGCCAAAGTCGGCGATTGTTTGACAGCGGCCCCCAACCGGATCCTGTCAAAACAAGGCTTCCTTGGAGGGCAAACCCTCAAGCCCCAAGGAAGACCAAAGCTGAAATAAATCATTATTAGACGTATAAAGATTTAAATCTTCCCTCGGGGGAGGAGGAGGAGCTGTCTCGCTATGGGAGGCAACTCCCTCTCCCGAACCCCGAGATCGGGCAACAGAACTATGGCCTACGCTACCACTCAACAGTTTCTCGGAAGAAACCGATCGAGCGGGAGCTTCGGAGGAGGTTTGGGCAACGGATGAAGAGCCCTTAGGATTTTCTCCTTTCAAAGAAACCTTCGAATGAGAAATATCCCGTTTAGATTCTTCTTCCGTCGCCGAGAAAACCTCTCCCACTGGGAGGTAGACCACTCCCTACACTCACCACACTTATTATTTCTATCACACCGCTGGCCCCTACAATAAGGACAAAGGGTGTGAGGGTCCGTATCGACCGCTGACATAAACGTACCACAAGAACGGTCGGGTAATCCAGGACACTTTCGCATGATAGCAGAGGCCAACTTCAAACACACTTGTAAAAGGAAAAGCAAAAAGCATTAAATGGCTGTCAGAAAGGCAAGGGTGAAAGCAGACACGTCCGACTACCACCTGAGCCGAGAGCAAAGTGAGCTCAAGCACAGGTGTGTGTGAGGGGGGGGGGGGGGTAGTAAGCTACTCTCCCTACCCCCCGCTAACTAGCGGTGGGGTAGTAAACCCTTGTTAAAATTCTAATGGCTCATCATTTCAGCTACGCCGAAAGTAATAACCCCTATTAAATAGCGTGGTTGGTATGTCAGTTACGGAACAAACAGGTTTTTGGGTGGGGAATGAATTAAAGAATCCATTTTAATGGCACTTATAGAATTAGCAATAAACACAGCCACCAGCTAACCTAAACAAACTACCTAACCTAACCTAGTAGCCTTACTGTTACCTAGCAGAGGGGGGAAACCCCCCTCCCCTACACAGCCATATTAAATATAAGACAGCCTAAAACCCTTTGTGTACTTACTTGGGTTGGAGGGTAAAGGTGAGCTGCACCTTTTCGACTCAATACCCAATGCACAATAACCTCACAAAAATGAATGAACACCAATCATTAATAATTTTGTGCGAAATTCTCAATTCATTTTCAACAAATTTATAACAAAATTTAACACCAACATAATTATATACAAGTAACAAATTAGATTCTATATCTAAATGAGACTTTTCAAACCAAGTTCCCTAAGAAAAAGGATACGTAAAAACTAAACCTTTTTTTCAGTTTCTTCTTGTTTTTCAATACAACATGTCTGTCACACCGGAATGCTTTTTTGTTAATATCCAATGGCATTTAGAACCACAGGTGGGGAAAATAGTGTAACTTTCACTTTTAATAACACCGTAATCTTGGCAGCACTTTATTCTTCTTTCGATGTTACCACAATAATGCAAAGCAAAATCCTTGTGTGATCTAAATAACAATTGAGACAAGAACTTGGGAGAAAATCCACAAAAATTAATGTTAAAGTACAGTATATGGTAAATGAGAAACCGCACCAGAAGTTGCAGGTTCACACGTCTCCATGGCTCTCAAAAGACTGAAAAATTAGCGGTGGAAATTGCGGGAAAAGTTTCGAAAAGTGTTCAGTTTCCTAGTAAAACTGTCACCTGATTGGGTATTCAGGTCCTGTGATTCTAGTTTTATTAAAGTTCTAGTCCTAAGTAAAATGTGGATTATCATCATTGGTTAAAAACTACAATGTTTGGGTGACGTCTTGCTACGTAGAATACAATCGATGATGTAATAATGACAATCTATGTTTTAAACATACAAACGAACAAACGAGAGCTCAGTCTGAAGAGGAATTTGGGAGTTATGAAGTCAAGGGACTTCAGGTGGGTCAAATTTAATTTTGATTTTTAAACCATTTCTAGACCTAGCGCCACTTACAATTATACATCAAACGAAACCTTGGACTAACCTCTTTTTAGTGAAAGTATTTAAATTTGATACTTGCTGGCGAAGCTATTGTATAGAATTACCGTATTGTTTTCTGATTAATCATCCAACAGTAATGTGGGAACCACAGGTGGGAATCGTGGTTTATGGTGGGATAAAATGATTATTAACATATTACAGCAGATAATAACAGCAGAAACCACAATAAGAAAACAGGAAAAAAAAAATGGTTTTTCATGCAAAATTAAGAGTTAAACCACACCTACGGACTAACTGCCGCAGTTAGGCATATCTCTCAACCCCGGTTTTCTTCTAAGCCCCATTTTCTATCAAATGCAAACTTCTCTAAATTTAACTTTGTCTGATTTGGACAGGGAAACAAACATAAGGACACTAGATTACCTCATCTTCCCCACCTAACCTAACATATAAGCTGTATTTGCAATACGATGAACACTTAGAAAGGAATCGACAGAATATGTAATGGAACGCCAAATTTTCTCTGCGTCATTACTATTACTTGATTCTGATTAATAACTTTTTTATGACTGGCAAAAACAAAGTTAATTTAAATAGAATATAATTTATATTTTAGGTTGTATTGAACGTAATTGTTAACGATAAGTAGCAGAAAACCATAAGTTGTAAGCTATGGTAGTCGACCCGCCAAAACTCAAAATCTATGGATTTCCGTAAGCGGTATTATCAAAAACGTTCTAAACACCTATAACACCATATTCCCATTTTATAAAGCTGTACAATATATTGTTTTGATATAATTTACTGATAATGCATTTTGTTTTCATGCGTTTTACCCGAGAAATGTTACAACATAAGTGATGTTCGGGAGTCTAACGAAGTTTAACCATTTTGTCTTCCCTATATTATTTTAATGTTATAAATCTTGAACTTCTGTAGTTTTTCCTTATTTCATTTCCTCACTAGGCTATTTTCCCTGTTGGAGCCCTTGGGCTTATAGCATCCAGCTTTTCCAACTAGGGTTGTAGCTTAGCAGAACCCGTGTAAATTACACTAAATGATATTTTCAATAATAATCATCTTGTTCCTAACCTATACACGTTTGAACAAAATGTCCCGAGATTTGATTTTAAAATCTAGGTTATGGAAATTGATACTCAATTTTTTGTCTAATATTTAAAAAAGAAAGTAAGGTGCTAAAGAAAAAATTGGGAAAACTATATAAGATGTCCTTTGGTTAAGTAATCAAAGTCTAATGTGAATTTATAAGAGTATACCATGAAATTATTTCCATTTTCTTTAAAGCGTGACACACAAAATAAATAACACACACGCTATCGTATTAATCTATCGATAACAATAATAACAATTAAGAGAAACCTTTATCTGCCAAAAAAAAAAAAAAACAGAAATCCATTGTAGGGTTAGCATAAACAATCTAAAATATACTCAAAATAAGAAACCCAAGTTAGGTTAGGCTACCCTAAAATACGAACCTCTTTAACCTTATCCCTTCGTTGTCTGGCTATTGGGTCGGCATCCTCGCCCCCCTGGACCACCATAGACGACGACCCTCCCTTAAGGGCGCCGCCGTCACTCTGGAATCCTGCCCTGATATCATTGCTCTCGACGGCCTCCTCCTCCTCCTTCAGCACCTTCACACTCTCGTCTATTTGACCGGCTGCTGCGTTTACCTTATTGACGGGCGTCGCACTCACTGTCAAAACGACGGGCTTTTCAATGACCCTCATATTCCTCAACTCCTCGTCATTGTTAATTTTTTCCATCAACCTCTGCTTATCGTCAGTGAGGTGGATGTCATTGGGGTTGACGACGTTATGATAGACGCCTTCGTGTTTTCTTATGGGGCCCAACTCGCCCGAATCGGGCGGCGGGGGCGGCAGGATGAGCTCTGGTCCAGCTTTCTGCATCTGTTTGTACACTTTGTAAACGTGATCTACTTTGGTGCTTAGGCCTCCCCTGAGGTCGGGGAGGAAAAATATCGGTCCTATACATATGAAGAGAAATGTGAGGCACACTAGAAATATCAGCACTTTCTCTCGCGATCTGAACACTCGTCTAAGTAACCACGAGCCATTTCGTTTGTTATAGAGAGGTATAACACCGCCAAAGGCCATCGTTTGGCACTCACTTACACTTACTACATTCAGGCGATTACTGAGAGAAATCGACACAAATGGAATCTAATGGCTCGGCCAGCTGGTACGACCACAGAAAACGGATTCTCTTCGAATTTCTTCGAGGGTAACTATAGTAAACGACGTTTTATGAATAAACGCATTTTGAATGGTTATTTTGAATTAAATACTGGATTGGTAGAAAGTAGTTTTAAAGAAAATAAGACAACTGTATCAAAATAAGGAGCAATTGACGCTAATATTATCGTAGAAGTTCTGCAAAGACTAGGAAGAGTATGAAAATTACATACGCTAAGCACCAATCAGGAGCTGACAACATTACGTTTTCATATTTCTTCGTCGTTTCTTTTTTTTTAACGAAAAAAAAAACCGATGGTGAATTTGATTATGATGGATTTCATCTTGTTATTTAATAATGATTTACTTACAATAGTATTTAGAAAAATGCGTTTTTTTTACTTTTTTCTTACTCTTTTTAAGTTGAAATTAAAATTAATTTCAGATATTTTAATGAGTAAGACATTTTGAATATAGACTGTCCTTTCTTTTAATTATGAATGTATGATATGTAATGGACAGAGTGAATCTAGTACCCACCGTATGAACTTCCGTTTTTCGTAATATCATTTGTTTCACATCTCATGATTAAACATCGTCATTCCTGAGATATATTTTGCTTTTACGTATCCATTTCTATTATAATTACGCTGTCAGTGTTGGCACTATCTAACAATTCAATACGATGAACAAAACTTCATTTGATAATGGATATGTGCATTTATAAGTTGTTGTGTAGGCTGGCTGAAGTACAAGAGACTCTTCTTATCATTGAAAGTTGTGAGAAATTTTGCACTGCTAATGAGTATCTTTTCATAAAACTGATAACACTGGTAATTTATTGCATTTCTCTCCCTAGTGTCTACTTGGTATCAGGAAGAACCTGAAATGAGAGTAATTAATTTTATTTGACCCTCACTGTGACCTTTTCTCATAACATCTGCAGGCTTCCAATCTATATTGTAACTTACTAATAATTGGTTTTATACGTTATGTTGAACGACCCTCGCCCAATTTCATTTTTTAATAGCAGCTGGTCTACACTAATGTAGACTTACCCACTCGGTTTTCAGAAAGTCAAAAACTGTTTTCACGACTAAAATTATATCAGTTGCTAGTTCTCACTTGCAGATGATAATGATTATCAAGACGACAATTAAAGATAACTATTTTTTCAGCAAATTATCAAGCTATAGGCTTACCCAAGAAAGATAATTATCAACAGTGGGATGTAGACGTCATGTAAATGATGAATCTTGTTTGATCGTTTATTTTTTTATAATTAAATTGTTCTATTTTGTTGAGGTACTTGCAGAGGTTTCAACTAGTCTCATTTATTGCATAATCCATAGTCTGTGAGAGAGAGAGAGAGAGAGAGAGAGAGAGAGAGAGAGAGAGAGAGAGTTGTAAATGTTTCAGATATTAGTAAAATATGGAGGGGGGGGGGGGGTTGCTTAAAAAGCCTGATATACTTCGCGAAAATTTGGAAAAAAAATAATATCTTATACCATATCTTGTATTCAATTAGGTGAAGGTCATAGCCTACACGTACAATCTCTCTCTCTCTCTCTCTCTCTCTCTCTCTCTCTCTCTCATATATATATATATATATATATACATATACTTATATATATACACACACACACACACACACACATATATATATATATATATATCATCTACGCCTATTGACGCAAAAGGCCTAAACACACACATTATATATATATATATATATATAGTGTGTGTGTGTGTGTGTGTGTGTGTATATATATATATATATATATGTGTGTGTGTGTGTGTGTGTATGTGTGAAGTATATTGTTTACAAGCGCGGATGCACACGCAAATACTATCCAAACATACTGAAAAGGAAAAAAAAAAGAAAAAAAATCATCATCTCGGGAAGCCAAGCGTGGCTTACATGCCACGTAGCTAGTTACCATGATCTCATCATGAATGTCGATCAAAAGGCAGTATTTTTTCTTTTATTATTCATTTTAATGTGTAAAGTGTCTGCTTTTTTTTTTCTTTTTTAAGGAAAAGATAAAAGCACAACAGTGACCCGACATGCATAATTTACCGTACATTGCTGTCCGCCACCGTATAGCGGTAAATTATTCTGTTGACATTCTGATATTCTTATCTTATTTTTTTTTCTTTCGGAATATACTCTTACTCCCAAAATTTTAAGATAACTCTGGAAAGTATCTTATAATAAATATATTCCTTTAATTTGTTTATATGAAGTGTTGTTTATAAACGGAAAAGGAAAATGCTTTATTCACTCTCTGTCAACTAATCGACGGCCTTGAGTAAGGGAGATCTGAACCAGGGCCCTGGAACAGGCTTCTTACACTACTTTCAAATGTTCGTTGCAAAGTTGATGGCGTTCTTGCGAAGAGCAAAACCGATTTTATCCATATTTTCCCTGCCAGCCTTTGAGATTTATCTATTGAAAAGCACATGCAAAGAAAGGCAGTCGGGTGTTCAACTGAATATACCACGACACCCTATTTTATTTCCTCACCGAAATCAATGGCAAATTTATTTCATATATGGACTTTTCTGGTGCAAGTTCGTGACTGCACAAAGGGAGCAGGCATGCACGAATTTTCGTGCAATCTCGAACTGCGTGTTCTTCTTCTGCTTCCACACTATACTGATAGAAGTTAGAAAGGAGCCATTTTGCAAGATTTACTTCGTAAATATGTTCTTACTAACTCTCTTGAGTGTTTGTGAGAATATTGATACATTATTACATTAGTTTTAATGCAAATGGAATAATAGTTAGTATTCTAGTTTGTGTTTCACTTTACCACGTTGAACACTTACACACACACATACACACACATATATATATATAGTATATATATGTGTGTGTGTGTGTATTAATATATATATATATATATATGAATAATACATATAGAATATCTAAATGTGCTGAAGGTTTTTATCCCATCCGCATATTGTTAAGTTTCTTCTTTCACCATGATCTATAATGGTTTTCAATGACGCGACTGTGAGCAATATAACATAACAATTAGTTACAGAATGCAAGTTATCATTCCCAGACTCAAAAGAATTCCAATGACCACAGACGTCATGGACAATTACGCTGTTGACGGATATCACGGGTTTCAGTTTATTGAGGGCTTGTAATTATGGTTTCCGTGCCTTCGTGTCAGTAAATGTCGTACTATAAACTTCAATCACAGGGGTGCCATTCGTACGATAATTATCGTACATGTACATTCTTTTAGGTCCAGTACGATGTACGATACATACCTTAGGTATATACAAATGTGTGTGTGCTGGATTAAATAATTACACTAAAATACCTTGAAATAAGTTATATATGTTAATCCTTAATAATCATGTTGAAAGTGTGTACGATAATTTTGGTTAGAAAAGGAAAAAACGATAATTTTAAGGTTCATGTACAATCACCATTGATCATCTCCTCCTACGCCTATTGACGAAAAGGGTCTCGGTTAGATTTCGCCAGCCGTCTCTATCTTCCTTGAGCATTTAGATAACTACTTCTCCATTCACCATCGCCCTACTTCACGCATCATAGTTCTCAGCCACGTAGGCTTGGGTCTTCCAACTCTTCTAGTGCCTTGTGGAGCCCTAGTCATAATTTCCGCCTGTTATTTTAGGAGTTTCAGGGTAAGTCTAATACTCGAGTTTCACTTCTCGATTAAAACATTAAGTTTTTTTTTTTCACCTCGAAAATTAATGTAAACCAAATCAATATTGGAATACGTAAAAGAAGAATGACACGCGCTAAAGCTGAATATCTTCGAGCCAAGAAATATATTCTTATAAAAATATATATTAAGCTGTAATATATTAAGCTACATTGGATCGAAAGCAAGACTGTAAATGTGGCTAATTTGTGAAAGGGAGCAAGAGGCCTAGTATGGACCTCTGGACAAAATAAGTTCGGTTAGTTGTTTGCGTTGGATTATGTTAAGCCGTCTTGTAATGTACTATCGTCAATTCTTTTTAGTGAGGCAGATTTGCAGACTTGCAGCGGTGCCCATTTAGCTCGGAAAGGTTTCCTACTATCTGATTGGTTTACATTAAATCCAAGCAACATGTCTGAAGGGTTTAAGAGGTTCCAGGAATTTGCCTGGGGCCTCTACCCACTATGGACCCATCATTGTAGGAAACTCTACAAGGATAACACCAGTATTCCTGACTGCAAAGACTGCAAGTACCACTGTCTCTTCAGGCAGGACTTGATCAACTATATTGGTTTTGTCCCTGAGGACCCAGAAATGTACCATCACAACCGAAAGTGTCAATGAAAGGACTTTCATGCCTTTACCATTGCCCTCATCCCATTCTTCAAGGGGAAAGTGAACTGGCCCTCCTGTTGGATCAAAGAACGACCTTACTACCAACATGAATATACCAGCCTCTTTGCGGCGCCACCTAAGCGAAAAGAGAATGTCTGCAACATCCAGATGCCCAAAGATAAACCCCACCATGGTTATTGCTGCTGTACAGACTGTCTATGAGAAATTCTGGCTCTCTCTGCAACCAAGGAGCAGAAATCAGATGAACAACATCATCTCCTTTAACTAAAAAGAAGAAGACAGGAGCATCCTCCAGCACTGGACACCCCACCTGCCCTCTCGGTGTCGCAAGCTTGCGGCCAGCACAGGACATAATTCCAGCACCTCCACGCGAAATGCAGACGTGTCCTGCCATGGACCTGGATCCTGAAACTCTGCCAACAGCACAGCCTACAGAGACACACACGCTGGAATGCAACTGCACTGTGTGCCTCTCTCAGCTTCTAGCTGAAGCCACCGCCATCAGCAGTAATCAGGTCTCAATCGAGGCCTCACAGTCTACAGCAATTCAACTGCCAAAATTCAAGCTACCTGCCACTTATGCAGCTGTTGCTGCTATGGCGGTTGCCAACCCTAGCTTAAAGATCACGGCCAGAGCCAACTTAAAGGGTGATATTATTATCACCTCCAAAGATCAAGGCAGTGCAAGACACCTCAGCATTGAAACCAACCTCACTTTCCTGGACCCTACCAGGAAACCAAGGAGAGCGGTGATATACAACTACCCTACCAACATGCCAGTCACCCTTATTCGAAGAATGCCAGAACGTTGCTTTAGCCAAGAGGAAGTTGGGCAGTCGTAAGGTACCCACCAGGGAGGTCACTGTTACCTTCATCGGACCCATTCCACCTGCCTTAGAGCTCGGACTGTGGGGCACCTTCCCTATCAAGAACTTCAAAAAAGACCCACTCCGTTGCTTCAATTGCCAATGCTTCGGACACCACAAGGCCGATTGCAGGAGCCAGGCTACCTGTGGAATCTGCAGCAGAAAACACCTCACTCAAATCTGCATTGATGAGCACAACGATGGGAGAGAGACCCGGGCCAAGTGCCACAACTGTTCTCAGCCACACCACGCCTGGAACAAAACGTGCCCAGAGCGCCTCAAAAGGCTTGGACCTCCGGACACCACAAATACCACTGTCGAAGATACAACAGCTACGCAACCAAAACCACAGAAGAAACATTGTACGAGAACCCGTCGCAAGGTGGCCCCAGCTCCAGAATCAGCGGCAGCTTCTGTGCCTGCTACCACCGCCAGCCAAGCTACCTCCCCAACTCCTGTACCAACACCCAGTCCACATCCTGCTCCAAAGAAGTCCACATCGACCTTCTGCCAACAATTGGACTCCATGTCCTTGCAGGATCTCATACCCATTACCATTCACCTCATCATCAAAGTCCTATCCCTTCTCAATCCTTCTGACCTCGGTCAGACCCTAAATCCCATCCTCTGACTCCTTCAACCTAGCCCACTTCCACAACTACCCTTGGAGCAGAGATAAGTTCTTACACTTAAATCTACTCCTTTCTCCTTCTACTAAAATTTCTTCCGCTCCTCTCCCAGTCTCTCCTACTTACTGAGACTTACTTCTATACCACTATTCCCTACTACTAAAAAGTTCTTTCGGGCCCTGAAAGGGGACCGATTTTGAATGCTCAGGGGTGAGCCACACACTTAATTGGCCTTCGGGCCAAGAGAATTATGCTCTGGTGCAAAGTCCAGCTCTAGGTGCACGATATTATACAGGGGAACACTCTGTGAGTACCCCCATAAGAAGAGTATCATTTCACAAGAGCTCTAGGAGCAGAGCAAAAATTTTGACTTGGGGGCTAGGGCATCTTGTCCATAAAGCACCCGTCTGGACAAAGATCCGGGCAATCTTTAGCAAGCAAGCAAGCATGGTTAGAATTATCTTGTCCAACCAATCAGCGATCAGGAAACTTTTCCGAGCTAAAAGGGCACCCCTGCGAGTCAGAGCAAATCTGCCCTCACTAAAAAGAATTGACTATAGTATTAGTATTTTACTAAGTTTTAAATTTCTAATGGGTATAGGAAAGCTGATGTGAATTTCTCAACTCTACCATATCAACAGATGCATTAATTGGCCACAATACACACACGAGCACACACACATACACACACACACACATATATATATATATATATATATATACAGTATATATATATATATACTATATATATATATATATACTATATATATATATATATATATATACATATATATATATATATATATACATACATATATATATATATATATATACATATATATATATATATATATATACAGAAATGTACATGCATATATGCTTGCATGTGTATATACACACATATTATAAAAGCGTATATTATACAGTATATACCTATTAGGTAGTAAGCTGTTGAGATACTACCGCTAGAGAGTTACAGGATCTTTTTGTCTGGCCAGACAGTACTACTTTGGATCTTTCTCTCTGATTACAGTTTAATTTCCCTTTGCGTACACACACACACACACACACACACACACTGAATAATCTGGTCTATTCTTTACATTCTTCTCTGTCCTCATACATCTGACAACACTGAGATTACCAAACAATTCTTCTTCACCTAAGGGGTTACTGCACTGTAATTATTCAGTGGCTATTTTCCTCTTGGTAAGGGTAGAAGAGACTCTTTATCTATAGTATGCATCTCCTCTAGGAGGGCACTCCAAAATCAAACCATTTGTTCTCTAGCCTTGGGTAGTGCCATAGCCTCTGTACCTTAGTCTTCCACTGTCTTGGATTGGAGTTCTCTTGCTTGAGGGTACATTCGGGAGGACACTATTCTTTCTCATTTCTCTTCCTCTTGCTTTGTTAAAGTTTTTTATACTTTATAAAGGAAATATTTATTTTAATGTTGTTAATCCTCTTAAAATGTTTTATTTTTCCTTGTTTCCTTTCCTCACTGACTATTTTCCCTGTTGGGGCCCCTGGGCTTATAGCATGCTGGTTTTCTAACTAGGGTGGTAGCTTAGCAAGTAATAATAATAATAATTATAAACTGTGTATAAATATATATAGGCTTTATATACTGTATACGTATATATATATGAGCAAATATACAGTATGTATATATACATACATACATACATACATACATTATATATATATATATATATATAAGCTGTAGATACAGAAATTGAAAATTGATGAGTATTTGCTGTGTATGGTGACGTAGGAGTAGGCGAAGGTGAATACATAAAATATGATCCTTTCTTTGTTGAGCACCAACTGTTCGGATTAATAAATTAAAGCAAGCTGTGGGCGATTTACATTGATCCATATCTGTAGCTAGGGTTTATCTCTCTCTCTCTCTCTCTCTCTCTCTCTCTCTCTCTCTCATAATGGAATTTCATTCCAGGATAATCAAAAGGGATGTCGTGTATTAATGTTATGGGGTTCAAACCTATTTAACCCCCCCCCCTCTCTCTCTCTCTCTCTCTCTCTCTCTCTCTCTCTCTCATAATGGAATTTCATTCCAAGATAATTTAAAGGGAGTCGTGTTTTAATGTTATGGTGTTCAAACCCATTTAACGTCTCTCTCTCTCTCTCTCTCTCTCTCTCTCTCTCTCTGTTCAAGAAGAGACTCAGTGAGACATTCACAGAATTAACGTAGGAAGACATTCTTGAAGAACGGGAAATACAAGTGAGACCATAGCTTAACTCCTCTCTTTTCTTCCCATGCTGCCCTTCTTCTTGTTCAAACAATAGAAAGTGATCTCAACAACGGAAAACCGCGATGCGCAAACGCACAGCCACATACGGCCTTGCCAATCGCGGTCTCCTTGGAATGTTCAACGAAGAAGTCGGCCGCTCATTTATTTAGAGGTCTTCGCGCGGTAAAACCTGCGAGGTTAGCTGTGACATTGTGTGAATTCTCGTTACGCATTAAACATGCGATGTCTTGAAAGAGATTGCGTTCCAGTTGCACAATGAATTTGTAAGCGGAATTGTATTTACGCTAATCGCCCTCTTCGCAGGAAAGGTAATCAAGGGTTGTTTCTATTCTATTAAAAGATAAGGTTATTCGTGTTGGTCTGGAAGGGTCAGGCTCTCTCTCTCTCTCTCTCTCTCTCTCTCTCTCTCTCTCTCTTTTCTTCTTCTTCTTCAATCTAATTCACTTTACTCAAGAGCAAATGGAGTCTCTTCGGCCGGACTAAAAAGTCTTTGAGACTTCCAAAATCCTTGTAACTCTTTTTACTCTTAAACAATTGAAATTATTTATATGACCATGAATTTTGGTGCCAATCACCTAAAACTTAGAATACTTTGAATAAAATAATCCATAGATTTAAAAAAAGTTGCAATCAGACGCAGTTCTGCATAGGATATAAAACTAGAGGAATTTCTAATACTGGCGAAGAGACTTGCTAGTCTGGAATTCCATTTATGATATACAAGGTTACATTATTCAGATACATTACATGGGTAGTAGATTGGCCATGGCACCAGCCACCCGTTGAGATACTACTGCTAGAGAGTTATGGGGTCCTTTGACTGCCCAGGCAGTACTAAATTAGATCTTTCTCTCTGGTTACGGTTAATTTCCCCTTTGCCTACACAGACACACCCGTATAGTCTGGCCTATTCTTTACATATTCTCCCCTGTCCTCATAACCTGACAACACTGAGATTATCAAACAATTCTACTTCACCCAATGGTTTACTACACTGTAATTGTTCAGTGGCTATTTTCCTCTTGGTAAGGATAGAAGAGACTCTCTAGCTGTGGTAAGTAGCTCTTCTAGGAAAAAGACACTCCAAAGTCAAACCATTGTTCGATAGTCTTGGGTAGAGCCATAGCTTCTGTACCATGGTCTTCCACTGTCTTAAGGTAGAGTTCTCTTGCTTAAGGGTACACTCAGGTACACTATTCTATCTTATTTCTCTTCCTCATGTTTTGTTAAAGTTTTTTTATAGCTCATATAAGAGATATTTATTTCAATAGTGTTACTGTTCTTAGAATATATTATTTTTCCTAGTTTCCTTCCCTCACTGGGCTATATTCCCAGTTGGAGCCCCTGGGCTTATAGCATCTTGCTTTTAGGGTTGGAGCTTAGCAAGTAAAGATAATAATAACACTCATTACTTGGCTATTTTCTTACAAGTACGGAGACGCTCTTCCTTCAAGGCTAAAAATAGATGTGGTGGTTTTCAAATGAAGATATTAGTTGTGAGAGGCTGTCATTGTAAATGTTTATACTACAGACTTATTGTCAACTTGAGTAATTGTATAATTTATTCATAGAATTTATAGGAGGCATGCTTGAAATTTTCATTATTGATTGTGAATAACACATTTTCATTATACACATACACATGAATTTATATACTGTACACACACAAACACACACACACACACATATATATATATATATACATATATATATATATATATATATACACACACACACACACACACATAATATATATATATATATATACCTTAGTTTTCCATATGCACGTTTAAGCATTTTATTTCTTAAGGGCTGTTGTGCAAGTTGGAAGATTGCCGACTCGTTTCTCTTACTTTTGGTTTATAATAATAATAATAACAATAATAATAATAATAATAATAATAATAATAATAATAATAATAATAATAATAATAATAATAATAATAATAATAATGGCATCGGATTTATTTCAAAATCTAAACCAACACATCCCATAATCCAATGAAATAAACAAGCAATCAGAGGAGCGTAAGTATCAAACATAACTAACAGCCTACTTGAACTACTACTTGCATGGAAGTCCACAAGATCATGTTACAATAAAGAAATAAAAAAAAAAAAACTTCAACAACAAAAAGAGATATTGGGTCTGCCCCAATCTTTTCACATTCCACTTAATTATTATTATTATTATTATTACTATCCAAGCTACAACCCTAATTGGAAAAGCAAGATGCTATAAGCCCAGGGGCTCCAATAGGGAAAAAGGAAATAAGTAACTAAAGAGAACAAATTAACAATAAATCATTCTAAAAAAAGTAACAACGTCATAACAGATATGTCATATATAAACTATTAACAACGTCAAATACAAATATGTCATATATAAACTATAAAAAGACTCATGTCCGCCTGGTCAACAAAAAAGCATTTGGTCCAACTTTGAACTTTTGAAGTTCTACTGATTCAACAACTATTCTCTCCATTCCCTACAATCCTAATTTCCCCTCTCCCACCTATCCTATCCTCCTATACTGTAGCTGCAGCTATGGTTAGTTTACGGAACTACTTTTTGGTAAAGGCAGTGTAACTGTGTAAGGCCGCCATGTACCGCCAACCGTCCTTGTATGGAGAGCAACAGGAAGTCTTCTTTCTAGTTTCTAGATTATTCTGGTGATGCCTTGTCTGGTCTTTAGGAAGGAACAGTTTCACCGTGCTAATCTTGGTATGTTCAACTTCATGATGTTTATTCAATTTCATGAGATATTTGCCTAAATTGGCTTGTTTGCTTTTTGTTGGTATTTTCCTGTATTGTCCGAATCTCTTGATGTTTTATGCAATTGCGTAATTTATAACTTCATTAGACGTTGTTTATGATGTCAGTGGAATTTTAAAGTTTGCATTGGATGCTGTCCTTACTAGTTTTTAAATATATTAACTTTTAAATGTTTCACTGTTATCTATTCATTTTGCTATCTAAAGTTATCTTGAGCATGATCCAATCGGCATAAATGACCCATTGATGTTATAACGGCACTTAATTACCAATCATCCATTCATTCATTATAGAATTTTACACCATTATTTCCTAATCTTTCTAATAGTATAACCTGTCTTGTAAACTTGCTAGGAAAGTTCTTGCCCTTCTGATATGTTCTAGATTAATAAATTCGTGTAACATTAACTCATGCATAAATGAATACAGTTATGAATACTTGTTTTACAAGCGACGACGTCGATTTTGTCTGGTATTGATTCCTCAATCTTTTATTATTATTATTATTTTTATTATTATTATTATTATTATTATTATTTTTATTATTATTATTATTATCCAAGCTACAACCCTAGTTGGAAAAGCAAGATGCTATAAGCCCAGGGGCTCCAACAGGGAAAAATAGCCCAGTGAGGAAAAGAAATAAGGAAATAAATAAATGAAGAGAACAAATTAACAATAAGTCATTCTAAAATAAGTAACAACGTCAAAACAGACATGTCATATATAAACTATTAACAACATCAAAAACAAATATGTCATAAATATACTATAAAAAGACTCATGTCCGCCTGGTCAACAATAAAGCATTTGCTCCAACTTTGAACTTTTGAAGTTCTACTGATTCAACCACCCGATTAGGGAGATCAATATATCTAAGTAATACTCATTCTGGAACGATATTTGTTACTCGACCTGCAAGAACCTGGAGAGGTCCTCGTCTCATATTCATTGCTTACACGCGCTGTTTTTGGCGAAGGCCGATCACTAATGCAAAGCGACAACTAGTCAACAGAACGTTAGACATCTCGGCTTCACTTGATTATTGGGTTGCTGTTTTTGGTATGCGAACTCACCTGATAGTAGCGATCTCGCTTCATTTCACGGCGAAGCAAGAACCATTAGATTTTCTATATATATATATATATATATACATATATATATATATATACTGTATATATATATATATATATATACATATATATATATATATACTGTATATAAATATATATATACTGTATATATATATATATATATACTGTATATATATATATATATATACTGTATATATATATATATATATATACTGTATATATATATATACTGTATATATATACTGTATATATATATATATATACATGTATATATATATGTATATACATGTAAATATGTATATATATATGTATATATATATATATATACATATATATATATACATATATATATGTATATATATATATATGTATATATATATATATGTATATATATATATGTGTGTATATATATATATATATATATGGAGTAATTATCTAAGAAATGATAATCAACCATTGATTTTAGCTTGTGCAGGTCATCATTACTGCTTACCAGTACTTACGGAGCCTGATGTTTTTTTTTTTTTTTTCACGAGCGAAGCGTGCGCTCGGCGAAGCAAGAACCATTAGATTTTTGTCATTCTTTTTTTTTTCCTATTGAAAACATTGAGATTGCATACCAAAGCAGAAGAGTAATTTCTGAGGTCACGCCATAAATGTGATCTCATACTCTCGTTTACTTAATTAATTTGCATTACTATAAGTTTTTTCCAGAGCCTATCATACAGGAAAACCTTATACACCACAGGACCTACAATGTTTGTATGCCATTTCAGTTAATTAGACCATTAGGGTATCACACAGCATATTCCCTCATGGTTGAGGGTAGGCCTACACTTATAGACCCACTATTTTATCTTATTTCCTTTCCTCTTTTTTTTATGAATATGTATATTTTTGTATATGGAAGTTATTGTATTGTAAAGTTGTTACTGCTATCAAAATATTTTAATTGTTTATGACTTCTCTTGTAATTTATTTCCTTGTTGCCTTTCTTCACTAGTCTATATTTTTTTCTCGTTAGAACTCTTGTGCTTAGAGCATCTTGATTTTCTGACTAGGGTTGTAGCTTACATAATAATAATAATAATAATAATAATAATAATAATAATAATAATAATAATAATAATAATAATAATAATAATAATAATAATATATTCACATTATCATAGCACTTAGGAATTAAGAAAGTCATCAGTTTCTTTTTGAAAGTTTTAAAACATTCGGTCTTCTGGTATCTGTTTGGTCTAGGACGAACAATTGTCGTTAATCTTACAAAAAGAAATTGTTTTGACTTAATTTTAATTATACCGGTGTGTATGAGATAGAGAACTTTGAAAGCACTAACACTTGTGTTATATGCAATTACTGAAGAACAGGGTAATACAATTTGACAATTAGGCGACAGGTGTACCGGGTGATATAAGTCTATCATTATTATTATTATTATTATTATTATTATTATTATTATTATTATTATTATTATTATTATTATTATTATTATTAAGCTACGACCCTAGTTAGAAAAGCAGAATGCTACAAGCCCAGGGGCCCCAACAGGGAAAATAGTCCAGTGATGAAAGAAAACAAGGAAAAATGAAATATTTTATGGACAGTAACATTAAAATGAATAATTCCTATATGAAATATAAATAATTTAACAAAATAAGAGGATGAGAAATGAGATAGAATTGTGCGCCTGAGTGTACCCTCACTTGTATGTAATATGATTAAAGAAATCACGATGCTGTTTTGGAATGCGATCTCATTTATGGTGGGATCTCAGAAATTATTCTTTTGATTTGGTATGCGATCTCAATATTTTCAATGGGTAAAAAAAAAAATCAAGAATAACATACGTGATAGGTACCACGTGATCACTTGCTACCACTGTTCAGAGGTATGGACATCTTGAAAAAGATTGCAAGTCTAAGAATGATGTTAAAGTCTTCGGGAAATGTTCAGGAAAGCATTCCACCAAGGAGTGTAATTCGCAAGTGTCAGTGTATAAACTGCACAAAGTTAAACAAACCAACTGACCACAAAGTAAATTCTATAGACTGCAAAGCTTATGACTTGGAATTGAAAAGACTAGCGGAAAATACTGATCATGGTTACTAAGGATGTCACAAATTGTGGATATGTAAATATTCAATCTCTAAGTAATGAGACTATTCAAATTATTAAAAGTTACTCAAATCTCAAAATGTTGAAAAGAACTAGCGTAACAAGCTTTTAATATATAGATATAAACTTTACGCAAAAAAAAAAAAAATGTCCTTTGTAACAATCTACAAACCTCCTAGAACAAACACTATTATCTTTTTTTTTTAAGAATCCAGTGCTCTCATTGAGATGATTATCATGGAGAGAAAACGAATTAGTTATCTGTGGAGACTTCACTTTTTGGATGGAGGACGCATCAAATCCTGACGCTTTGGTATTTATCTTACAACAGTGACGATTTAACAGCAAATGACAATACGTGATATGAAACGTTAAATACTCTGAACGAACAAAGTAAAATGACAGCGGATTTCCTGTAGAAAGTGGGGTTCCCATGCTGTATGGGACCAGAAAAGCAGCCATCAAAGTAAAGTAAAGTAATAGAAAATCCAAAGGTTCCTTCGCTTCGCCTTTAGCTCGCGGTAATGTTGAGCTGCGCACGCTAACATCTGTAATTGATTATTATTTCTTAGATAACTATTCACAGTATATATATATATATATATATATATATATATATTGGAAAATCTAGTGGTTCTTGCTTCGCGTGAAGTAAAAGCGAGATCGCTACTATCAGGTGAGATCGCATACCAAAAACACGGCACCGAAATCACGAGGGAAAAGAAATTGCAATGATAGAACAAGAAAATATTGTTATTTCAAAGATATGACCTAATTTCGTCTTCCCTAAATAACCTCTCTCCCATCAAATATTAGGGGAGGAGTAACTTTGGGCCCATCTATCAAGTTCCGTTACTTTGCTTAGATGCGAGCCAGAGAAAAGCGTGGGCCAGCATACCAATTTGAAACGTATTTAGTGAAAATGTATATCTAGGCTGTTTGCTCTATTCTAATCTAATATTGATCGTATTAGTAGTCTTGTCAGAGAGAGAGGAGAGAGTGAGTCCTGGAGCTTGTAGAACATTTAAAATCATATCCTTTTATAAAATGCACTTGCAGTATATCGGTTTTCAATGGCTCCGCAGTTATTAGATTATATTTGTACACGTAATTGATATAGGATACACATGCGTGTTAATTGTTACTCCCCCCCCCCCCCCCCAGGACAGCATTAACTGCCCGTCTGGTATTCTCGTCGTCCTCTGCGTTCCTTCTTTACTTTGACGGCTGTTTTATTTTTTTTTTCCCTGTCCTATGCAACAGGGGAACACTACTCTACAGGTTCTCCACTGTCATTTTATCTTGTTCGTTCAGTTATAGTTGCATAGTCGACATTATTCACCAATTGATGTGATTTCAATAACTCACTAAATGCTAAAGCATCAGGATTTGATGCGTCATCCATCCAAAGATTCATGTCTCCACAAATAACCAATTGATTTTTCTCCATGATAATCATCTCAATGAGTTTAGTGAATTTTTCAAGGAAGATACTGGCATTTGTTCTCGGAAGTTTGTAAACTGTTACAATGGGGCATAGTTTACTTCTCTATATCAAAGCTTGTTACACTAGTTTTTTTTTAACATTTTGAGATTTGGATAACTGTTATGAATGAAGAGCCCGACGCCCCCACTAGACCTGCCCTCTCTCGACCCATAACTGCACTTTATATCTCCTACTTTACCTCTGTTCTTGTTTCCTTTCTTTCTTCTTGTTGTCCAACCTCTTTTTAATTTTTAGCTCATGTTGTAACTCTTGCACTTGGGCGCTGAAGGGCCCAGATTCAAATTTATGCTTCTGATTCGATACAGAATTAGACAGTGGAGTCAAGTCGACTTTTCGATATTGCTCTTTAGGTGTTGGCTAGTTTTAAATATTTATGGGCCCATGTTTTGGTGTCTCGATGATAAAACATTGATTTTGATATATATATTGATATAAATCAACGTATACCCTGTTAGATAGAATGTATCTTGGTTGGGGTTGTGGTGTCCGTCGTGGTAGCCGAAATTCAAAATGCCAATCCGATAGTCACTCGTTTCTAATAGTCATTAAATCATTCACAGCAGTCCTGTCTTTAGATTCAAAATCTGCACCGGGTGATTCTGAGAGCTTATGCAGCATCTCAATAAAAACAATAATAGATAGGAGCTAAATCGGCTCCCATAAACAATATTGTAGATCATTTTACTCTCCGTTCCTATGGTGACGACAAGGCCTACGAGAGATTACGTTCGTGATGATTGTAGGATTTCTGTACCCTTGAGAAAACAATTAGGCCTATACTGTATATTACTCTACGATTT
>NC_090757.1:20489888-20512388 GCF_036898095.1 Palaemon carinicauda
TTTTTTCTTAATATTTAATACCAATAATGTAAATAATTATGTAAATATAATTTGTGTCCTCTTCAGATATTATGTTAATTTGGTCAGGCAAAAAAAAAAAAAAAAAAAAAAAATCTTTTTCGTCGATTATTCTGTACATGGTAAAAATCACCGACTAATTTTACCCGTGCCCCTAACTACCTCACGTCAGGAAACCGAGACGGGAATACTAGACGTAAGAAAGTTATATCAATTTTCGGAAAGCCAATAAAATGTCGGATGAAGTGCCGAGATCGAGATGTTAATCTGTAAAGAAACATGTGTGTTCTAAGGAGAACAAACTGTTCTGGCAGGCAACATGTGTCGAAAGATAACGAAGCTTTTGGGACTTTTAAAGGATACTTATATATATATATATATATATATATATATATATATATATATATATATATATATATATGTATATATATATGTATATATATATATATATATATATATATATATATATATATATATATATATATATATATATGTATATATATATATATATATATATATATATATATATATATTTATTTATATCTATAATATATATACATATATATACAGTATATATATGTATATATGTATGTATATATGTGTAAATATGTATTTATATAAGATATATATATGTATATATGTATATGTATGATATAATATATATATATATATATATATATATATATATATATGTATGTATAATATATATATATATATATATATATATATATATATATATATATATATATATCTCACACATACATACATAGACTGTATATATATATATATATATATATATATATATATATATATATATATATATATATATATATATATATATACATAATATCCTATCTATATACTGTATATAAATAACATATGGTTATATAGATAGATAGGTAGATAGATAGATAGATATATAAAATTCCCCAAATACCACAAAGCTCCAGGGCACATAACCAGACGAATATGTATGAAAATAAAAAAAGTCGGTTCGCACTTGCAAAGCAAAAGGAAAAATACCTCAATTTGGAATTCAACAATTCACCCGCATAGTCTCTCTGGGGGAGATGAAAGACATTTATTTTCCAGTAAAAAGCTTAAGTTTACTGTTGTTTGCGCGTGCGCGTGCCCGTGTCTATCTTCTTATGTCTTTGGTTTTATCTTCATTCTAACCTTTTTGCTTTTTCATTTATATAGATTTTATCCATTTATTCCGAGGAAGTTAATTGTCTACAAGACTTTTTCAATATGATTAATTGTTTATTTTCCAGTAAAAAGCTTGTTTATTGTTGTTTGTTTGTTTATGTGTGTGTGGATTTTCTAATTTGTCTTTGGTTAGAGTTTATCCTAACCTTTTTGCGTTTTCATTTATTTTGATTTTGTTAATTCATTCCGTAGAAGATAATTGTCTTCAAGACTTTTTCAATATGATTATTTGTTTATTTTGAGTAAATAAAACCATGAGCAGTGAGAATAACAACAAAAGTTATTTTAATAACTGTTGAATTCAAAGAAGTTTTCCTATGAGATAAATCTGGTTACTCTATTTATTATAATTATTATCCACGGTAAAAAGGAAAAATTTTAATCATTAGTAATTGTCTGTTTGTGGTCGCTGGTGTGGTAACGTTCCGTACTGGTGAATGGCAGACTGCGGTTCGAGGCCCGCTCAAACTTGTTAGTTCCTTTGGTCGCTGCAACCTCACTATCCTCGTGGGCTAAGGATGTGGGGTTTGGGGAAGCCCATAGGTCTATCTGCTGAGTCATCATCAGCCATTGGTCCTAGCTTGGGTGGAGAAGGGGCTTAGGCGCTGATCATATGTATATACATGGTCAGTCTCTAGGGCATTGTCCTGCTCGATAGGGCGCTTATCGCTGTCCCTTGCTTCTACAATTCATAAACGAGCTTTAGACCCTTAATTATCTGTTTGATGAAGACCAATCAGTTTGAAGAAAATGTTCTTACCTGGAAATTGAGGCAAATTTATGCTAATTGTTTTTTTTTTATGTCATTGATTCTTTTGTTCCGAAGTACAAAGTAGTAGACTATAAATTCAACTTATTTTTTGATAATTCAACTCTTATGGTAGCTTCTCGAAAAATGTCACTGCTTGGCGATATGCTGGACTGGGGCTCGAGACCCCTCGAGCTCAATAGTTTCTAGTATCCTACCTGCTATGTCATCAACAGTCATTGTCTGGCCTTCCTTGGTCCTAGTTTGAGTGTAGAGGGGTCTTAGCGCTAATCATATGTATGTATGGTCGGTCGTAAGGCATTGTCAGTTTGTCACTGTCCCTTACCTCTGCCATTCATAAGCGACCTTTAATTATAGCCTAAGCGGACGAAAGTAGAAAATCCCCTCGACTTAATAAAATCCTCCAATGTTACTGAGAATAGTTACAACCTACGTATAAACCCGTGGAAAGAATATCTAATGGGGAAATAATAACGAGGCTGATTGGCTGTGGGTGGAGAGACTTGAAGGTGATGTCTTGGTCTCTAGCACTCGCTCGGCACCTGTGACGTAAGAGGAAAGAAATAGACTCATTTTTACAACAGTTGTTTTCAGTGAACAGAATTGTGAGAGAAGTGAGGCATTGCAGTAAATATAACTACCTTAGGTTAAGTACAGGGTAAAAGGGATATTTATATAGCTGTGCTGTCATAGGAAAATTAAAATGCAATTCTTTGTGGACTGGCATGAATAGTATATTCCTGAAGGAATGGTCCATCAAGCACACAACACTGTCTAAAGGATGACTGAATACATAAAACAACAAAAACAACAACAAGCAATTCGCGATTAATCAAGAAAACAAGACCATCGAAAGAAGAGACGACGAGAAGAGAAAACGAGAGATTCGAAGGAGTTGATAGAATAGCGGGAAGAGAAAACGAGATATTCGAAGGAGTTGATAGAATAGCGGGAAGAGAAAACGAGAGATTCGAAGGAGTTGATAGAATAGCGGGAAGAGAAAACGAGAGATTCGAAGGAGTTGATAGAAGAGCGGGAAGAGAAAACGAGAGATTCGAAGGAGTTGATAGAATAGCAGGAAGAGAAAACGAGAGATTCGAAGGAGTTGATAGAATAGCGGGAAGAGAAAACAAGAGATTCGAAGGAGTTGATAGAATAGCAGGAAGAGAAAACGAGAGATTTGAAGGAGTTGATAGAATAGCAGGAAGAGAAAACGAGAGAATCGGAGTTAATAGAATAGCAGGAAGAGTAAATGAGAGAGAATCAAAGGAGCTAATAGAATAGCGAGAAGAGAAAACAAAGAGAATTGAAGGAGTTAATAGAATAGCGGGAAGAGAAAACGAGAGAATCGAAAGTTAATCGAATAATAGAAAAAAAACGACAGAATCGAAAGAAGTAATAGAATAGCGGGAAGAGAAAACGAGAGAATCGAAGGAGGTAATAGAATAGCGGAAGAGAAAACAAGAGAATCAAAAGAGTTGATAGAATAATAGGAAAAAACGAGAGAATCGAAAGAGTTAATAGAATTGTGGAACGAGAAAACGAGAGAATCGAAGGAGTCAATAGAATAGCAGGAAGAGAAAACGAGAGAATCGAAGATGTTAATAGAAAAGCGGGAAGAGAAAACGAGAGAATCAAAAGAGTTAATAGAATATTTGGAAGAGAAAACAAGAGAATTGAAGATGTTAATATACAGTAATGGTGGGAAGAGAAAACGAGAAAATTGAAGGAGGTAATAGAATAATGGAAGAGAAAAGAAGAGAATCAAATGAATTAATAGAATAGCGGGAAGAGAAAACGAGAGAAACAAAGTAGTTAATAGAATAGCGGGAAGAGAAAAAGAGAGAATCAAAGGAGTTAATAGAATAGCGGGAAGAGGAAACAAGAAAGTCAAAGAAGGTAATAGAATAGAGGGAAAAGAAAGTGAGAGAATCGAAGGAGGCAACAGAATATCGGAAGAGAAAACGAGAGAATTGAAGGAGGTAATAGAATAGCAGGAAGAGAAAACGAGAGAATAGAAGGAGGTAATAGAATATCGGAAGAGAAAACGAGAGAATCGAAGGTAATAGAATATCGGAAGAGAAAACGAGAGAATCGAAGGAGGTAATAGAATATCTGAAGAGAAAACGAGAGAATCAAAGGAGGTAATAGAATAGTGGGAAGAGAAAACGAGAGAATCGAATGAGGTAATAGAATAGCGGGGAGAGAAAACAAGATAATCTAAGGAGTTAATAGAGTAGCGGAAGACAGAACGAGAGAATCGAAGGAGGTAATAGAATAGCGGGAAGAAAAAACGGGAGAATCGAAGGAGTTAATGGAATAGCTAGAAGAGAAAAACTCTCTTAGACTTATGTCATAGAAAGGAAGTTTTTTTTTTTTTTTTTTGTAGTTGAAGTTAAAAGCAAAGTAATATATGTAAATCGATGAGCGAAGTATATTGGTAATGATAAGTGAACTAGCTTAGTTATACTTGGAATTTTATATAACTTTCATCAAGTTTCTTTTTGGTGGCTTAGTTTATAATAGAGCTAAAGTAACATAGGAAAACTATAAAGTCAAGCGAAATTTTTAATTAAGAAATGTACATTTTCTGTACATAGTCAATGAACTATAACTATTATCTCTTACAGGCTACCTTTGTGCAGAAGCCCACGTCTTGCTATAAGCAATGCGTTCTTAAACGAACGAACAATGTATAACTAAAATACGTACGTAATACGATTTGGCAAACCAATGGTTTTTGTTGTTGTTATAATGTTTTGACTATATCTTATTACTAAAATGTCTACTGTAGGCTCTAGAGCCTGTAAATATGCGGCCCCGAGCCTATACAATAAGCTCCCACAAGATATAATCTATTTCCTTTGATAGTTCAAAGGTTACATGTGTGCTCTAAGCAATATACTGTATGTATTCATATGTATAAATATAATATACATATATGTAATCTACTGTGTGTGTGGTTTATTATTTTGTTCTAATTCTCTTAATTTCTTCTTTTATACACATCCTTTATCTTTAAGAACGATTTGTCTCCTTACACTTCCCTTCTCACCGTCGTCATAAATATTTGATACTACAAAATGCTGACAAGGCAGAGAGAGAGAGGAGAGAGAGAGGAGGAGAGAGAGAGAGAGAGAGAGAGAGAGAGAGAGAGAGAGAGAGAGAGCTATTGCATTATGAATGATCACTGAGCTAGACCCTGACAGCGCACCTTGAAGCTGCAATTCGGTTGTAAAGTCGTTTTAGTGTAAACTGTCTAAAGAGCATGGAAGCTATACCAGGACTTCCTTTTAATGTGTGTGTGTGTTTGATAGCCAGAACGGCCTCCTATCTTTAAATGAGACTAATATTCCGCTTAGTACCAGTTTTTAATTGACTGTCTTTAAAAGCTCTACTCGCCGTAAACTGATTCCCTCCGTCAACTAGGCTGAATTATTCAAGAGCATCAACACCCGCGCACACATACTCATACACAAATACGTATACTGAAGGCTGCACACATACACACAGTTACTCGATTAACTAGTCGCCACACTGAATAAGAACTGGATAACGTTTCGGGAAATGTTATTTTGTAGAGATCGGTCAACGTTTCATCTGCTACCAGCGAAATATTTTTGGTTGGGAATACGTCACGTTTTCAAATCGTGCTTTTCACATTCGCTTAAACTATGGCCTCTTTTCGTCTCCATTTCTAAGTGATTTTCCATGAGTTTTCCACTGTTAAAAAGTGATATATATTTTTTTTTTCTTTTAGAGTTGTTGAATGTCTCAAATACTTTTTAGTCCATCCGCGGACACTCCATTTGTTCTTGGATAGATCGATTTAGTTAAACATTTAGATTTTTTTTTTTTTTCATGATGTCTTACTTATTCTTGAACTCGTTTACCGTGAGACTGTTCACTACATCCGATGGAAGTCTATTCCAAGTATTTTCTATTTTGTATGTAAAGAATTTGCTACATTGAGTGGTGTTGTATCTTTTTAATTCCCGTTTGTATCCGTTACCTCTGGACTGATTTGTGCTAAGCGTGAATAGATTGTTGTAATCTACATTTGTTATTTCTTTACGAATTCTTAATGCTTCTATTAACTGTCCCTTTAGTCGTCGAGTTTTGTTTTATCAAATAAGTTCAAACGTTCCATCCTTCGTCTATATCCAAATTGCCTTATCGGTGGAACTACTGTAGTTTAGTGGCTCTAGCTTACACTGCTTCCGTGATAACATTTGATTTGTCTAACTGCTCTTGCAACAGGCTGTGCTTTCCATTTCCTTTATCTTGAATCAGTTCCATCTTGAAATGATCAACGAGAACATTGTTCATGTTTTCAGAACATTTAGTCCTATGTGTTTTTATAATGGCACAAACTTCATGTTCAGCTAAATGACCTTTGCATAAATCAACAAAATGGTCACAGTTTTGGATGCTTGGAGACCATATTTGTGACATGGAAGATGTAAATATCAGAGACAAAATTATGTCAAACATTTTCATACGAAGATATATTTTGGAGCAGCGAAGGATGATTAATGGAGAACGATATAACAAACTTTTGGAATTAAACAGAAGTAAGATGTATCAAATACGGAATTCATTGTGAGTTAAGATGTTTGCAACTTCGATATTATTTATGTAGCATAATAAAAACACTATTATAGCTGTATCTGTACAATCTGTCTTGCTAATAAAAAAAAAATTGTACTGCGCAATGGCAGCTTAAAACGTTGCAATTCCAGCCTTAAAGGCAGCGGTTTTCAAATTAGCTTTCATTGGACGTGATAGTGACCTTATATCTACATTAGACATGGCTGCCTTATGCTTCCGTGATAATTCATGTCTTTGAATATCTACGAGTTTTGCATTGATATCATTCATACAATAGTTACAATAACCTTTGCTAGAGTCATTTGTATCTTCCACATGCCATCTTTTGAAAGTTTTTAACTGCAACCACACTGTTTTTTCTAAATTTTAGTTCGTATTGTTTTCCCATCTTGAACTCTGAAATGTGAATCAAACTATCAACATTTGATCTTATAAGAAATTGCTATAACAGTTCTAAAGAAGTTCAAATCAAAAAGATCATATATACAAATTAACCGACAATCGATGTTCCCTTTAATGATTCAGTACGTTGTTAAGCATTGATTTTGTAATCATGCTAAAAAAAAAAAAAAATAGTTGACAACAGGAGAAAACACTTTAAATGCACATAACACAATTTCACAAAATATGAATTCACGTACAGTATATTATTATTATTATTATTATTATTATTATTATTATTATTTGCTAAGCTACAACCCTAGATGGAAAAACAGGATGTTGTAAGTCCAAGGGCTCCAACAGGGAAAAAATAGCCCAGTGAGGAAAGGAAACAAGGAAAATTATTATTATTATTATTATTATTATTATTATTATTATTATTATTATTATTATTATTATTATTATTATTATTAGCTAAGCTACAACCGTAGTTGGAAAAGCAGGAGGCTATAAGCCCAAGGGTTCCAACAGGGAAAAATAGCCCAGTTAGGAAAGGAAACAAGGAAAATTATTATTATGATTATTATTATTATTATTATTATTATTATTATTATTATTACTAGCCAAGCTACAACCGTAGTTGGAAAAGCAGGAGGCTATAAGCCCAAGGGTTCCAACAGGGAAAAATAGCCCAGTTAGGAAAGGAAACAAGGAAATAGATAACCGATATAAGAAGTAATGAAAAATTAAAATAAAATATTAAAAAAAAAAAAAACAATAAAGACCTTTTGGTATATTCACAAGACAATGTTTTGTGATAGTAAGCGCCCGAGTTAATGCATGCATTTTGATGATCATAATTTGTTATAGGTTTTGACTTGTAATGTCTGAAAATCGAAGGCTTTGCAAGCATTGCAAGAACATTGTCAAATTCTCTCTCTCTCTCTCTCTCTCACTCTCTCTCTCTCTCTCTCTCTCTCTCTCTCTCTCTCTCTCTCTCTCTCTCTCTCTCTCTCTCTCTCTTTCTCTCTCTCTCTTTCCTGGAACGATTTGAGTATATTCCTTTGAACTTATGGTCCATACATTATTGACCTAAACTGTCGATTTATAGGAGAGAGAGAGAGAGAGAGAGAGAGAGAGAGAGAGAGAGAGAGGGAGAGGAGAGAGAGAGAGAGAGAGAGAGAGAGAGAGAGAGAGAGAGAGAGAGAGAGAGAGAGAGAGAGAGACGGGGGAGGGTTACACTCGGGTTATATGGCAACTTTTACAGAATATCTGAATATGACATTAACAACAAATACCAAAGTATTAAATTTATTACTATTAGATATTTTGATAACGATGATCATTATAAACATGATAAACTATAATGCGTATCTGTATATTATTTCACGTCCGATCTCTTTCTTAATTCTTACTAGTAATAATAATAATAATAATAATAATAATAATAATAATAATGATAATAATAATAACAATATTATTATTATTATTATTATTATTATTATTATTATTATTATTATTATTATTATTATCCAAGCTACAACCCTAGTTGGAAAAGCAAGATGCTATAAGCCCAGGGGCTCCAACAGGGAAAAATAGCCCAGTGAGGAAAGGAAATAAGGAAATGAATAAATGAAGAGAACAAATTAACAATAAATCATTCTAAAAAAAGTAACAACGTCAAAACAGACATGTCATATATAAACTATTAACATCAAAAACAAATATGTCATAAATAAACTATAAAAAGACTGCACTATAATTGTTCAGTGGCCACTTTCCTCTTGGTAAGGGTAAAAGGGACTCATTAGCTATGGCAAGCAGCTCTTGTAGGAGAAGGACACTCCAAAATCAAACCATTGAGTTAGTCTTGGATAGTCAGTACTACATTGGATCCTTTCCTCTGGTTACGGTTCACTTTCCCATTGCCTACGCATGCACCGAATAGTCTGGCCTAATCTTTACATATTTTCCTCTGTCCTCATAACCTGACAACACTGAGATTATCAAACAATTCTTCCTCACCCAAGGGATTAACTACTGCACCATAATTATTTAGTGACTACTTTTCTCTTGGTAAGGGTAGAAGAGATTCTTTAGCTATGGTAAGCAGCTCTTCTAGGAGATGGGCACTCCAAAATCAAACCATTGTTCTCTAGTCTTGGGTAGTGCCATAGCCTCTATACCATGGTCTTTCACTGTCTTGGTTTAGACTTCTCTTGCTTGAGGGTATACTCGGGCACGCTATTCTATCTCATTTCTCTTCCTCTTGTTTTGTTAGTTTTTATAGCTTATATAGGAAATATATGTTTAGGTTCCATTTTCCCTTTCCTCACTGGGCTATTTAACCTGTTGGAGCCCTTGAGCTTATAGCATCCTGGTTTTCCAACTAGGGTTGTATCTCAGTAAGTAATAATAATAATAATACTTGCCAAGTCAACGATGCCAGGTTAAATTACTTAATAATGCAAAAAAAAAAAAATAAATAAAAAATAAAATAAAAATATCAGCAAAACTTGTTGTATCTCAGCAAGTAATAATAATAATAATAATAATAATAATAATAATAATAATAATAATAATAATAATAATAATTGTCAAGTCAACGATGCCAGGTTTAAATTACTTAAAAAAAAAATCCGCAAAACTTGTTATAATGAGGGTAATAGATAATACGAATGGTTGATACAACTGATGCGTATGAGCCAATAAATCTCAATTGTTCGCATGACAATATTCTCGACATTGCTCTCACTTAACTCTCATTGAGTTAGTTAAAGTGCGTTATTTCTTCTTCTTCTTCTTCTTGGTTTGTTAGACACAAACCGACACGAAAATAGTCGCATATGGTAACGTGTTTGCCTAGCATTCGCATGACAGCAGATCGATCCCCTCCCCGAGACCGTGAGTTTAAGCTGCTTACTGGGTTGGCAACTGCTTCAGTTGGGCATCACAGTGGGGTGGGGGTTTGGGCTTGCCCAGCTGACGTTCTGGTGATCATCTATTCTGATAAAACTGGAGCTGAAATCCGACACCTTCAGCCCTTTGAGATGTATGTCTACAGTAGGTTCTAGAGCTTTCAAATATGTAGCCCAAATGCTATACAACAAGCTCTCACTAGACATTATTATTATTATTATTATTATTACTTGCTAAGGTACAACCTTCGTTGGAATACCAGCATGCTATAAGCTCAGGCTCTCCAACAGGGAAAGTAGCCCAGTGAGGAAAGGAAACAAGGAAAAATAAAATACTCTAAGAACAGTAACAACATTAAAATAAATATCTTATATATAAACTATAAAAACTTTAACAAAACAAGAGGAAGAGAAATGAGATAGAATAGTGTGCCCAAGTATACCCTCAAGAAAGAGAACTCTAACCCAAGACAGTGGAAGACCATAGCGCAGAGACTACGGCACTACCCTCGACTAGAGAACAATGGTTTGATTTTGGAGTGTCCGTCTCCTAGAAGAGCTGCCTACCATGGCTAAAGAGTCTCTTCTACCCGAAACACCGAAGGTATTAAGGCTTTCAAGAAGAGACTGTAGACTTTCTTGTTCTTCAAGTGCTTCGAGAATTCGAATTTGACAATAAACAAAAACTACGTAATGTGATATCCAAAATACCCAAGGATGTATACGAGAAACTTATCTTGTATACAGTGAGTAGGGTTCTCCTGCATAATAGAACCAGAATAAACAGCTATTAAAGTAATTACATTTTAGAATAGTTTATTATACAATTCAAGACAACGTGAAGCACTTAAGTAAAAAATAAAAGACGACAAATGAGTTTTCTAGACCCCGATAACAAGGCAGATAAAATTAAGTCACAACTGCTTTGTGATATCCGCATCTATATTTAGAAAGAAATGTAAAGATAAGTGAATGGCTAGAAAAGAATTGTAAAGGTCACTAACATATTATTATTATTATTATTATTATTATTATTATTATTATTATTATTATTATTATTATTATTATTATTATTATTATTATTGTTGTTGTTGTTGTTGTTATCATTAAAGGAAGACTTTCATTGTCCCCTAGGTCACTAACATATTATTATTATTATTATTATTATTATTATTATTATTATTATTATTATTGTTGTTGTTGTTGTTGTTGTTGTTATTATCATTAAAGGAAGACTTTCATTGTCCCCTTGTCATCTTGGTTTCAATAAGGATAGATACACACATATATATATATATATATATATATATATATATATATATATATATATATATATATATATATATACTGTATGTATGCATATGCATATATTTGTATACGGATACATATACATTTACGCGTGCGTATGTGTGGTAGCGCGCAGACGCGCGTTCTCAATCTCATTTTTATACAGTCGTGTGTACGTGACGTATGATATCCTGTGAACTGGGGAGTTTTAATTTATCCCCGTTTACATAGTCTGGCTGCATAGATTTGTTAAATTGTTAATATCTTGAGGTAATGTTTGGAAAAATAACCTGCTGAAATATTCTTGAAATATTTTATTTTTCCTCGTTTCCTTTCCTCACTGGGCTATTTTTCCTTTTGCGGTTCCTGGGCTTATAGCGTCTTGCTTTCCCAACTAGGGTTGTTGCTTAGAAAGTAATAATAATAATAATAATAATAATAATAATAATAATAATAAACATCTAGCTAAACTCTACGGGATTTAACATAAGAAATCAATTTATGTCGCATACTTTATTATTATTATTATTATTATTATTATTATTATTATTATTATTATTATTATTATTATTATTATTATTATTATTATTATCCAAGCTACAACCCTAGTTGGAAAAGCAAGATGCTATAAGCCCAGGGGCTCCAACAGGGAAAAATAGTATTTTAAATGTTTATAAATTATTCTGAGGTAATCTTTGATGAATGAATACATGGGATATATAACATTCTTTAATTGGTTCGTATAAACTAGCGTCACAACTGCGTCGGTCACCGGGACAAGGGCTACGTGATTCCAAGCATTATGATGGCGTGGAGTCAGCAACATTCCACAAAGGGCTTCCCTCACTTCCGTTTTCGCCATTGTTGTTTGTTTTCTAGCGACGAGACTCTTATTGTTGGGACACCCATTGCTGGTGTATGTGCGTGTAAACAGAACAGCGTGTATTGATACACTGCCCACTTGCTGATCACTGTTGGGAGAGGCGCCGAATGCTAAATTTCGCATTTATTAATGAATTATTCAGTGAAACAATTTACTGGGAAGAATTATGTAATTTTGTATAATAATTGCTGACATATGTGCAATAACTGCATTGCTCTTAGGACTTAGTTTTGTATAGTATTTTAGTTATGATATGTTGGAAGTTAAAGCCTAAAGATGTTTAAGTAGTTGGTATGGTAGAGGAAGAAGAAGAAAAGAAAGAAGGAAAAGAAGTAAAAGAGGGAGGGAGGGGGGAAAGAAGACTTATGATATTAGGCCTTGTGTTGTGGATTGATAGCGTATACGTTGTGTGAAATATTGCTCTCAAATATATTTGTGTATGGGCGATTCTTTTCGACAAATCTACTGTAATTAGTATGAAACGAATAATTAATTTTCTATACCATATGCTTGTTTTGTCAATAAACTACTACTACTACTACTACTACTACTACTACTACTACTACTACTACTACTACTACTACTACTATGCTTAAATATGTACGAAGAGAGAAAAATAGAAAAAAATCTCAATGTATGTACCTTGGTATGTAGGCCTACTACACAAAATATTTCAAACTACGTATCCGTGCAGTCTTTCATAATCAATTACTTTTTTTTCCCTTTTGCGAGATTAATTTGAGGGGATTTGGTTCATGATTATATCGACATGCTTAGCTTCATTCACTCACTGAACTAAAGACCTCAAAGAACTATCGATGTTCTAATATATTGTATTCATCAAACAGCTCATTCATTTGATTATTCCCCTATTTCAGTGAAAATAACGTTAAATCAAAATTTAACTATATCAACTCCTTTCAAACATGTTTTAACTTACGCTAAGTCAAGCGAGATCTTACCTTGAAAAAGATGCGAGTCAGTAGGTTAAACCAAGGCCCTACTCCTAGTCCTAGTACAGTATATCCTGTAGCGGGGAGGAGATAGGAGGAGCATTAGCCCGCACTCTCATTTCTCATACGGACTGGATAGATTTTTGTCCAGCTGACGTCACAAAACATAGCTTGGTAAGTGTCAGACGAGTGTGGGCAAAGACATTCACCCCTTATCACAATTCGCAGCAGTCTAATGTAACTTCCTCTATTCACCCGTGAGAAACAAACATTTGTTTCTTTACCAGCCCTTGCAGATAAAATTGGTGAGGTGGTTTATGCGTTTCGAGTAGCTAGATACCTTTCTACCGATTACGATAGCCTACGAGAATATTAACATGGCATAACTCCATTACGAAGATGATGAATTCTACCTTAGCTTTTTACGGGAGTTGGTGTATTTGTTTCGTTGCAAATAGTACAAGGATTGCTCATCTTAAACATTCGAAAGGAAAACAAAACGAACATTAAAGCCGAGTACTAGATCCCCCCCACTCTCTCTCTCTCTCTCTCTCTCTCTCTCTCTCTCTCTCTCTCTCTCTCTCTCTCTCTCTCTCTCTCTCTCTCTCTCTCTTTTACAATTTTTTCTCTAATTCGCTAGTAATTCATTGTCTTGTTATTAATATTTGCGTATGGGCTGCCAACGTAAGAGCAACCTCTCTCTCTCTCTCTCTCTCCTCTCTCTCTCTCTCTCTCTCTCTCTCTCTCTCTCTCTCTCTCTCTCTCTCTCTCTCTCTCCGAGCTTAGCAAATAATGAAATAGAAAGACCTAGTCATGATGCGATATCTTTGTGTAGACCAATGGAAATAAACTTAATCGTGTGACTACGAAATAAATTTTCATCACGCAAGAAATTAAAAATTACAATTTTCTTCACAAGATTTTAGAGGATAACAACGCTTAAACCTTAAGAAATGACTTAACGATAGCCTACCTACGATACTAGGGAATGCTAAGATTAACTTTAAAAGCACTTTAACTAATATAATGGAGATGGTTTGGGCATGCTCTTCGCACTCCCCAAGAGAGAGTAGTTCACCAAAGTTTCAACTGTGGTCTGCAGAGCACTCGAAGAGTTGGAAGACCCAGGCCTACATGGCTGAGGACTATGAAGCGTGGATTTGGAGATGATGAATGGAGAAGTATTGGTTTAAAAGGTTAAGACGACTGGCAAAACATATCTGAGACCCTTTGCGTCAATAGGCGTAGGAGATGATGATGATGAAACATGGGATCGCAAATGAAGGAAAATAATGAAATCAACGGTATACTGTAACCCAGAAGAACTGAAATATTGCAATATGGAGACGGAAGAGAGGTAGACAGCGAAGGGAAGAGATTAGAAGGCTTGAAAGTGGGTGAAGGCAGGGGAACAAAGGTAATGCCTACAGACTCCTAAGTACGTATATTCATTATTCAATCTCCAGAGGTTCGTCCATAACTTTTATCATTTGTCTGCATTTTCATTGACGATTATCTTAGTTTTACTCATATTCATTTTCATTCCTACATTTCTGCTGTTCTATTAAAATCTTTTATCATCTTTTGTAATTCCTCCCATGATTCATTAAACGCAACTACAGTGGAACCTCTACATACGATTGTCCTAACATACAAATTTTCTAACATACGAAGTAAAATTCGACCAAATTTCTGTCTCGACACCCTAAGTGTTGCTCCAACATATGAAGTAAACAATACGCTTACCCGTGGAATCTTCTCGAAAGCGTCCAGCGTCGTTTGTTGTTGACGCCGTTAGACGGCAGCACATCGGAGGGACGCCAATCGAGCGTCACCTTGATCCGTCCTCTCATCTCGTGCGCATCGTGTGGTTGTCCTCTATTTGCTCAGTTTTAACAGTTTTTTATCTTCCCTTTTCACGGGTTGTTTTCTGTATTCCGTAATCATGGGTCCTAAAAAGCTTAGTATTGGTTCAGGAAGTAGTAGTAGTGGTGAGAAAAAGAGGAAGTCTATGCTTTCATTAGAATTAAAGTAAGAAATAATAGAAAAGCATGAGCAAGGTGTACGTGTTTGTGATCTGGCTAAACAATATGGCCGGAATATGTTTACGATCTTGACAATCATAAAACAGAAGTCAGCCATTAAAGCAGTGAAATCTTCGAAGGGGATCACGATTATTTCCAAACGTCGTAGCCCTACCCTTGAAGAGATGGAACGACTTTTGTTAATATGGATCAAAGACAAGGAGATCGTTGGCGATACGATCACGGAAACGATCATTTGTGAGAAGGCCAGCGCTATCTACAGTGACTTGAAGGTGGCGCGCTCTCGGGGTGACGTGGGGGAGAGTTCAGCCGATCCTACGACGGAGGAATTCAAGGCGTCTCGAGGTTGGTTCGAGAAATTTAGGAAACGGACCGGGATTCATTCAGTTGTTTGTCATGGAGAAGCTTCGAGTTCGGATACCAAGGCTGCTAAAGACTTTGTTAAAAAGTTTGAAAGCATCATGGCGGAGGAAGGTTACGTAGAGCAGCAGGTGTTCAACTGTGATGAAACCGGTCTGTTTTGGAAAAAGATGCCTAGTCGAACGTACATTACCGCTGAAGAGAAGAAAATGCCTGGACATAAGTCAATGAAGGATCGGTTGACTCTTGCGCTTTGTGCCAACGCCAGCGGGGACTACAAAATAGAGCTGATATTGGTTTACCATTCCGAAAACCCTAGGGCATTTAAAGCACATAGAATCCGTAAAGACCTGCTACATGTTCTATGGCGTTCTAATTCTAAGGCTTGGGTTACTAGGCATATCTTTGTGGAATGGGTAAACGTAGTTTTTGGCCCTGCTGTCAAGAAGTATCTTCAGGAGAGGAATTTGCCTTTGAAGTGCTTGCTTTATTTGGATAATGCACCTGCTCACCCCCCTGGACTCGAAGATGATATCATCGACGAATACAAATTCATCAAGGTGTTGTATCTTCCACCGAATACCACCCCTATCCTCCAGTCCATGGACCAGCAAGTCATCTCGAATTTTCAGAAGCTGTACACCAAGCACTTATTTAAGCAGTGCTTTAATGTCACACAAAGCACCAACCTAACTTTGCGTGAATTTTGGAGGAGCCACTTTAATATCGTGCACTGCTTAAAGATCATTGATCAGGCTTGGGAGGGAGTAAATCGTCGGACCCTGAATTCCGCTTGGAAGAAGCTTTGGCCTGATGCTGTTGCTTCCAGAGATTTCGAAGGTTTTGGCCCCGAAAATGAACCTGTGGTTGCCGTTGAGGAAGACGTCGAAGAGATTGTATCCCTTGGCAAGTCCATGGGTCTGGAGGTGGATGAAGATGACATCACCGAACTCTTCAATGAGCATCATGAAGAGCTCACCACCGAGGAACTCAAGGAGCTGCAAGCCATGCAGCATGATGAGTTCCAAGCGCAGTTGAGTGAGTCGGAGGAGATCGAGGAGGTAGGCCAAATCTTAGGTACGGCGGAAATAAAACAGATGTTGGCATACTATCAACACGTTGATTTCATCAACAAGCATCACCCACAGAAACTTCAGGTTTGCCGTATTGTTGCGCCGTTCGATGATGTTTGCTTAACGCATTTTAGAAAAATCCTCAAAAGCCGTACCAAGCAACTTTCACTCGATAGTTTCTTTAAAAAATCTTTAAAACGGTGTAGTGATCATGATGAAAAGAAAGAAAGTGAAGCCAAGAAAAGGAAGACCGAATCGAGTGAAAGTGATGAAAATTAAAAATTAGAAAAGAAAAAATGTAAAAAAAAAATATAAACTTATAAAAATGAAAAAAAAAATAAGCTAAGTTAAGTTAAAGTTCACGTAGTAGTGTAAGTTAGTGTAAGTTATCGTACACGTTATCGTACAAAGTCACCGTCCCTACTTCCTTACTGATCTTCCGTCTCCTCCTGCCTAGCTGGCCTGTCGCTAAGGTAAAGTGTTACATTAAAACCCCTTTTTTATTTATCATTTCATTATTATTATTCTTTTTTTTGGTTTGTAATATGTATTTATTATACAGGTATAGTATTAATGTAATGTGTAATTATGTGTAGCCATTTATTAAGGATTTATTATGGGTTTTTAGGCTGAGGAACGAATTAAATAAATTACCATGTATTCTTATGGGAATATTTGCTCCAACATACGATTGTTTTAACATACGAAGCAGTTTCTGGAACGAATTAAGATCGTATGTAGAGGTATCACTGTATTTCATCTGAAAATTTTATGTTGTTAAGGTATTCCCTATAAATAGTAATTCCTACATTTTCCTAATCTAAATTCTTAAAAAAAATTCTACTAGACATGATGTGAATAGTTTAGGAGAGATGGGGTCTCCCTGTCTAACTCCCTTTTCACTAAGAATTTTCTCCCTATCTTTATGTAGGTTTAGGATTGCTGTACTTCCTGTGTAAATATTTTCGTGTCTAACATAGGATTCTTCTATTCCTTGTTTTTGAAGGGTTTTCATTACTGTTGATGTTTTGACAGTCAAAAATTTTCTCATAGTCTATAAATGCCATATATAGTGGTTTGTCATACTCCACTAATTTTACCTTTAGCTGGTTAATTACATGGATATGGTCAGTTATTGAATACCCTCTTCTAAAGCCTGCCTCCTCTCTTGGTTGATTAAAGTCTGTCTTTCTGTTCGCCCTAATATGATATTTGTAAATATTTTATATATTACGGAGAGTAAGCTTATTGGGCAGTAATTTTTCAGGTCTTTTGTCTCTTCCTTTTTTGTGAATTAATATAATGCTTATATAAATATATGTTATTATATGTTATGGCTTTTGTGGTCTGGGCACTAAAAATATATTATAATATGGCTCGTGACTGGGAACCAAACATATGATGTTATATATATATACATACATATTGTGGAGAATTTTTTAATGGTTACGTTCTGAGTGGGAACTTAGTCCGGGAAAGTCTCCTTATAACAGTTACACAAAGTTCAACAGGGGAGGATAGGAGCACTTACTCTCGGGGCACAAACACCCTGCTAATACTTTACTGTCACAATTCACAAACCAACACTCTACATACAAAAGGGGGAAATTTTACTGTCCAGAGGCCTAAGCACTCCACACGTAGGATTAAGAATAATTTATGGCCTACTCTAGCTTTGTCAGGTCTATAGTCCTCTCATTCTCAGGCTCTGTTCCGGCTCCGTCCCAGTGACCCCAATGAGATGCTGGACAGTTATTTTACGTTAATGTAAGGTAGACAAAATCCAAAATGGGAGCAGTGATGTAAAGTAGTTTAAAAGTTTAAAGATAAGGATCTTTACCTTCGAAGCAAATATATTAATGCAAAGTTCCTCGCTGTTACCACCTATAGACTTACTTAGGTTTTCTCTTTAAATACTGGGTACTTTGTCCCGTGATTAACTATTCATTTCACACATTAAAATAAATGAGGGAGCAAAAATACTAAAGAGGTTTAATTAACCTAATACTGATTTATTTCACAAATTTACATGAAAGAAACGGACATCTTAACAAAGGCAAAAAATGGTATAAAAGGAAAGCAATTCAAAATGATGAAAATTAGTTAGTTAGACACGTGGTCTACAATAATCAAAATCAAAATGGGGTCTGGCACGTGGCCCACGTGACCCAGAGACTATGCTAGTCTCAAACCAAAATGATAACGAAAAAATATTTACACACAATCCCACCGCACACAGTCCGAATAGTGTAATTAGCCAGGTACCCTATCAAGTTAAAATTAGTCTAAGCTGATAAAAAATGGGGGAAAACTAAATGGCCATTGATGTAGTACCTGCACTCCTTTGAAGTTTAGTCCTATGCCCGAGATAGCTGTTGACCTGGTTGTTGCACTAATTGGCACGCTGCACTCTTGCCTGGCTCACCCCAAGAATCTCACTTTGGCTGCAACTAGGTACAGCTGGTTCCTCTTCTCAATCTCTCCGACCGGCAGCAACAGAACTCGTTGGTGAGACACGTTTTGGAAGAGGGGGATGGGGGTGAGCCAGAAGTGGCCGGGTTCAATGACCAGGCAGGTCAGCAGGCCAGGGCAGCTCCTCGTAGAATGTGGTCGACACTACGGTCGAAGAGATCACCTGGCTTCACCTTTCCAGACAGGTGAAGAGCTCGATGCGCATGGTAATCCATTGGGGTTGCCATATCGGGACTTAAGGACAGGGCAATATATTGTTGAAAGGAGTGCAGAGGAGGCAGGATTTTGTACTAAATACTCAGATAAATCTTGCTGCTCTGAGGGAGGTTATATATACAACAATCCTACCTATTCTGGCTTGCTAAAAATTAATATTTAAAATGATTAATTAGCAATGGACTGGTACGATGGGCATACATCTTAAAATTAACAAACCTTAATTGGTATTGAGAAATATAAGATGCATTAATTCAGCAGTATTGGAATTTATATAAAATGTGCAGTTTAGGAATTTAATCTCGACCCATGTAGTTTAAGGAAAGAACCAACATACGCCGTGGTTACACTAAGGCCCTCTAACGTGCGTATCTACGCTGTGACGTCACGAGCTTGGCGTGCGCCACTGTCAACAAGTTTAGATTAGTCCTCCCTATGTTTTGTTAAAGAAAACTAGATGTAGGAGAGAATGTTTAAGGGGTAGCTATAGTATTAGTAAAAGAGAGCTAAAAATACGATTGAAAGAAGAAGAGTGAAGAAAATTCTTCACACCCTGGGGATAAAGGGGAGAAAAAAGGGAGAGGGGTTAGTTCCGGCAAATGTGATTCAACTACTTGTTAGTATGAGCGAGATAAGGTTACTGGCTGAATGATGAGTGAAGTTGTTCTTCACATCATCGTCCGTTTAAAGTTAACAAAACGCCTTTAACGTTAATTAAAATCAATTGAATCAAAAGTTATGCTTTCACGTGAATTAGGGGAAAATTGAACCACGCAGGCAATGTTTCACGGAAGCGTTAATATAAGTAAATGATCAGTGTTAACTTGAAACGTACGATGCAATAGTAATTAAAGGATTAAAAACACTCCATTCTTCCCACCCTAGGGGTACGGATAGAGCAAACAAAACGTATGCCAATAACGGTCGAGTTCAGCAACAAGTCAGCCAAATGACAAATTAAAAATTATGGGGGTGAATCCCAATCCCGGTCTGACAGCCAACGTTTTACATGAAATGTCTTTACATATAAAATTACTGGCGTAATGAAAGCTTTGAATTCGTCGCCTGACAAAAGGAGAAAAGTTACCTCCTTCTCGGCGTTAAAAGGTGAAAAGTTATTTGACACTAGCCTGAATGATAAATCGAGACAAACTAGGTCCATGGGGACATCGTATTTCTGACAACTAAGGTCTTGGATGTCATTTTCAAGGGAAATGTTTGCAAGGTGAACATTTAAAGCAAAGCTTATATTCAGCACAAGCTGAAGGATATCAGGGGGATTATAGAAACATGACAAGTTGTCAAGGCAAAAGCTACATTTACGTTTCGAAGTTAAAGCATGGGATTGACCTGGAAAATGCTGCTGTATGACTTGGCAAAAATAATAAAAGTTTAATGTGACGTCATAAATGACTGAATGAAAATAATAAATAACGTTCAATGTACCGTTATCCTTAAGTAAATTGATTTGTAAACAGGCTCTAAGCTCCGGTGCTAGGTCTACATGTGTGACCTTCGCTAAATCCGCCGTCAGTGCACAAGGTTCCTTTCTGACTGCTAAGGTCTTAACATTGTGATCACGCGGCTCTTTCTGAGGGCGGGTTTCAAATCCTAACGGGGATGGTTTAGCTTTGACACGGGTTGGAGCGGAAGTTACGGGCTTAAGAATAGGACAATCAGGCAACGTGGGCACTGGTCCGTGGAATGGTACGGTTTTAATGAATGAATCTACTACCGGTACAGGCCTCTGCTGGCCATCACGCACACGGTTAAGTTGAGTGGTATTTGCGCTACCACGAGGGGGGTCCATTTTAAGACAATGAATGGGGTTTTCTCCGGGACGGACTGTCACCGGCGGCAAAGACAAAGGGGGTTGAGGGTGATCGAACGCTGGCGGCTTAAGGTTCGGAGATGAGGATAAAGCAGGTGGGGCTGACTCAAAATTACTAATCGTATGCCGTGTTGGCAACATAGTATTGGAATGTGAAGATTTTACAGGTTGAGGAATTGAGACAAAATTGTGCTTGACGGCTGATATATTAGAAGTAACAATTAGGGGACTATTAATAGCGTTTACAACTGGACGTGTCACTGAAGGTTTTACCCTTGAAGAGGAACACGATTGATTATCTTTAATTATTAAATTGGGATGAGCCATGAGGCTATTAAAGGCAATTTCAATTTTACTTGAACAGGCAGCAAGCACGGGATAATTTAATTTAACAATAGGATGGTCGTAATGACGTCTCCAAAAATTCTTGTAATGGTTAAGTTCGTCTCTTACTTTACTAATTTCACTTTTAAAATGACCCACGGCTTCAGGACCCATGTTGGGAAAATCTACTGAAGCGAGAGCATGAAGTGCTATGTCTGCGTCCTCACACACAAAGGTGAATGTCAACTCCTGTTCCTTAAGCCTAGCGTTAATCTCCTCGGGGCTAAGCGTTTCCGCCTTAGGCGTTGGAGGGATGTTTACGTTACTAGTGAAGTCCGCCATCTTGGAATGACCACGTTTTGATGAACGGATTCGTAAAAGCAAACAAGGGGTAACTGAATTTTCAAAAGAAATGTAAAAATGAAACTTTACAAATTTGCAAGAGTGATAAATGAATATCTAAATTTACTCATGATGGGAGAAAAATGGTTAAATGGACAAAAAATATATAAATCATGAAATTACTTTAAAATTCAAAGTGACCGGGTCCAACAAAGCAGACGATGCCCAGGTCACGTGACTTTAGTCTTTGCTAAAAATGAATTATTTACGCGAGTGGCGATAATGACTAATTAAGTTACTTTAAAGTGAAACATATTAGAAAGCACATGGGCTTATGAATGCAAAGATTCAAGATAAAAGTTAAAATAACAGGTCGAGGCTGACACTGTTGTAACAAGTTCACAATTACGGGCGCACTAAGGCAGCCACTGATCTATTCAAAATGTAAATAGGCGCACAAGGCAAAGACTTTAAAGTGCACTCTCGTGGAGGCTAAACAAATATAAAATTTCCCTCACGCGGAGGTAAAACAAAAATATCCTCGCTAAAGGACAAAACAAAATCTCCTCGCTAAAGGAAATTAAATGAACTACAGGAAGTTATTTACTTACGGTAGCAAACAATTACGCACCCTTAGTTTGGGCTGTAAACAAGATCCGCCATCTTGGAACAAACACGTGGAATGAAACGGACTTGGTGTTATTAAGTTTCTACGTTATTTGTAAGAACACTTAAAATTATGTTACGCCAATTCGCTCTTTAGGACAAGGACACGTGCTAGGTATACGGTGATGTTAGTTAAAAAAGT
>NC_090757.1:20517388-20521663 GCF_036898095.1 Palaemon carinicauda
AAGTGGGGAATATGGGGAAAGGAAGAGTACCCCTGGATACAATCCAGTTTATAGCTCAGAGGCAAGTACTCGGGATGGGGAAGATTAAGGAAATAGGGAGAAAGAGAAGTACAGGAGAAGAATAAAAGAGAGGGGCAAACCCTCTTGCGATATTAGGGTATTGGTATTATTCCATATTTCAATATTCAGAGACCGTCGTCGTGCTAATTTTTGTAGAGTACCGTCACCAGTGTGTTGACCTGTTGTGATGCATCTTGAAACCAAGGATTACATTCGTCCACATGAAGCTACAGCATATAACTTATTATTGGTAAGTATGAATGCATTTACTTAAAATAGATTAGGCTTGATTTGAAAGTCTACTGTTTGGTTGTCTCCAGTGCATTAGGCTTTCAAACTACGTTTATTATACTGTATACTATGACCGCTGTTTTTTTTATCAAACATACTCTTGCTGTTGTTGTTTGCTGTCAGTTAAATATTGGAATTAATTTACTTGTTTCACTACTGCGGTGAATTCAATATTTAATTCATGTACCGGTACAGTAATACCTTATTATTATTATTATTATTATTATTATTATTATTATTATTATTATTATTATTATTATTATTATTATTATTTTTATTTGCTAAGCCACAACCCCAGTTAGAAATGCAGGATGCTATAATTATGTCCATGGTCTCCAACAGGGAAAATAACCCAGTGAGGAAAGGAAACAGAGAAAAATAAAAAAAATTAAGAACAGCAACAACATTGAAATAACTATTTCCTATATAAACTATAGAAACTAACAAAACAAGAGGAAGATAAAATATTATACCCGAGTGTACCCTCAAGCAAGAGAACTCTAACTCAAGATAGTGAGACACCATGGTTCAGAGGCTATGGTCACATATTTCCGTGCGTCAGCTTCGTCCTAGGTTTACATATTTCCATGTGTCCGCTTCGTCCTAGGGTTTCATATTTATGTGTCAGCTTTGTCCTTCGGTTTACATATTTCCGTGTGTCAGCTTCGTCCTAGGTTTACATACTTTCGTGAGTCAGCTTCGTCCTAGGTTTACATACTTCCGTGGGTCAGCTTCGTCCTAGGTTTACGTACTTCCGTGCGTCAGCTTCGTCCTAGGTTTACATACTTCCGTGGGTCAGCTTCGTCCTAGGTTTACGTACTTCCGTGCGTCAGCTTCGTCCCAGGTTTACATACTTCCGTGCGTCAGCTTCGTCCTAGGTTTACGTACTTCCGTGCGTCAGCTTCGTCCCAGGTTTACATACTTCCGTGCGTCAGCTTCGTCCTAGGTTTACATACTTCCGTGCGTCAGCTTCGTCCCAGGTTTACATACTTCCGTGCGTCAGCTTCGTCCCAGGTTTACATACTTCCGTGCGTCAGCTTCGTCCCAGGTTTACATACTTCCGTGCGTCAGCTTCGTTCTAGGTTTACATATTTCTGTGGGTCAGCATCGTCCTAAGTTTAGATTTACGTGCGTCAGTTTCTTCCTAGGTTTACATATTTCCGTGTTCCAGCTTCGTCCTAGGTTTACATATTTCCGTGTGTCAGCTTCGTCCTAGGTTTACATATTTACGTGTTTCAGCTTTGTCCTAGGTTTACATATTTCCGTGCATTAGCTTCGTCCTAGGTTTACATATTTCCGTGTGTCAGCTTCGTCCTAGGTTTACATATTTCCGTGCATCAGCTTCATCCTAGGTTTACATATTTCCGTGTATCAGCTTCGTACTAGGTTTACATATTTCCTTGCGTCAGCTTCGTCCTAGGTTTACATATTTCCGTGCGTTGCTTCGTCCTAGGTTTACTTATTTCCGTGAGTCATCTTCGTCCTAGGTTTACACATTTCCGTGCGTCAGCTTCGTCCTAGGTTTACATATTTCCATGTATCAGCTTCGTACTAGGTTTACATATTTCCTTGCGTCAGCTTCGTCCTAGGTTTACATATTTGCGTGCGTTGCTTCGTCCTAGGTTTACACATTTCCGTGAGTCACCTTCGTCCTAGGTTTACACATTTCCGGGCGTCAGCTTCGTCCTAGGTTTACATACTTCCGTATGTTAGCTTCGTCTTAGGGCTACATATTTCCATGTGTCAGCTTTTTTCCTAGGTTTACATATTTCCTGTGTCAGCTTCATCTTAGGTTTACATATTTCCGTGCATCAACTTCGTACTAGGTTTAGATATTTCCTTGTGTCAGCTCCGTCTTAGGGCTATATATTTCCTTGTATCAGCTTCATCCTAGGTTTACATATTTCCGTGTGTCAGCTTTGTCCTAGGTTTACATATTTCCTGTGTCAGCTTCGTCCTAGGGCTACATATTTCCTTGTGTCAGCCTCATCCTAGGTATACATATTTCCGTGCGTCAGCTTCGTCCTAAGTTTACATATTTCCGTATGTTACCTTTGTCTCAGGGCTACATATTTTCAGGTGTCAGCTTCGTCCTAGGTTTACATATTTCCAGTGTCAGCTCCATCTTAGGGCTACATATTTCCTTGTGTCAGCTTCATCCTAGGTTTACATGTTTCCGTGCGTCAGCTTCGTCTTAGGGCTACATATTTCCGAGTGTCAGCTTTGTCCTAGGTTTACATATTTCCGTATGTTCAGCTTCGTCCTAGGGCTACATATTTCCGTTTGTCAGCTTTTTCCTAGGTTTACATATTTCCTGTGTCAGCTTCGTTTTAGGGCTACATATTTCCTTGTGTCAGCTTTGTCCTAGGATTACATATTTCCGTGCATCAGCTTCGTCCTAGGTTTACATATTTCCGTATTCCATGTGTCAGCTTCATCCTAGGTTTACATATTTCCGTGTGTCAGCTTCATCTTAGGGCTACATATTTCGTGTGTCAGCTTGTCCTAGGTTTACATATTTCCGTGTGTCAGCTTCGTCCTAGGCTTTACATATTTCGTGCAACAGCTTTGTCCTAGGTTTACATATTTCCATGTGTCAGCTTTATCCTAGGGTTTACATATTTATCGTGTGTCAGCTTCGTCCTAGGTTTACATATTTCCTTGTGTCAGCTTCGTCTTAGGGCTACATATTTCCATGTGTCAGCTTTGTCCTACGGTTTACATATTTCCGTGTGTCAGCTTCGTTTTAGGGCTACATATTTCCGTGTATCAGCTTCGTCCTAGGTTTATATTCTCCGTGTGTCAGCTTCGTCCTTAGGTTTACATATTTCCGTGTCAGCTTCGTCCTACGGTTTACATATTTCCGTGTGTCAGCTTCGTCCTTAGGTTTACATATTTCCATGTGTCAGCTTGTCCTAGTTTACATATTTCCGTGTATCAGCTTTGTCCTAGCTTTACATATTTCCGTGTATCAGCTTTCGTCCTAGGTTATAAATTTCCGTGTGTGAGCTTCGTCCTAGGTTTACTTATTTCCGTGTGTCAGCTTCGTCCTAGTTTTACATATTTCCGTGTATCAGCTTCGTCCTAAGTTTACATATTTCCATGTGTCAGCTTCGTCCTAGGTTTACATATTTCCGTGACAGCTTCGTCCTAGTTTTACATATTTCCGTGTATCAGCTTCGTCCTAGTTTTACGTATTTCTGTGTATCAGCTTCGTCCTATTTTACGTATTTCGTGTGTCAGCTTCGTCCTCTGGTTTACATATTTCCGTATATTAGCTTCGTCCTAGTTTACATATTTCCATGTATCAGCTTCGTCCTAGTTTTACGTATTTCTGTGTGTCAGCTTCGTCTTAGGGCTACATATTTCCGTGCATCAGCTTCGTCCTAGGTTTACATATTTCCATGTGTCAGCTTCGTCCTAGTTTTACGTATTTCCGTGTGTCAGCTTCGTCTTAGGGTTTACATATTTCCGTGCATCAGCTTCGTCCTAGTTTTACATATTTCCGTATCAGCTTCGTCCTAGTTTTACATATTTCGTGTGTCAGCTTCGTCCTTAGGTTTACATATTTCCGTGCATCAGCTTCGTCCTAGTTTTACATATTTCCATGTATCAGCTTCGTCCTAGTTTTACGTATTTCTGTGTGTCAGCTTCGTCTTAGGGCTACATATTTCCGTGCATCAGCTTGTCCTAGGTTTACATATTTCCGTGTGTCAGCTTCGTCCTAGGTTTACATATTTCCGTGTTCAGCTTTCGTCCTAGGTTTACATATTTCCGTGTATCAGCTTCGTCCTAGGTTTACATATTTCCGTGCATCAGCTTCGTCCTAGGTTTACATATTTCCGTGTGTCAGCTTCGTCCTAGGTTTACATATTTACGTGTTTCAGCTTTGTCCTAGGTTTACATATTTCCGTGTCAGCTTCG
>NC_090757.1:20522163-20524663 GCF_036898095.1 Palaemon carinicauda
ATAGGTGAAGCCAGGCCTTTACCAGTCGGAATGTCAAACTGACAGTTCTCGATTCCCAAGTTAATCTCTAACAGTGTACTGGAACTTAGATTCGGTTCTATTCAGACCTTTGTTTATAGGCGGGTAACCATTTTCTTGTGCTTTTTATTAGCGATCTCTCCCTCCTCTGGTGCATTATTTGAAAGAAAAAAAATGAATGTTAAACTTGTTTCTCAACTTATTGGTGAATCCTCCTAGGGTCTAACGCAGATAATGGAATGATGAGTGAAGCATGTTTGATTTTTGTAACAGTTGATACAAAATTCAAGTTTGTTTACAAGTCCATAAGGATGTGTTAAACAAAATATGGAGAGATGTGGATGAAAATGTTAGTTTGTGGGTGAATATATAAGAGAATAAAGTCATGGCAGTGATTGAAATTGCCAAAGATGTGGTAAAAAAAAAAAAAAACTATTACAGAAGGTGGAAGAAAGGGAGAGGTTGATTTATACAATTTATCTGAGAGTACACACAATGGATGTTGGTAAAAGAGAATAGTCCCAGAATAAATTAAGTAACATACTGTTGTTAGCAGGCTGGATGCATAAGATTAAATGATTTTTTTTATAGATGTCTATCTGGGAATATATAAATGGTTAACTGAACTAAATGTCATATTCAATGTTAGGTGTGGATACTGAATCTGTTAAGAGCAGTGGTTCCCAAACTATCTTACCTGACGTCCCCTTTTTGCTTTCCAGTAGACCCGTACGCCCCCACTCTTCTCTTTTTTTTTTTTTTTTTTTTTTTTTCATATGAAATGATTCTTACATTTATTTCTTAGCATTGCACAGGAAAACAGATTTCTGTTTGTATTACATTTTAATAATGAAAGCCACTCAAACAAATAATAGTACATTCAGTAACTAAAAACGAAACATTTGGTTCAAAGTGAGCGAAAAAAAGTTTGAACATTAGCAAATTGGCAAAATTGAGTTCCAATCTTAAGAATAGATAATTTGAAAACATGGCATATAATATTTGGAAATACTTATGAGACTAAGGCACAATTTCTGGTCAAATTTAGTGAGATGGATGCATGTATGTAATGACAGATATTTGTTCTTTTAATTTTATTATTATTCTATTAAACAAGTAATTTCGAGCAGATGACTTCACGCCCCCCTTGTATCGTCCCCCACGCCCCCCTAGTGGGGTGCGCCCCCCAGTTTGGAAACCACTGTGTTAGAGAGAATGTAGAAATGTTTAAATGGAGAAACAGGGGGGAAAGATCGAGAGGGAGGTAGAGAATCAGATGGCGAAATAAGGGTGAAGGATATCTGGAGAGAAGAGGTTTGATAGAAGAGGATGCCTTTGATAGAAGATATTGGAGAGTGTGCATCAAGCAACCGACCCCCTTCATGGAGAAAGAATTAGGGTAAAACAGCTATACTGTATACTCAAGTCCTTGGATAAGTTACTAGACGAACCCTATCAGGAGGAAGTAGACATGAGGAGTGGAATTGATCAAGACAATAAAACCAAAAGTTAGGTGGAGCAGAAAGAATAACAAGCAGCTAATATTGGGGAAGCTTCGCAAATGGGAATTCATACGGAAAAAAAAGTTAAACGATTCACATATATTGATGACATCAAACTGGAAATGCAAGCTAGTTTACACAAACCTTACTTCGCGCGATCCATCTTGCCAACTGCATTTTGTAAAACAAACACAAATATCAAAGAGAAGTCTGAAACTGACCAAACAAACGGTTCACTTATTTACACATCTAAAACTAACCAAATATTTAACTTTTATTTAATATAATATTTAATATTTGAAATTTACTATTTTTCCCTCTTTACTTGTATCTATCATCCTTAACCCCTAAAAAATATACGCAAAATTATCTCCTGAAAGACAGTATAGAAAGAAAATACTGTACCATATAAAAGCAAAATTCAAGAAACAAAAATACGACTATTTATATTCAAATCTTAAGACGGACTCGTGTCTAGGGAAGAATGACAGAAAAGCAAAGTGAAGAAGTATAAGTACACAGAGATGTTTGGACAAGAAATACATTGATTGGTAACACTCACCGCCATCAAGTGATGAATTGTGTGGTTTCCTTTTGATAGAAGTTTCCGCCAGAAAAATAAAGTCAATGAGTTTTTCATGTTCCCAGTAATCTATTTCCTGTAAAGAATAAAAATATCGACTTTATGTTCAGTTGGACACATCTAAACCTTGCTCTTGTTATAGAACCAATGTTTTAATAGACGATTCATAAAGTATTTAACTGAAAATTTCTGGCCATTACAAAGAAAGCCCCCTATTATATTAGTTGGGCAAATTTATTGTTTATTATTATTATATATGAAGTAAACAGCAAAATAGATAAATTACATTTGCATTTCAATATCATTGCAATCACGAATTAAGATTTTTCACATGTAAATTCATTAACTAAACGGTACATTTTTACTTCATTATTCACACCCTGATAAATTGAATGTT
>NC_090757.1:20532163-20542163 GCF_036898095.1 Palaemon carinicauda
ATATATATATATACACACATATATATATATATATATATATATATATATATATATATATATATATATATATATATATATATATATATATAGTATGAGAGAGAGAGAGAGAGAGAGAGAGAGAGAGAGAGAGAGAGAGAGAGAGAGAGAGAGAGAGAGAGAGAGAGAGAGACTCCTAGCTTGTGTTTACCAAAGATTTTTCAGTATATTTCCAAACTAAACATCGATCCTTTTTGTCAACAAGTTGTTCGTGAGAATGGCATAGCAAATAACAACAAATATGCCATATAATTATAAGTTAGGATAACTGTAATGATAGAATTAAGATCTGCATAAAATTATACTGAATTTACGTTCATCCATAATTTTTCGTGATTCCCCTACCATCACACCCCTTACAGCTCTAACTATAGTCCATTTCTTTTAGCGATGCATAAGTGCACCGACTCGCGGCGGTGCCCTTTTAGCTTGTTAAAGTTTCCTGATAGCTGATTGGTTAGAATTATCTTGTCCAACCAATCAGCGATCGGGAAACTTTTCCGAGCTAAAAGGGCACCGCTGCGAGTCGGTGCAAACATGCATCGCTAAAAGAACGGATTTTGAGCGAAGCAAAAAATCTATTTTTGGGTGAGATAGCCATGGCGTCCTGATGGAAGGTTCCTGTTTGGTAGCTTCCTTGGGTATAAGACTACTAAGATATTCCCAGAGAATTTAACCACAGGTTATCACAGAATTCTAACTTCTGGAGCGAGTATCTCAAAGGTTTCCCTTTAAGACATCGTAATACAACAGGGGACGCGCATGTCTGAACGCGCCACATAGCTATCTTCACCCCGAACAGAGTTAATGCTTCGGTGTGTAAGGACTGAGAATAGCTGGGAGCCGTTCCACAGCTAATCTCACTCGTGGCTACTACTGATACTCGAGACGTAAACAAACGGACGCCATTGCTCTAATGACGTCACGCCCGTCTTCATCCTGAAGCCAGTTGCTGCCCATCACCATGATACAATTGTGTAGGGTGGGAACAAAACTGGACGAAGTAGTAGGGAGGGTCCATCAGGACGCCATGGCTATCTCACCCAAAAATAGATTTTTCGCTTCGCTCAAAATCCGTTTTTTGGGCTCAAGCCATGGCGTCCTGATGGAAGAGTACCAGAGAATCAATGTATCGTGGTAGATTTTCCCCCAGTATTAAGTGCCTAGGCATTGACAAAACAGCAAAGTAATCTTAGGTAAAGAACCATAGGAACGAAGTATCCTGCCCCCCTTGGTAGGAAGTTCCCATGGGCTATGCCGACGTCAAAGTGGTATTGAAGGGCTATTCATCCTGACAGAAGAACTTGAAGAACTTAGAGATGAAGCGGAATGTTTGATATTTGTATAGGAACATTCTGAATTAGACCAGTGGTGGTTGGGCACTGTGCATAGAGTTCATCTCTTGGTTATCAGAAGTAAGTATTCGTGTAGGAACCTTACTGAGACAGGGTGAATATAATTTAGGATTAGACATCTTAAATTCTTCATGACCATAAGAAGGGAGGAATAATAAAACTATGACAGTATGTATTTCATAGTAAGTAGGAGCTGAAAGAGACGCATAAGTAATAAAATAGAAATTTTATTTCACAATGCAGAAATTAAATAATTTACAGCAAAAGTAAAGTTCATTTACGGTAATAATAATGTACATAGAAATAAAGGCTTGCTCTTGAATCTGAAAAGGAATTTCAGGATTAGTAGGTACTCGTTCTCGAGGAACGCAAGTCTTTAAACAACACATCATGCTCAAGGCATGCGGCACTTGTGTGACACTATGACATTTCACCTGGGATAAGAACAGTTATAAAAGCACTAAGTGTTTTTAGACATCACTATGAATCGCTCGAGGGTCAACATAGGCACCCGAAGAGTTAGAGTCCCAAGTAACTCACTGTTCTACGCAGAGTTAGGTGCAGGTTTCATAACACTACCTGCGGCTACCACAAAATGTTTGACTTCGTGCACTTGTTTCGCATAATGTTTAAAGAAAACTCGCGAGGACTTCCAGCCCGTAAAGTTTTTAAGGCTTTCAAAGTCCATGCTCTGAAAGAAGTTCAGAGAAGATGCCACTTTTCTAGGATCATGACCAGCGGGTGTACTGTTCGGATCCGCTCTGCGAATGAAGTAGGTGATTTTCGCTCTTAATTGTTTCAGTGACAGGTCGCTGCCCGATGTTTCTCCTTTGAAGAGTTGGCCTCCACCAAAGTTCGAAGTTCTGCGAAGATAGACCTTGAGACTCTCTACTGGACATAGAGAGACATCCTCCTTCAGGGGGCATATTCTCCAAGGGCCCCATCTTTTGGTGGGTAATTCGTTTTTAGCGAGAAACGTCGGATCAGGGGAGAGGGTCATATCTCCTGAATCGGTAAACAGGATGTGTCCTTCTTCTCTTGATAATGCCACTATTTCGCTGACTCGAGCTCCCGAAGCGAGAGCAAATAAAAATATAACTTTCTGAGTCAGATCCTTGAGGGGGCATGAATCGTTGTCCAAGTTGGAGGCGAAATGGAGTACCTTGTCTAGTGACCAGGAGATCGGTTTCGGAGGGGGTGCTGGACGTAGGCGAGCACATGCTTTTGGTAATTTGTTAAAGATGTCGTTGGACAGATCAATTTGGAAAGCATATAGAATTGGTCTAGCCAAGGCCGATTTGCAGGTTGAAATCGTATTGGCTGCTAATCCTTGTCCATGAAGGTGAATGAAGAAGGACATACAGAAATCAATGGTGATTTCTTTAGGATTTTTTGCCTTGACAAAGGAGACCCATTTCCTCCAGGATGATTCATATTGCAGTCTCGTGGATTCGGTCTTGTATTCCTCTAGGAAGTCTAGACTTTTCTTCGAGATCCCAAACCTCTTCTTTGCGGCAAGGGAGAGAAAATCATGAGATGAAGGTCCTTGATTTTCGATGATGAAGCGAAGACAGTCGACTTCTGTACTTGTTGAGAGAGAACTGGGCCCGGGAGAGGGATCAGCTTGGGCTGCAGCTCCAGGACCAGGGGGGTACCAGTTGCTCCGGGGCCACTTGGGAGCCACTAGGGCCGCTGTCCCTTTGAAGGTTCTCAGTTTGGAGAGGACTTTCAACAGAAGGTTGGTGGGAGGGAACAGGTATATCTTGGACCACCTGTTCCAGTCCAGTGACATGGCGTCCACCGCTTCTGCTTTGGGGTCCTCGTACGGGGCTACATACAGAGGAAGTTGATTGTTGTCGCTCGTTGCAAAGAGATCTATCTGAAGTTCTGGGACTTGGTGAGAAATGAAGGAGAACGATCTTGCGTCTAGAGACCATTCCGACTCTATCGGGTTTGTCCGAGATAGAGCATCCGCTGTCACATTGCGGAATCCTTGTAGGTGAACTGCAGACAGGTGCCACTTCTTCTTCTCCGCCAGACGGAAGATTGGGAGAAGCACCTGATTTATCTGGGGCGATCTTGAGCCTTGGCGATTGAGACAACGAACTACCACCGAGTTGTCTAGGGTTAGACGGATGTGGATCGAGGGCGGCGGGGATAACTTCTTCAGAGTAAGAAGGACCGCCATGGCCTCCAAGATGTTTATGTGGAACGTCTTGAATAGTGGAGACCAGGTACCTTGAGCCTGTTTCAGGTGGGAGTGACCTCCCCAACCTTCCAGTGAGGCATCCGTGTGGATGTTGAGTGATGGAGGAGGGTGTTGGAGAGGAATGGACCTTTTCAGGGCCTTTGCTTCCGACCACGGCTTTAGGAGGCGTCGTAGTCTGTCTGGAAGCCGTCTCTTGAGGTCTCTTCGAGCGATGGATGCCGAGCGTCTCCAGACTCCCGCGGCATCCTTTAGCTGTGCACGAAGCACTGGGTTTGTCACTGAGGCGAATTGTAGAGAGCCTAGAACTCGTTCCTGCTGTCGTCTTGAAATGCGTTTGGATTTCAGTAGTCGCTTGACAGACCCTGCTATTTCCTTCCTTTTCTTCTGGGGGATGGAAAGGCGGTGTGACTGAAGATTCCAGTGGATTCCCAACCACTGAAACTTCTGAGCTGGAGAGAGGCGAGATTTCTTCTCGTTGATCTTGAATCCCAGGTGTTCTAAGTACTGGGTAACTTCGTTGCAAGACTTTGCACACTCTTCGGGCGATGGAGCCCAGACTAGCCAATCGTCGAGGTAGGCCATCACCTGGACGTTTCTTAGGCGGAGCTGTTGTACTATGGCATCCGCCAGTTTTGTGAAGATCCGAGGGGCCACATTGAGGCCGAATGGCATGGCCCGGAAGGCGTAGCTTTTCCTTTGGAGTCGAAATCCTAGGTAGGAGGAAGCGTGATGGTTCATTGGAATGTGCCAATAGGCATCCGCCAGGTCTATAGAGACCGTGTAGGAACCTTGAGGCAGAAGGGTCCTTATTTGTTGAAGCGTCAGCATCTTGAATTTGTTGTTCTCTATGAACTTGTTGAGGGGGGATAAGTCCAGAATGACTCTGAGTTTGTCTGAGTCCTTCTTGGGAACACAAAACAGTCTCCCTTGGAACCTGGTGGACTTTACCTTCCTTATCACCTTCTTGTTCAAGAGGTCTAGAACATATTCTTCCAGAAGGGGGGTCGATTGCTGGAAGAACTGCTGGAAGATTGGGGGTGGTTGCGTCCAACTCCAGCCTAGACCGTTCTTGATGATGCTGTGTGCCCAGGGATCGAAGGTCCAACGATCCTGGAATTGGCGGAGTCTTCCTCCCACCGGAAGCACTTCATTGCTTCTGGTGTCCCGAGGACTTGTTGCCTCGGCCGCTAGTTCCCTTTCCTCCTCTACCTCTGGAGGGACGGCGAGATGCGTCTCTGCTTGCACCCCTGAACGAGCCTCTACCTTTGGCATGAAAGGTAGTGGATGGTTGCTCAAAGGCAGGGGTGAAGACCGGTGACTGTGACAACACCGGTTGGGGGACCAATTGAAAGGTCTGTTGTGGTTGGGCAACCACTTGGGAGGTAGCGGGTCCCGGAAACTGACGTCGTTGCTGACGTTGCTGGGGTTTTGGCTTCTGAGGTTTCCTCTTAGGCTGAGGTCCATCGTCCTGAGAGGGTTTCCTTTTTCTGGACATGCCCCACTTGTGGAGAAGGTTCCTATTCTCCGTGGCGGCTCTGTCAGTTATTTCCTTGACAAGGTCAGAAGGGAACAGGTGCTTTCCCCAGATGTTGGAGGAAATCAGCCTCCGGGGTTCGTGTTTCACGGTGGCACCGGCAAACACGAATTCACGACAGGCTCTTCGAGCCTTTATGAAGTGATACAAGTCCTTCATTACTGTTAGTAAGTGGGATTTGGAGAGTACCATGTAGTGATCTGGTACTCTAGTGTCACAGGCCATCACTTCCAGTTGGACTTGATGAGAAAGAGATGCCGCAAGCCTCTCCTTCGTGTCTTGTTCCCGGCGAAGGAGGTGATCGTTGAGCTTAGGGAGGTCTTCATTAAACTGACGTCCGGCGACGTCAGGATCGAGCCTTCCCACGACGAAAGTATGCTGAACATCTTTCCAGTGTCGAGCGTCAGGAGGGGTCACGATGGAGAAGGGTCTGCACTCCTCCAGTGCAGGGCAGGGTTTCCCTTCTTCCGCCGCTTTAAGGCATGCAGCTAAGGCCTTTTCCAAGAAAGGAAGAACCGCAGTGTCAGGTGCAACGTACGTAGGATGCTTCTTGCTCAAAGCCGGAAGCTTAGAGCAGGTAAAGCCCCTACTCTTAAATGCGGAGGCTAGCATAGCCTGGGCCTTTGTGAGATCGAACACTATCTCTTCTTTAGGTTCGGTCTCTTCCTTTGAGGCAGGTTCGGAACGAAGCCGGACGTAACAGTCCGGGTAGGCCTCAAAGCTTGGGAAGAACTCCACATCTTCCAACGGGACCGTGCCGATCTTATCACTAACAAAGATCCTGCCGGTCGCAATAACCATATGCTCTGCATACCTCCACGGGTTGGCATGAGAGCAAGCGGGGAGATCCTTGACCGAAATCTTCTTCGGTTCTCTGGATCCAATCATCGACCTGATGGACTCCTGGTTCTCCTTCAGCCTGTCGTCCATGACGGCTCTAATCAGCCGGATCAGTTCTTGGGTAGAAGAGGAAGGATCCGGAGTCGAGGAGGTAGACGGAATGGACATTTCCGTCGGTGTAGGAGTAGGAGGAGGGATGGACGAGGGAGCAGCTCCAAGCTCCGACTCGGTGTACTCCACCTTGTCTTCGTCCTCTTCGGCTCCTTGAGCCATAAGCGTCTTCTCCGTGTCTTCCGAGACGTCTGAGATCTGTTCATCATCCTCGGAATCTAAACGACACTCGTGCATGGACTGAGCCATGACCACATCAGGTTCCACCGTAATTTGGACAGTGGGGATCGCATCTTTTGGTACCACTGAGTCAGGGGAGGCCTTAGGGAACAATAGGGACCTCAGTTCTTCGGTGGCCATGTACGGTCCAGTAGCATTTTTCTGAAAGCCACGCACCCACTTGCGCAGCTTTTCACGAGAAATGTCTCTAACCTCCGCTGAGGGAGGGTTATGGAAGGCCTCAACTAGGTGGGCCTGGCAGACCGTACAATCCAGTGGATTCCAAAACTTCAAATCCCCTTTCTTGTCTGCACAAGGGGCGTGAGTCCTGCAAGCCGTATGCCCGTAAAACTGCGGGCGTTTCACAGCGCAGAAGGCGAAGTCACACTTCATCTGCTCCTCCTGTGGAAGAAAGAGAAAATGAGTATGGGGGAGTCATAAGAATGGCTCTTAAACTAAGTTAATATTAATCATTAATTTTAACTTAAAGAAGGTGTGATGCATAGAGAATGAAAACAGTAAAGGAGAACATGCTCCATGCATCTCGCCCGGCTGGTTACCATAAGCTTGGTCCTTGGATAATCCAAACGACCGAGATCATTGGATATAATTTCCTAGAATTCCCAGTATTTTGGAATTTCATGGAAAACCAAGGACAAGATTGGGATCGAATTCATTCGGTTCCCAGTTAAGAGCCAGAAGGCCTCATTTAAAGGGTAACTGCTTCTGGCAACCAGCCGTGCTAAGATGCACATAGCATGCTGGAATTAGAAGAATGCAAAGAGACAGCATGATCACTAATAGAGCAGTACTGGGTACTGATCTTAATAGCAGAAGCAGCTTATCTGTTTGCGATATAGGGCTATCCTAGTCTTATGATAGCTACAGTAAGGGGGTGCAAGTATTCTTGACGCCTCCGGGGCATCCGGCAAGCCGCCGGCATGCCGGAGCTCGCTCCAGCATAGATTCTGGCATTAGGACAGACAATTTTCAAAAGTCAGTTAAATACCAGGATGGCGGCCGCTGGCACAACGGCGGCACGCCGGCAGGAAGCGGCGGCTCCGGCAGTCGGAGGATGCCAGGTTGGTGACTGGGATAAGGATGGTAAAGGTAGTATCGGGTTGCCGGCAGTATATGCCGGCACTCCGGTGATCGACCGGCAAGCGGACGATTAGATAGGAGTAGGAGAGCCGCCGGTAGTAGCCGGCGGCAGCCGGCAGTCCCTCGGTACACGGGGGGCTGGCGGCAAGGGTAGGGAAGTCACCAAGTAGGAGGCAGGTATTGCCGACAGTAGAGGCGGCAAGAGACCGGCACCGGATAGATAGAGAGACAGGGGGGAGGGGGGAAGGGATGCAGGAAGTACCATCAGGGTTCCAGACATCCCTCCCCCTCCCTGAGGGGGTGTACCCATGATAGAGGCAGGCTCTAACATCCCTGAGCAGGGGTCACTAGGGACCGGGAGCAAGGTAGCCCAAGGGAGGGCTAGGGAACACCCAAGAGGGGGGGGGGAGACTCCCATATGCAGAACTATACCAGTAACTAACCTTATAGGACACTATGAAGGTATATGTACCAGAGTGGACTGCACAAGGAAGCTCGGGTAGCCCTACTCTTCCACCCTAAGGAGGAGTTGTAGGACAGGGGACAGATGAGTATAAACTAACCTAAGCATAGGCTAGGCTATACAAGAGATAGGTGGGGAGGGAGAAGAGAGAAGTCTTCCCAGGAAGGGTTTCTCTACCAGAGCGGCCACTAAGGAAAGGGAGGACACTCCCTAACCTAAGATCAGGCTGATCGGCTAAAACGGTGCAAGAGTACAGTTTCAGCATGGAACAGAGAAACCTTCCTAACCCAACCTAGAACAGGGCTAAAAGTCCTGAACTAGGTAAGGAAGAAGACATATCGCTATCGCAGGAAAGTCATAGACTATCCTAGCCATAGAGGTAGGCTAGCCTAACCTCACTCTCGGACGCAGCCCTAAAGGGGGTTCATTCCTTTAGGGAGGACAGAGAGGCGATATATATACTCTATTAGACAATTAATCCCTTTACTCAGAAAAGGGATCAAGGCTAAATAGAGGGAATGCCAAGGCAGGGGATGAAGGAAGCATATAGGGGTCCTAATATTAGGTTAGGCTAGAAAGAATCACTGACTAGCCTATCCCCTATATGGTCCCTGAAGGCGAAAACATTTGCATCACTGTCAAAAGTATTGTAAAATAATAATGCCACTATCTTCATAACTTAGTCTAGGATCACTAATAAATCATGCATGAACACTTGTATGTAGGCTCCTGGCCTGGGGGCTATAGTAGCCGACTGGTATGAGGTCAATCGATGACCGAAAAAAGCGTCTAAACACGATATAAAAGTTCCTAGCTATGAAGACTAAATAAACTAATGTATTCGATTAGTATATAATGCCGGAAACGTTGTTGTGGCTAACTAAATAAGACATGCATAACAACAACGACGCCATAAAATGGCGGGTCCGGTAGAGGCACAGCTCTGCCACAAAACATCAATTATTTCGAAAAGTAATATTTACTTTACGGCCAGAGCTTAATTAAACAATACTGGAACCTTGTACTCAACTTTCCAGAAGAAGGCGAGGCTGAAGGTAACGACATAGCGAAGATGCAAATCGATAAAGATAACACAGGGAAAATCCGTCTAAGTAGGGCAGCTACTAAACAAAGGATGAAGACGGGCGTGACGTCATTAGAGCAATGGCGTCCGTTTGTTTACGTCTCGAGTATCAGTAGTAGCCACGAGTGAGATTAGCTGTGGAACGGCTCCCAGCTATTCTCAGTCCTTACACACCGAAGCATTAACTCTGTTCGGGGTGAAGATAGCTATGTGGCGCGTTCAGACATGCGCGTCCCCTGTTGTATTACGATGTCTTAAAGGGAAACCTTTGAGATACTCGCTCCAGAAGTTAGAATTCTGTGATAACCTGTGGTTAAATTCTCTGGGAATATCTTAGTAGTCTTATACCCAAGGAAGCTACCAAACAGGAACCTTCCATCAGGACGCCATGGCTTGAGCCCAAAAAAATGGACTATAGTACTTCCCCGGCCAATCGTCACGCCCCGTCCCCCCCCCCCCCGCCAACCCCGCCCCGCCTGCCCGTTGGCCTCCCCCCTAACAACCAAACTCTTCTACACCTGAAATTCTGGAATCTATAGATATTGGGGGTGACAGAGGGCGACTGGAGACGACAGGACATATGCTTTTGACTGTACTTATCGAACTATACGAGAGGCCAGTACGGGCTATACTTCTAACATGACCGAACCACAAAAATCATTTTAATATATATGCCACTTCATGACTATTTTCTAAAAAGCCATGATTATTGAAAGATGAGCAACAAATTCTATATTGAATTCGGCTCATAAATAGTAATGTTGAAAAAAAAAGATCAACACTATTGCATAGTGTCACTGCCTACAGTTGTGGGACAAACGCACACACGAACACTTTCGATTAGTTTTGCATCACGATGTCAAATGTAGAGATTCAATTCATCAAGTACCCCAGTACCTGTACACTGTCAAAGTTGTACGCCAGTACCTGTACACCGTCAAAGTTATACGCCAGTACTTGTACACTGTCAAAGTTGTACGCCAGTACCTGTACACTGTCAAAGTTGTACGCCAGTACCTGTACACTGTCAAAGTTGTACGCCAGTACC
>NC_090757.1:20547787-20650287 GCF_036898095.1 Palaemon carinicauda
CACTCAATGAAATGAATTTTTAGTCAGCTAACGAATGACTTTTCAACACCTATACCACTTGGAATGATTGTTTATTCCTCCTTACACTTTTGCCATGCAAATCATTTGCACAAATTATTCAGTTTTCACTATAATTACCATCATCACATTCATAACTGTGAAAAATACTCTTATCAAATCTCCATATCAAATCATAAAGTGATTAAAAAAGTTCAGTAATTAGGCATACTTTACGATGATACAATCCTCTATTTTAATTATGTTAGTAAATATACCCATAGAAATTAGATATCGGCATTTGATTTGGATTCTAAAATCTAGGCCTAGCACGGCTATGGGTATTCTTAACAACAACTTCAATTACAGGTTATTACAGTGCCCCTAATTGGAACTAAAACCTTTCACCCATCCTTTTTATTGAAAAGTTAAAAGCCACATCTGGAAAATCTCATTTGATATCCTTTCACTGATTCAGAAATCACGATCACAAGCTAAAAAGGCCAATTTGGGAAATTTCTCTTATAAGAATTTCTTCGCCAATAAAAGATCTTTAAAGAAATTCGATGGTTTACTATCACACATGGAAACCCTGCATCCTACAGCACCTGCAAGGTATTCAAATTATCTCTAGTATCCTGAGTAATAAAACATCTGCGAGTGTGTTCTTACCCATTGCCTCCATTGTTCAAAAAACACAAGTTGAAAGACTAGACCTTCGTTCTTCCCCTCTCTCTCACCAAGACTGAAATGGAAGTTCTTCTACTGTCTACGGTGTCAGGGATATCCCTAGACCGTCCCTAAAACTTCCTCTTACCTGAAATAATTCTTCCCGTTTTTTTTTATTTATTTTTTTTACCACAATTGAATCTGTAAGCTACTAAATGCTGTACTGTGTAGGCCTACTCCTGTAATTCTATAAATACTATATATATCTCTCATTTACTTTTAATTATTTTATGTATGAAACCACAAACAGTAAAATTCCTTTTTCACAATGATCGTGTTGATTTCAGTTTGTGCACTGAACGATATATTAATCAAATCATAATTTTATTATGTGGCATACCAAATGAAAACTTAATAAGACTCAATTAAGTCATTCGCAGTAAATGTAAATCTTGTTGAAGAGTGAATTATCCATAGGCATTTAGATTGTGTTTTACAGCTAAGAGGTGGATGGGAATCCCCACACTATGTATCCCCCAAACTCTGAAAATTCCAGGATATCGGAGCAAATTCCCTAAAAGTTGGCCCCCTGAATATAGAATTGTTTCAACCAATCAGAGACCTCCACCATACTCTTTTCATTGGCTAAAACATCTATCAATACTGGGTAGCGATATTTATGTAATCTTCCGATAGACTGGTTGAACTATAATAGTTCAGAAATTTTATGAACATCATTTAATATTTCATGGATATATGCAACAAAATCCACCATTGACCTAAAGAAATCTGTCAGGAATCTTGGAGTAATCATGGATGATAGACTGACAATGAATGAACATATAAATAATATGGTAAGAAATTGTAACTATCATATTAGAAACATAGCATTTATTAGTAAATACTTAGATGAAAAATCTATTGCCATACTCATTTATCACCACATATTTTCAAGAATTGATTACTGCAACTCACTGTTCTATGGCTTACAAAATTATCAGCTGAAGAAAATTCAGAGTACAAAACAGAACCGCTAGATTAATAAAAGGACTACACAATAGGGAAAGAGTTACCCCTGCACTAATTAAATTACATTAGCTACCGGTAAAAGCGAGAATTAAATACAAGCTACTCTTACTAACGTTTAAGATACTGAACCAAAATGAACCAAAATATCTAAAAGAATGCCTGAATAAACTAGAACTAGAAACAAATGTTAACACAAGACACATGAGTGACAAACATAGGCTATCTGAACCAAGAACAAATAGTAAATTTGGTGAAAGGGCTTTTAGCTACTGTGCGCCTAGACATCATAATAAACTGCCAACTGAAATGAAGGACCTAAAGGGAGCAATTGAATTTAAGAAGAAACTAAAGACATTACTTTTCACAAGATCATATGATTTGGAAGATGCTACAATCAAAGAATTGTATAAGTTATAATGAAAATGTTTCGTTAGATGATTAATATGGACCCGCCCGAGAAGCAGTTCACTCGACTTCAGCGGAGGGTTGGATTTAAAACCAAAACAAGTAAACAAGTAAGTATAAACAAGCCGTCCCTGGATCAACGAAATTCCCCAAAAAAGAAAACGACACAATTATATAATAAAGAAAACCTAATGTCAAGGGTAACTATATTATATTCATTAGCAGTTTTTAGTCATCTTAACAAATTTTGAGTTAATGACTTTAGGAATATTATCTTCCATAACTTATATAAATGAACTATATAAAATGAGTAATATTTACCTGAGAATAATGAATATGTCACCATAAACTCACAGTAGATAGTATCTTAAAATATGAGTAAACTTCCAGAATTTATAGTTAGTCTATAGATTCCAGATGTATCAAATAGCTTTTTGTAATTCTAATTATAGACGACTTTAGAATATCATTATTTCGGCATAGGCCTGTTCAACTATCTTTCTTTCCCATCACTCCTTGCTTCAAAATAGTCCTGACCCTTACTCGTGTGCATTAAAAGTAGATGATTACTGTCATGTTTAAATCAGTTTCAAGACATAAAAGTTAAGCATAAAAATATTAAGGTGGAAAGTTTTGATGTAGGCCTACTGTATACTTCTGGAAATAGACTGTATCTCTACAATAATATTGATGATGATGATGATGATTGTGGTGGTGATGATGATGATGATGATGATGATGGGGGAGATGATGATGATGATGATGATGATGGTGGTGATGATGATGATGATGATGATGATGGTGGTGGCGGTGGTAGTGATTGATGATGATGATGGTGGTGGTGGTGATGATAATGATGATGATGATGATGATGGTGGTTGTGATGATGATGGTGGTGGTGGTGGTGGAGATGGTAATGATGATGATGATGATGATGGTGGTGGTGTGGTGATGATAATGGTGATTATGATGCTACTGATGATGATAGTGATTGTGATGATGATGGTGATGATGATGCTGATGATGATTATTATTATTATTATTATTATTAGCTAGGCTACAACCCTAGTTGCAAAGCCGGATACTGTAAGGCCAAGGGCTTCAACAGAGAAAACAGCCAAGTAAGGAGAGGAAATAAGAAAACAGATAGAATAGCGTAGGGTACAGGTGAGAAGCCCCGACCTTCCCCAGCCAGTATAGGTCCCATTTGACCTATGGTCCCAGGAATGTGTGTTTGGATTAAAGAACTCGGGTTTCTACAACTAAAAAATATATAAATTACTTTTAAAATTTCAGTTTTCTTCCTACGCAACATACAAATCATCGTTTTCTAATTAGTGAGAAGCACAACTTGGAGGGTTGGAAGTCTGCTTAGAACTGAACTGGATGGTTCATCTTCCCTGGAAGTATCCACCGCTTGGTCTTATCTGGGAGCAATAACTACCTAACTGTCTTTCATAGGGATTTGAAAACTACTAGGGCCTGAATTGCACACGGATGCTTGTACCTGATCAAATAAAGAAACGCTTCCCCAAAGGGGATATCAGTTAATCCTATACCTGTATCCTTCCATTTGTTTATGAATGATGTGGGGTAGATACTTCTTTAGATCTAAAGAATGGAGCACGGAAGAGTACCTTACCAGCTTCAGGTCCAATCCAGCATGTAATGATCCAATTTCCTTAGGTTAAATTCGTCGTCAGCCGTTTGCACCGAAATGGGCAAACAGCCTCCAACTTCCAAGGTGGTGTGGCGAACAGTGGGGGTACCCCACATACCATCAAAACCGGAAAAGCACGGTGATGCATATCTGAGGACTACTTGCTCCTCATGTATACTCCTGGGAGTCAAAACAGGGGCATATGCACATTGGCGGTGGTAGCTGTTGCACCCCTTGAGGAGAACAAAGCAGCAAGAGTTCTTTGGCATCTTCATTGCCCAGACAGACCACATTGAAGACTTAGCTCCCTTCTTTCTCCCCAGGGCATACACTTGCCATTTAACACGTGAGGATGATTGCAAACAATCATGCCCCTTAAAAGATTCACACATAGAGTGTGGATCTACAGCCGCTTTATTTATAAACCGGTTACAACATCAACCCTTCTCCCAGCAAGTATGAACATCTTGCTTAACTTCTATCACAAATCCAATAACACATTCACTTCCTGCTATAGAAAAGAAAATGTAAAAGTTTGGAAAGGAACTGACAGTACATGAGCATTCGTCACCAACCGAGTCAAAAGTTGGCTATTCCTGCTGGGAAGGAGGAGGGACTTTTCATCCGTACCCACCAACAGCTAACCACTCATTAACAATTCTAATGACCATCTCCAGCTTGCACTGAATCAATCTTCCCAAGTAAATGTCGAAATATAATTACTTATTTAGAAAATTCTTAAAAGAAATTCCTCCTAACATATGTACTGTATTACTAAGTACAATAATTATTATATAGAATTGGATCAATGAATGCTTTCCCCACAGGATTGTATCATTTACAGTACCTCACATTTCAAAATAATGGTGCTTAATGTTATGTGCACCATACCTTCAGCACTAATCATAGTGTTTAATACCTTTTATTTTTCTTATTTTTTTTTTGCTTCATATCATTCAGCTGATAAACTTTTTCAACTTTGGCTTGCTCCATTTTCAATTCTCATTTAAAAAGAAGTCATTCATATGTGACCTGAATTAAACAATGTGACCAAGTCTTATTAGATTACATGATGATAGATCCAGCATTGGGGGTTGTGAGCCCATTCACTATTCAAGTGCATCTAAGGCAAAACCAGAGGGTTACACTATGAGGTAAAATTAAATTAAGTTATACTGCAGCAAGATGGAAAAAAAGGAAGCAGGAAGGGAGGTATAGTAAAAGGCTTAATAATTGCGTGGTGTGTAATAAGGAGGTTCATGTTGATGACAAGGCTATTGAATGTGATTTATACAAAAGATGTTGTCATATTAAGTGTGATAATATGCCTGAGGCTATGTATAATCATATGGCGAGTTCCACTGAACAAGTTTTATGGTACTGCATACATTGCCAAGGGGGTGGCTTAAGACTTTACAAAGAGGTTATGGAGTTAAAGAAACAAAGCAAAGAAGTAATGAAAAGGCAAGAGGTGATTGAAAACAAATGTTATGATGTTGTAGAATTTGTAAAGGAGCAAAAAAGTACAGTGAAGGACAGCAGGCTTGGTACAGTGGAGGCCAAAATGGTGGATATGGGTGAATATGTAGAAACTAACAAGACTGTACGCAAGGATGTTGAGGGCAGACTGGGGACTGTAGAAGCTAAGATGGTGTCCATTGAGGATAAGATGGAGAATATGCAAGCAACAGCCGAGGGACATACAGAATTGGAAAGCAATGGTGAGATTAAATACAAGCTACTCTTACTAACGTTTAAGATACTGAACCAAAATGAACCAAAATATCTAAAAGAATGCCTGAATAAACTAGAACTAGAAACAAATGTTAACATAAGACACAAGAGTGACAAACATAGGCTATCTGAACCAAGAACAAATAGTAAATTTGGTGAAAAGGCTTTTAGCAACTGTGCGCCTAGACATCATAATAAACTGCCAACTGAAATGAAGGACCTAAAGGGAACAATTGAATTTAAGAAGAAACTAAAGACATTACTTTTCTTTCACAAGATCATATGATTTGGAAGATGCTACAACCAAAGAATTGTATAAGTTATAATGAAAATGTTTCGTTAGATGATTAATATGGACCCGCCCGAGAAGTAGTTCACTCGACTTCAGTGTAGGGTTGGATTTAAACCCAAAACAAGTAAACAAGTAAGTATAAACAAGCCGTCCCTGGATCAACGAAATTCCCCAAAAAAAGAAAACGACACAATTATATAATAAAGAAAACCTAATGTCAAGGGTAACTATATTATATTCATTAGCAGTTTTTAGTCATCTTAACAAATTTTGAGTTAATGACTTTAGGAATATTATCTTCCATAACTTATATAAATGAACTATATAAAATGAGTAATATTTACCTGAGAATAATGAATATGTCACCATAAACTCACAGTAGATAGTATCTTAAAATATGAGTAAACTTCAAGAATTTATAGTTAGTCTATAGATTCCAGATGTATCAGATAGCTTTTTGTAATTCTAATTATAGACGACTTTAGAATATCATTATTTCGGCATAGGCCTGTTCAACTATCTTTCTTTCCCATCACTCCTTGCTTCAAAATAGTCCTGACCCTTACTCGTGTGCATTAGAAGTAGATGATTACTGTCATGTTTAAATCAGTTTTAAGACCTAAAAGTTAAGCATAAAAATATTAATATTAAGGTGGAAAGTTTTGATGTAGGCCTACTGTATACTTCTAGAAATAGATTGTATCTCTACAATAATATTGATGATGATGATGATGATGATGATGATGATGATGATGGTGGTGGTGGTAGTGATTATTGATGATGATGGTGGTGGTGATGATGATGATGATGGTGGTGGTGATGGTGGTGATAATGACGATGATGGTGGTGGCGGTGGTAATTGATGATGATGATAATGATGGTGGTGATGATGATGATGATAATGATGATGGTGGTGGTGGTGGAGATGGTAATGATGATGATGATGATGATGATGATGATGACGACGATGATGATGGTGGTAGTGGTGGTGATGATGATGATGATGGTGATGATGATGATGATGATGATTGTGATGCTACTGATGGTGGTGGTGATGATGATGATGATTGTGATGATGTTGGTGATGATAATGGTGATGATGATGATGATGATAGTGATGGTGATGATGATGATGATGATGATTATTATTATTATTATTAGCTAGGCTACAACCCTGGTTGCAAAGCCGGATACTGTAAGGCCAAGGGCTTCAACAGAGAAAACAGCCAAGTAAGGAGAGGAAATAAGGAAACAGATAGAATAGCGTAGGGTACAGGTGAGAAGCCCCGCTCCTTCCCCAGCCAGTATAGGTCCCATTTGACCTATGGTCCCAGGAATGTGTTTGGATTAAAGAACTCAGGTTTCTACAACTAAAAAATATATAAATTACTTTTAAAATTTGAGTTTTCTCCCTACGCAACATACAAATCATCGTTTTCTAATTAGTGAGAAGCACAACTTGGAGGGTTGGAAGTCTGCTTAGAACTGAACTGGATGGTTCATCTTCCCTGGAAGTATCCACCGCTTGGTCTTATCTGGGAGCAATAACCACCTAACTGTCTTTCATAGGGATTTGAAAACTACTAGGGCCTGGATTGCACACGGATGCTTGTACCTAATCAAATAAAGAAACGCTTCCCCAAAGGGGATATCAGTTAATCCTATACCTGTATCCTTCCATTTGTTTATGAACGATGTGGGGTAGATACAGTACTTCTTTAGATCTAAAGAATGGAGCACAGAAGAGTACCTTACCAGCTTCAGGTCCAATCCAGCATGTAATGATCCAATTTCCTTAGGTTAAATTCGTCGTCAGCCATTTGCACCGAAATGGGCAAACAGAATCCAACTTCCAAGGTGGTGTGGCGAACAGTGGGGGTACCCCACATACCATCAAAACCGGAAAAGCACGGTGATGCATATCTGAGGACTACTTGCTCCTCATGTATACTCCTGGGAGTCAAAACTGGGGCATATGCACATTGGCGGTGGTAGCTGTTGCACCCCTTGAGGAGAACAAAGCAGCAAAAGAGTTCTTTGGCATCTTCATTGCCCAGACAGACCACATTGAAGACTTAGCTCCCTTCTTTCTCCTCAGGGCATACACTTGCCATTTAACACGTGAGGATGATTGCAAACAATCATGCCCCTTAAAAGATTCACACATAGAGTGTGGATCTACAGCCGCTTTATTTATAAACCGGTTACAACATCAACCCTTCTCCCAGCAAGTATGAACATCTTGCTTAACTTCTATCACAAATCCAATAACGCATTCACTTCCTGCTATAGAAAAGAAAATGTAAAAGTTTGGAAAGGAACTGACAGTACATGAGCATTCGTCACCAACCGAGTCAAAAGTCGGCTATTCCTGCTGGGAAGGAGGAGGGACTTTTCATCCGTACCCACCAACAGCTAACCACTCATTAACAATTCTAATGACCATCTCCAGCTTGCACTGAATCAATCTTCCCAAGTAAATGTCGAAATATAATTACTTATTTAGAAAATTCTTAAAAGAAATTCCTCCTAACATATGTACTGTATTACTAAGTACAATAATTATTATATAGAATTGGATCAATGAATGCTTTCCCCACAGGATTGTATCATTTACAGTACCTCACATTTCAAAATAATGGTGCTTAATGTTATGTGCACCATACCTTCAGCACTAATCATAGTGTTTAATACCTTTTATTTTTCTTATTTTTTTTTTGCTTCATATCATTCAGCTGATAAACTTTTTCAACTTTGGCTTGCTCCATTTTCAATTCTCATTTAAAAAGAAGTCATTCATATGTGACCTGAATTAAACAATGTGACCAAGTCTTATTAGATTACATGATGATAGATCCAGCATTGGGGGCTGTGAGCCCATTCACTATTCAAGTGCATCTAAGGCAAAACCAGAGGGTTACACTATGAGGTAAAATTAAATTAAGTTATACTGCAAGATGGAAAAAAGGAAGCAGGAAGGGAGGTATAGTAAAAGGCTTAATAATTGCGTGGTGTGTAATAAGGAGGTTCATGTTGATGACAAGGCTATTGAATGTGATTTATACAAAAGATGTTGTCATATTAAGTGTGATAATATGCCTGAGGCTATGTATAATCATATGGCGAGTTCCACTGAACAAGTTTTATGGTACTGCATACATTGCCAAGGGGGTGGCTCAAGACTTTACAAAGAGGTTATGGAGTTAAAGAAACAAAGCAAAGAAGTAATGAAAAGGCAAGAGGTGATTGAAAACAAATGTTATGATGTTGTAGAATTTGTAAAGGAGCAAAAAAGTACAGTGAAGGACAGCAGGCTTGGTACAGTGGAGGCCAAAATGGTGGATATGGGTGAATATGTAGAAACTAACAAGACTGTATGCAAGGATGTTGAGGGCAGACTGGGGACTGTAGAAGCTAAGATGGTGTCCATTGAGGATAAGATGGAGAATATACAAGCAACAGCCGAGGGACATACAGAATTGGAAAGCAATGGTGAGAGTGATTTCAAACAAGAGTTGGAACAGTTAAAAAGGGAGATGACTGATCATGACAAAAAGTTGCGAGAAGAACTGAGGATGAAACAAGAAGAGAATATGATGGAAATAAGGGACGGGGAGGCTCGTAGGAATAACTTGATCATCCATGGAGTACCTGAAAGCAATAATGCGGAGTGGAACGTTTGACGTAATGAGGATCAAAAGTAAGTGTTAAAACTAGTCCAGAATGTCAGGGGTTGTTGATCTACCAGAAGGAGATGTGAGGAAAATTTCAAGATTGGGAAAGTACCAAAGGGATGCTGAAAGTCCTAGATATTCTCAGGGAGATAAAGAAGCTTAAAGGTAAAGAGGCCTTCAAGGAAATTCGAATTCAACATGATTTAACGAGGTCACAGAGAAAGGACACGAGGGAATTAGTGGCAGAGGCCAAGAAGATGGAAGCAGATCTGTCGGGAAACTACATTTATCGGGTGAGGGGCCCGCCAGAGAAATTAATGATAAAGATATTTAGGAAAGTGGAAGGAATAAAGAATCAGTAAGTTGGGGGAATCCAGGACAAAGAAAAAAAGACTGATGGTGATGGTTATGTAAGTGTAAATAAGTTTAAGATATTTAGTAATGTGGATGTATTCTCTCAAGATAAGATAAGTGAGTTAAAATTGAGACTGGAGGAAGCAACAGAAAAGCCTTCTATAATTGCATTACAAGAAGTAAAGCCAAAGAATACGAAATTTGAGAGATTATTGGCTGAATATGATATTGATGGATATGAGATTATTGAGAAAAATGTTATAAATGCACCGGAAGGCAGAGGGTTGTTGATGTATGTGAGAAGGGATTTATCTTTTACAGAGATAATTATGGAGCAACAATACAGTGAGTACTTACGTATTGAATTAAGGTGCACAGAAGGGAATATATTAATTGTTTCTGTTTACAGGAACGACCCTACGACCACCCAGAAGGGCACCTGACAGCGTATCACACCAACGCTTTGATTGTAATAAGCTCCGCAACCCACAGGTGGCACAGAACTACAAGGAGGCCTGCGAACAATACCTCGCAGACCCTGTGGGTCAGGCCACTGTCGAGCACCACTGGACCACCCTCAGAAACGCCATGGCCCGTGCCGCGGAGGAAACACTAGGCTTCACCACCAAGAAACGGCAGGATTGGTTTGATGAGAATGATGCTACCATCTCTCTTCTCATTGAAACCAAACGACAAGCACGCCTGACTTTGGAAAACCAACCAACAGCAGCTAACAAATGTGCTCACAAGGTGGCTGAAGCTGGTTGCCAAAGAGGTATCCGTGAAGCCCAGAACACCTGGTGGCAAAGAAAAGCTGCAGAAATACAGAGTTTCGCTGACCAACGTGACCTGCGCAGCTTCTATGCAGCAACAAAAGAAATATTCGGTCCCACACGGTCATCAGTGGGCAGCCTGAAGGACGCGGATGGGGCCACGACCATCACCGACAGCGAGGGCATCCTGGCCAGGTGGAGGTCTCACTTTGAGAACCTCCTCAATGACCAAGCAGACACCCCAGACGATCTCCTGCGAATGACCCCGCAGCATCCCGTCCGTCACTGGATGGCACTACCACCCTCCATCCATGACTTCAACAAGGCCCTGCAGCGCATGAAGCCCGGCAAAGCCCCAGGGCCAGACAACATCCCGTTGGAGCTCCTCACTCACGGTGGCCCCGGCTTGAGGAACCGTTTGATGCTCCTTATACTGAAAATATGGGAGACCAAGACCCCCCCAGTGACTTCCGCGATGCAAACATCACTACCATCTTCAAGAAGGGAGACAGGGAGAACTGTAACAACTACCGGGGAATATCACTACTAAGCATCGCGAGTAAGATTTTCGCTCGGATTCTCCTTGACCGCCTCCTTATTCTCGCAGAAGACGTCCTGCCAGAGTCCCAGTGCGGCTTTCGACCTTCTCGCGGGACCATAGACATGATCTTCTGTGCGCGACAACTACAAGAGAAGAGCCTCGAACAACAACAGCCCATAATGTTCATCTTCTGGGATTTGAAAAAGACCTTCGACAAAGTACCTCGACCTGCCATGTGGGCTGTCCTCAAAAGATATGGCTACCCACCCGATTTTGTCAAGCTGGTGCGTGCCCTCCATGACGGAATGGTTGGGAGAGTCTGCCACCAGAACTCTCTTTCAGACCCATTCCCCATCAACGGCGGCCTGAAGCAGGGCTGTGTTCTGGCCCCGACGTGTTTCTCGCTATACACCCCAGCAATGCTCAACGAGATTCCCCCAGACACACCCTCAGTCGACCTACGTTTCCGCATGGATGGAGGCGCTTTCAACCTCGCTAGACTCCGCGCCAGAACCAAGACCACCTTGTGTGCAGTGCGAGAACTGCAGTATGCTGACGACAATGCCACCCCAGGTCAGACGGCAGAGGACCTGCAGTCGTTAGCTGATGCATACAACTCTGCCTACGAACGTTTTGGGATGCAAGTCAACTCAGACAAAACCAAGACCCTCGTCCAACATCCACCAGGACTGATGCTCCCCAACTTCAATACCACAGTGAATGACCAACCGTTAGAACAGGTGGACCAGTTCTCCTACCTAGGGAGCATCCTAACATCAGCTCCCACAAGCAAAAAGGACGTGGAGAACAGGATCAGGGCAGCCCACTCCGCCTTTGGCCGACTCAACCGCCGCGTATTTAACAACCACGCACTGACAATGACCACCAAAATAATGGTGTTCAGGGCAGTAGTCCTCTCCACGCTCCTGTATGCATGTGAAACATGGACGCTACATAGTAACGATCTTAAAAACCTAGAACGCTTCCAACAAATGAAACTGAGGCAGATCTTGAAAATCCCCTGGGAGAGCCACACCACCAACATTGAAGTCTTAGAACGTGCCTCGCTGTCCAGCGTGGAGGCCACCATCATCCACCACCGCCTCCGCTGGATAGGACACGTGCATAGGATGCATCCATCTAGGCTCCCAAAGAAAATATTCTACGGAGAACTGACCCAGGGCACCAGACCACGAGGAGCCCCAAAAATGCGCTATAAAGATCAACTAAAGCGCACCCTGGCTCTAACTAACATCGATCCTTCCTCATGGGAAGAAACAGCCAGGGACAGGAAAACCTGGAGGAGTACAGTACACCATGGCACCGTGGACTTTGAGGAGAGGAGGAGACAAAATGAGGAGGCTAGGAGGAGAAGAAGGAGAGAGCGATTAGAACAGCCCCGCCCACCACCTACCCTCCCTTGTGAACACTGTCCGCGACTCTTCCACCACAGACTAGGACTTAACAGCCACATCAAGCATAAGCACCCACCCCACAGATAGGAGGCTGATGGCTAACGACAGAACCCAATACTCGGACACGAGTGGGCGCCGACGACGACAGGAGCCCAAGGCATGGGACGGAGGATAATGATAAATTATGCAAGCTAATGTATGAGCTACATTATAAGCCAGCACTGCACAAGATAATATTTGGCGATTTTAATTTACCTAACATAGACTGGGAAAATTGCACAATAACTGGAGGAATAAACAGCATGGAGTTTAAATTTATTGAAGTTGTGAGGGATTGTTATATGACTCAGTGTGTCAATGAAATAACCCGACAGAGGGGGGGAGGCGAGAGGAAGAGTCCTAGATTTAATATTTGCGGATAGTGATGATATCGTGGATGATGTTATTGTGGAGTGTCCTATTGGGAGAAGTGATCATGCCTGTATTTCCTTTTATTGTAATGTTGAGATAGAGACAAGAATTCAAAGAAGGGGAGTGTATATGTTTGAACAAGCAGACTATGATATGCTAAGAATTAAACTGGATATTGATTGGGGCACCTTCCTTGATGGGGGACATATGGAGACTAAGTGGATAAGATTTAAAGCCAAAATCAAAGAAGTCACTAAAGATTGTGTACCTATTAAAGCAGTAAAAACTAATTCTTCACCAAGGAAAAGGACTAATAAAGAACTACCAATGGATAAAAAACTGTGGATGAAGATAAAGAGGAAAAAACGTCTTTGGGTCCGAATAAAAGAGCCAAGGAATTACAGGGATAATAATGTACAGGAGATGCAAGTAGTTGTGACCGAATATAGAAAAATCAACAATCAAGTAAGAAGAGATACCAGAAGAGCAATAAAAATAAAGGAACAAGGAATTGCCAGCAATGCTAAAAGTAACCCAAAGGTATTTTAGAAATATGTACAAGGAAAGACGAGCAGAAAATCTGGTATCCCAGACCTGGAATTAGCTAACGATAAACGGGGGACACACAGGACGAAAAATGATCATGAAAAAGCTGAAGGACTGGCAGAATACTTCAGCGAGGTGTTTACTAAAGAACCATCCGGAGATATTCCAAGGCTTCCTACTAAAGAAGGAACAAAGTTGGAAAGAATTACATTCTCACCATCAAGGATTAGAGCAGCCATCAAGAAACTGAAGAAAAACAAATCAGCTGGACCAGATGAGATACATTCAAGGATTATCAAGGAGGTGGGAGATGTGCTTGTAGAACCACTGAAGATATTGTTTGAATGTTCTTTTGAGAGTGGACAGTTACCTACTACTGATTGGAGGTTAGCATGTATAACAGCTATTTTTAAGAGTGGTAAACAAAGTGATCCGGGAAATTACAGGCCTGTTAGCCTAACCAGTATTATTTGTAAACTTATGGAGTCAATAATTAGAGAAAAAATTATTTGTCATATGAAACAGAATTCTTATTTTAGTAACAAGCAATTCGGATTCCTCTCTGGACGCTCTACAGTTCTTCAACTGATTAAAGTATTAGATGATTGGACCCAAGCTCTGGAAGAGAGAGATGCGGTTGATATTATATACTGCGATTTTATGAAAGCTTTTGACAAAGTACCTCACAGAAGATTTGTTGAGAAAGAGAAAAGCTATAATATAGGCACAGTATTCTCAAAATGGATTGAGGCCTTCCTGAGCTCTAGAAAGCAGTGTGTGGTAGTTAACGGACAAGAGTCAGAGTGGCACAATGTAATGAGTGGAGTCCCCCAAGGGTCAGTATTGGGACCATTGCTATTTGTCTTATATATATTAACGATCTGCCCGAAGTATTGAAGAATGATAGTGAATTGTATTTGTATGCTGATGACACAAAGATGTATAGACAAATAAAAAAAAAAAAGGGATTTTGACGAAGGAAAAATCTATTTCTGGGGAGAGACCTGTGACGCCCGGTGGAAAAACAACCCATAGAGATTTGCCTTACATGCTCCATATATAGATGGTACCATAACTCTGGATGGCATAGGCTTCTGCCCTCTAGAGGACCTAGAATTTACAAAAAGATGATACTAAGTTTTTGCAAGAGGACATCATCTGTATGAGGCAGTGGTCTGACCAGTGGTTATTGAATTTTCATCCAAAGAAATGTAAATCTATGAGAATTTGCAGATCTGAAGTGTCCCATGGAAATTACTATATGAAAGAACAATTATTAGAAGTTGAACATGAAAAAGATCTTGGAGTCATAATTGATAATAGGTTAATTTTTTCTGAGCACCTCAATAAGAAAATAAATATGGCTAACAAGATAACAGGACTTATCAGGAGAACATTTGTATCTTTGGATGAGGTGATATTTAAGCAACTATATGTGGCACTGGTCAGACCACACCTAGAGTATGCAAATCAAGCATGGGCCCCATTCCTGGTGAAGGACATAGAGGCTATAGAAAATGTACAGAGGAGAGCCACCGAATTAGTTCCAACACTGAAGAATTTAAGTTATGAAGAGCGCCTCAGGAAATTGAAGATACCCACACTGGCTTACAGACGGGCGAGGGGAGACATGTTGGAGACTTTCAAAATCCTGTCCGGCGGGTATGATCCGGAAGTATGCCAAAGACTGTTCATGTTAAGAGAAAGCGATAGAACAAGAGGACATTCCAAGAGAATTTATAAGAAAAGAACAAGACTGGAAAAAAGAAAGAATTCATTTTGTAATAGAATGATTAATAATTGGAACATGCTGCCACAATTTGTTGTTGACTCAGAGTCTACTTGGAAATTTGAAAACAATATAGATAAGGCATGGAGGGATCAAGATTTACTTTATAATTATAGAGCTAAAATTATAGTAAAATTATTTATAATATAACCACCACAACCACCACCAGTGCAATCACCAACCTAGTAAATCATTCTGAGCTGGATGTACAGGCTTAACAGCCTCTTCCAAAACATAAACTGTAAGAAACTGTATGAAGTATAGCTAGGGACCAAACAGATACAGCAAAGACCTTTATGTAATGCATACACTTATGTGCGAGACATACTGAGGGCACTACAGCTGCAGTGAATTTTTCATGCTACAGGAGGGAATTAGAAGCAGAAAATTATAATGTGCACTATTCTATTTATCTTGAAGAAAACACCACTATTAAACGGATTTTGAGCGAAGCGAAAAATCTATTTTTGGGTGAGATAGCCATGGCGTCCTGATGGAAGGTTCCTTTTTGGTAGCTTCCTTGGGTATAATACTACTAAGATATTCCCAGAGAATTTAACCACAGGTTATCACAGAATTCTAACTTCTGGAGCGAGTATCTCAAAGGTTTCCCTTTAAGACATCGTATATCAACAGGGGACGCATGTCTGAACGCGCCACATAGCTATCTTCACCCCGAACAGAGTTAATGCTTCGGTGTGTAAGGGTTGAGAATAGCTGGGAGCCGCTCCACAGCCAATCTCACTCGTGGCTACTACTGATACTCGAGACGTAAACAAACGGGCGCCATTGCTCAAATGACGTCACGCCCGTCTTCATCCTGAAGCCAGTTGCTGCCCATCACCATGATACAGTAGAACAGGGTGGGATCTAAAACTGGACGAAGTAGCAGGGAGGGTCCATCAGGACGCCATGGCTATCTCACCCAAAAATAGATTTTTCGCTTCGCTCAAAATCCGTTTTTTGGGCTCAAGCCATGGCGTCCTGATGGAAGAGTACCAGAGAATCAATGTATCGTGGTAGATTTTCCCCTAATAGTAAGTGCCAAGGCATTGACAAAACAGCATAGTAATCTTTGATAAAGAACCATAGGGAAGAAGCATCCTGCCCCCCTTGGCAGTGAAGTTCCCATGGGCTATGCCGACGTCAAAGTGGTATTGAAGGGCTATTCATCCTGATAGAAGAACTTGAAGAACTTGGAGATGAAGCCGAATGTTTGATATTTGTATAGGAACATTCTGAAAATTAGACCAGTGGTGGTTGGGCACTGTGTATTGAGAGTGATGGTTCATCTCCCGGGTATCAAAAGTAAGTATTCGTGTTGGAACCTTACATAATCAGAGTGAATATAAATTAAGAGTTAGCATCTTAATTTCTTCATAACCATAAGGAAAAGGGGGGATAATAAAACTATGACAGGCATGTATTTCATAGTAAGTAGGAGCTGATTGAGACGCACAGGTAATAAAATAGAAATTTTATTTCACAAATGCATAAATTAAATAATTTACAGCAATAAGTAAAGTTCATTTACAGTAATTATAATGTACATAGTAATAAAGACTTGCTCTTGAATCTGAAAAGGAATTTCAAGTTTATTAGTAGGTACTCGTTCTCGAGGAACGCAAGTCTTTGATTAAAAAACACATCATGCTCAGGGCATGCGGCACTTGTGTGACAACTATGATATTTCACCTGGGATAAGAACAGTTATAAAAGCACTAAGTGTTTTTCGACATCACTATGAATCGCTCGAGGGTCAACATAGGCACCCGAAGAGTTAGAGTCCCAAGTAACTCACTGTTCTACGCAGAGTTAGGTGCAGGTTTCATAACACTACCTGCGGCTACCACAAAATGTTTGACTTCGTGCACTTGTTTCGCATAATGTTTAAAGAAAACTCGCGAGGACTTCCAGCCCGTGAAGTTTTTAAGGCTTTCAAAGTCCATGCTCTGAAAGAAATTCAGAGATGATGCCACTTTTCTAGGATCATGACCAGCGGGTGTACTGTTCGGATCCGCTCTGCGAATGAAGTAGGTGATTTTCGCTCTTAATTGTTTCAGTGACAGGTCGCTGCCCGATGTTTCTCCTTTGAAGAGTTGGCCTCCACCAAAGTTTGAAGTTCTGCGAAGATAGACCTTGAGGCTCTCTACTGGACATAGAGAGGCATCCTCCTTCAGGGGGCATATTCTCCAAGGGCCCCATCTTTTGGTGGGTAATTCATTTTTGGCGAGAAACGTCGGATCAGGGGAGAGGGTAACTTCTCCTGTATCGGTAAACAGGATGTGTCCTTCTTCTCTTGATAATGCCACTATTTCGCTGACTCGAGCTCCTGAAGCGAGAGCAAAGAGAAATATAACTTTCTGAGTCAGGTCCTTGAGAGGGCATGAATCATTGTCCAAGTTGGAGGCGAAATGGAGTACCTTGTCTAGTGACCAGGAGATCGGTTTCGGTGGGGGTGCTGGGCGTAGGCGAGCACATGCTTTCGGTAGTTTGTTGAAGATGTCGCTGGACAGATCAATTTGGAAAGCATATAGAATTGGTCTAGTCAAGGCCGATTTGCAGGTTGATATCGTATTGGCTGCTAATCCCTGTCCATGAAGGTGAATAAAGAAGGACATGCAGAAATCAATCGTGATTTCTTTAGGATTTTTTGTCTTGACAAAGGAGACCCATTTCCTCCAGGATGATTCATATTGCCGTCTTGTGGATTCGGTCTTGTATTCCTCTAGGAAGTCCAGACTTTTCTTCGAGATCCCAAACCTCTTCTTTGCGGCTAGGGAGAGAAAATCATGAGATGAAGGTCCTTGATTTTCGATGATGAAGCGAAGACAGTCGACTTCTGTACTTGTTGAGAGAGAACTGGGCCCGGGAGAGGGATCAGCTTGGGCTGCAGCTCCAGGACCAGGGGGTACCAGTTGCTCCGAGGCCACTTGGGAGCCACTAGGGCCGCTGTCCCTTTGAAGGTTCTCAGTTTGGAGAGGACTTTCAACAGAAGGTTGGTGGGGGGAACAGGTAGATCTTGGACCATCTGTTCCAGTCCAGTGACATGGCATCCACTGCTTCTGCTTTGGGGTCCTCGTACGGGGCCACATACCGAGGAAGTTGATTGTTGTCGCTCGTTGCAAAGAGATCTATCTGAAGTTCTGGGACTTGGTGAGAGATGAAGGAGAACGATCTTGCGTCTAGAGACCATTCCGACTCTATCGGGTTTGTCCGAGATAGAGCATCCGCTGTCATGTTGCGGAATCCTTGTAGGTGAACTGCAGACAGGTGCCACTTCTTCTTCTCTGCCAGACGGAAGATTGGGAGAAGCACCTGATTTATCTGGGGCGATCTTGAGCCTTGGCGATTGAGACAACGGACTACCACCGAGTTGTCTAGGGTTAGACGGATGTGGATCGAGGGCGGCGGGGATAACTTCTTCAGGGTTAGAAGGACCGCCATGGCCTCCAAGATGTTTATGTGGAACGTCTTGAACAGGGGAGACCAGGTGCCTTGAGCCTGTTTTTGGTGGGAGTGACCTCCCCAACCCTCCAGCGAAGCATCCGTGTGGATGTTGAGTGATGGAGGAGGGTGTTGGAGAGGAATGGACCTTTTCAGGGCCTTTACTTCTGACCACGGCTTTAGGAGAAGTCGCAGTCTGTTCGGAAGCCGTCTCTTGAGGTCTCTTCGAGCGATGGATGCGGAACGTCTCCAGACTCCCGCGGCATCCTTTAGCTGTGCGCGAAGCACTGGGTTTGTCACTGAGGCGAACTGTAGAGAGCCTAGAACTCGTTCCTGCTGGCGTCTTGAAATGCGTTTGGATTTCAGCAGTCGCTTGACAGACCCTGCTATTTCCTTCCTTTTCTTCTGGGGGATGGAAAGGCGGTGTGACTGAAGGTTCCAGTGGATTCCCAACCACTGGAACTTCTGAGCTGGAGAGAGGCGAGATTTTTTCTCGTTGATCTTGAATCCCAGGTGTTCTAGGTACTGGGTGACTTCGTTGCAAGATTTTGCACAATCTTCGGGCGATGGAGCCCAGACTAGCCAGTCGTCGAGGTAGGCCATCACCTGGACGTTTCGTAGGCGGAGTTGTTGTACTATGGCATCCGCCAGTTTTGTGAAGATCCGAGGGGCCACGTTGAGGCCGAAGGGCATGGCCCGGAAGGCGTAGCTTTTCCTTTGGAGTCGAAATCCTAGGTAGGAGGAAGCGTGATGGTTCATTGGAACGTGCCAGTAGGCATCCGCCAGGTCTATGGAGACCGTGTAGGAACCTCGAGGCAGAAGGGTCCTTATCTGTTGAAGCGTCAGCATCTTGAACTTGTCGTTCGTTATGAACTTGTTGAGGGGGGATAAGTCCAGAATGACTCTGAGTTTGTCTGAGTCTTTCTTGGGGACACAAAACAGTCTCCCTTGGAACCTGGTGGACTTTACCTTCCTTATCACCTTCTTGTTCAAGAGATCTAGGACATATTCTTCCAGAAGGGGGGTTGATTGCTGGAAGAATTGCTGGAATATTGGGGGTGGTTGAGTCCAACTCCAGCCTAGACCCTTCTTGACGATGCTGTGTGCCCAGGGATCGAAGGTCCAACGATCCTGGAAATGGCGAAGTCTTCCTCCCACCGGAAGCACTTCATTGCTTCTGGTGTCCCGAGGGCTTGCTGCCTCGGCCGCTAGCTCCCTTTCCTCCTCTGCCTCTGGAGGGACGGCGAGAGGCGTCTTTGCTTGCACCTCTGTATGAGCCTCTACCTTTGGCACGAAAGGTAGTTGACTGTTGCTCGAAAGCAGGGGTGAAGACCGGTGACTGTGACAACACCGGTTGGGGGACCAATTGAAAGGTCTGTTGTGGTTGGGCAACCACTTGGGAGGTAGCGGGTCCCGGAAACTGACGTCTTTGTTGACGTTGCTGGGTTTTCTGTTTTTGGGATTTCCTCTTAGGTTGAGGTCCGTCGTCCTGAGAGGGTTTCCTTTTCCTGGACATGCCCCACTTGTGGAGAAGGTTCCTATTCTCCGTGGCGGCTCTGTCAGTGATTTCCTTCACAAGGTCAGAAGGAAAGAGGTGTTTTCCCCAGATGTTGGAGGAAATCAGCCTCCGGGGTTCGTGTTTCACGGTGGCACCTGCAAACACGAATTCACGACAGGCTCTCCGAGCCTTTATGAAGTGGTACAAGTCCTTCATCACGGTCATCAAGTGGGATTTGGAGAGTACCATGTAGTGGTCTGGTACTCTGGTGTCACAGGCCATAACTTCGAGTTGGACTTGATGAGATAGGGATGCTGCGAGCCTCTCCTTCGTATCTTGTTCCCGACGAAGGAGGTGATCGTTGAGCTTAGGGAGGTCTTCATTAAACTGACGTCCGGCGACGTCAGGATCGAGCCTTCCCACGACGAAAGTATGCTGGACATCTTTCCAGTGTCGAGCGTCAGGGGGAGTAACTATGGAGAAGGGTCTGCACTCCTCCAATGCAGGGCAGGCTTTCCCTTCATCCGCAGCTTTAAGGCACGCAGCTAAGGCCTTTTCCAAGAATGGAAGAACCGCACTTTCAGGTGCGACATAAGTAGGGTGCTTCTTGCTCAGGGCCGGAAGCTTAGAGCAGGTAAAGCCTCTACTCTTGAATGCGGCGGCTAGCATAGCCTGGGCCTTTGCGAGATCGAACACTATCTCTTCCTTAGGTTCGGTCTCTTCCTTCGAGGCAGGTTCGGAGCGAAGACGGACGTAACAGTCCGGGTAGGCCTCAAAGTTTGGGAAGAACTCCACGTCTTCCAAGGGGACCGTGCCGATCTTATCACTGACGAAGATCCTGCCGGTCGCGATAACCATATGCTCAGCATACCTCCACGGGTTGGCATGTGAGCAAGCGGGGAGATCCTTAACCGAAATCCTCTTCGGTTCTCTGGATCCCATCATGGACCTGATGAACTCCTGGTTCTCCTTCAACCTGTCGTCCATGACGGCTCTAATCAGTCGGATCATTTCTTGAGTAGAAGAAGAAGGATCCGGGGTCGAGGAGGTAGACGGAATAGACATTTCCGACGGTGTAGGAGTAGGAGCGGGGATGGAAGGAGGAGCAACCTCTTGCTCCGACTCGGCGTATTCCACCTTGTCTTCTTCATCTTCAGCTCCTTGAGCCATAAGCGTTTTCTCCGTGTCTTCCGAGACATCCGATATCTGTTCGTCATCTTCGGAATCCAAGCGGCACTCGTGCATGGACTGAGCCATGACAACATCAGGTTCCACTGTAATTTGGACAGTGGGGATCACGTCTTTGGGTATCACTGAATCAGGGGAGGCCTTAGGGAACAAAAGTGACCTCAATTCTTCGGTGGCCAGGTAAGGTCCGGTGGCATTTTTCTGGAAGCCCCGCACCCACTTGCGTAGCTTTTCACGAGAAATGTCTCTGACCTCCGCTGAGGGAGGATTATGGAAGGCTTCAACTAGGTGAGCCTGACAGACCGTACAGTTCAGTGGATTCCAAAACTTCAGATCCCCTTTCTTGTCTGCACAAGGGGCGTGAGTCCTGCAAGCCGTATGCCCGTAAAACTGCGGGCGTTTCACAGCGCAGAAGGCGAAATCACACTTCATCTGCTCCTCCTGTGGAAGAAAGAGAAAATGAGTATGGGGGAGTCATAAGAATGGCTCTTAAACTAAGTTAATATTAATTATTAATTTTAACTTAATGAAGGGTGTGATGCATAGAGATTGAAATAGTAAAGGAGAACATACTCCATGCATCTCGCCCGGCTGGTTACCGTAAGCTTGGTCCTTGGATAATCCGAGCGACCGAAGGCACCGGATAGAGTTCCTTAGAGTTCCATAGGGCAATGGAATTCCGTGGAAAAAAAACCCAAGGGTAAGATTGGGACCGAGATCATTCGGTCCCAAGTTAGGGGCTAGAAGGCCTCCTTTTAAGGTAACTGCTTCCGGCAACCAGCCGTGCTAAGATGCACGCAGCATGCTGGAATTTAGAAGAATGCAAAGAGACAGCATGATCACTAACAGAACAGTACCAAGGTATTGATCTTAATAGTGGAAACAGCCTATCTGTTTGCGGTATAGGGCTATCATTGTCATATGATAGCTAGAAGAAGGGGGTGCAAGTATTCTTGACGCCTCCGGGGGTTTCCGGCAAGCCGCCGGAGTTCGCTCCAGCAGAGTTTCTGGCATTAGGACAGACAATGTTCAAAGTCAATCATATACCAGGGTGGCGGCCGCCGGTACAACGGCGGCACGCCGGCAGGGGAGCGGCGGCTCCGGCAGTCGGAGGATGCCGGTTTGGTGACTGGGATAAGGATGGTTAAAGCTGAACCGGATTGCCGGCAGTAGATGCCGGCACTCCGGCGGCCGACCGGCGAGCGGACGACAAGCTAGGAGGAAGGAGAGCCACCGGTATGAGCCGGCGGCAGTCGGCAGTCCCCCGGCACACGGGGGGCTGGCGGCAAGGTTAGGGAGAGTCACCAAGGTAGGAGGCAGGTATTGCCGGCAGTAGAGGCGGCAAGAGACCAGCACCCGGATAGTGAGAGAGACAGGGGGGAGGGAAGGAATGCAGGAGGTTCCGTCATGGACTCCGGACATCCCCCCCTTCCCTGAGAGGGTGTACCCATGATAGAGGCAGGCTCTAACATCCAGGAGCAGGGGTCACTGAGGACCGGGAGCTAGGTAGCCCAAGGGAGGGCTAGGGGACACCCAAAGGGGGGGGAGACTCCCATATGCAGAGTAATTCTAGCAACTAACCCCATAGGACACTATGAAGGTATATGTACCAGAGCGGACTGCACATGGAAGCTCGGGTAGCCCTACTACTCCACCCTAAGGAGGAGTTGTAGGACAGGGGACAGATGGGTATAGACTAACCTAAGCATAGGCTAGGCTATACAAGAGATAGGTGGGGAAGGGAGAAGAGAGGTCTTCCAAGGAGGGGTTTCTGTACCAGAGCGGCCACTAGGGAAAGGGAGGACACTCCCTAACCTAAGATAAGGCAGATCGGCTAAAACGGTGTATGAGTACAGTTTCAGCATGGAACAGAGAAACCTTCCTAACCCAACCTAGAGCAGGGCTAAAAGTCCTGAACTAGGAAAGGAAGAAGACATATCGCTATCGCAGGAAAGTCATAGACAATCCTAGCCATAGAGGTAGGGCTAGCCTAACCTCACTCTCGGACGCAACCCTAAGGGGGGTTCATTCCCTTAGGGAGGACTGAGAGGCGATATATACTCTATTAGACATCTGATCCCTTTACTCAGAAAAGGAATCAAGGCTAATTAGAGGGAATGCCAAGGCAGGGGATGAAGGAAGCATATAGGGGTCCTACAAGTAGGTTAGGTTAGAAAGAGTCACTGACTAACCTATCCCCTATATGGTCCCTGAAGGCGAAAAACATTTGCATCACGGTCAAAAGTATTGTAAAATAATGCCACTATCTTCATAACTTAGCCTAGGATCACTAATAAATCATGCATGAACACTTATATGTAGGCTCTCTGGCCTGGGGGCTATAGTAGCCGACTGGTATGAGGTCAATCGATGACCGATAAAAAGCGTCGAAACACGATATAAAAGTTCCTAGCTATGAAGACTAAATAAACTAATGTATTCGATTAGTAAATAAGGCCGGAAGCGTTGTTGTGGCTAACTAAATAAGGCATGCATAACAACAACGACGCCATAAAATGGCGGGTCCGGTAGAGGCACAGCTCTGCCACAAAACAGCAATTATCTCGGAAAGTAATATTTACTTTACGGTCAGAGCTTAACTAAACAATACTGGAACCTTGTACTCAACTTTCCAGAAGAAGGCGAGGCCGAAGGTAGCGACATAACGTAGATGCAAAACGATAAAGGTAACACAGGGAAAATCCGTCTAAGTAGGGCAGCTACTAAACAAAGGATGAAGACGGGCGTGACGTCATTTGAGCAATGGCGCCCGTTTGTTTACGTCTCGAGTATCAGTAGTAGCCACGAGTGAGATTGGCTGTGGAGCGGCTCCCAGCTATTCTCAACCCTTACACACCGAAGCATTAACTCTGTTCGGGGTGAAGATAGCTATGTGGCGCGTTCAGACATGCGTCCCCTGTTGATATACGATGTCTTAAAGGGAAACCTTTGAGATACTCGCTCCAGAAGTTAGAATTCTGTGATAACCTGTGGTTAAATTCTCTGGGAATATCTTAGTAGTATTATACCCAAGGAAGCTACCAAAAAGGAACCTTCCATCAGGACGCCATGGCTTGAGCCCAAAAAGAATTTTATATGCAAACTTCCTTAAGGGGGCCAGCCAGCTAATGCAATCTTTTAAGGACAGGACTTTGACATTCAAACCAATTAATAAGGTGACTTAGGACATCAAACTGCATAGGATTTTTGCCTCTAACCTTCGGTTTTGTGACGCCAGGGCGATTTATCCTGAAAATGAGTGTTTTTCAAATTCTATCTCCTCCCTTGATAATTAATATTAAGACCTGGGATTACTACCCTATACAGACCTGATGTAGACCTCCTATACATAATTTTTTTTATTATGGTAAAAAAAATAAACCCTATAAATCACAGGAAAAATTTAAGAAAAAAATATGAAACCAAAAATTGGAAAAAAGGGCTCTATTTTATTGTTTTATATCTTTCTAAGTTATATACCAAATTTCAATGCTATATATCTAAAACTAAAGGAGAATATAGAATCTGAAGGTCAATAAGTATAGTTTTGATATACAGGCGTTCAAAGTTTTCCTTTGTATTTTTACAGACAATATTAATAAATCATGATTATTATGAATTTTATGTTCTTTTTTTATATTATTAAGCCAAAACAATGTTATTTATCATAATTTAATCATAAGTGAAGATCCCTTTACTCAATATCTTGAGGTAGCCGCTCCTCCATCCACACCACTCTCTCTCCTTCCCTATTTCCATTAACATCGTTGATATTACCCACTTATGAACTCTTATTACAGCCAATTTTCTACTTCCTTATGTTAGCGAGAAGCTGAAATTGTCTTTTCCTTTTTGGTATAATGAAATTCTTGCTGAAACCAAGAAAAACAGACATAAAAGCGAGCGAATGTCAAAGGTCAAACTCAACCGTGCATTCTCCCTGAGGTTTGTGCTATTACTGAAGGCTGAAGGGTGTAATACTTCGTCTTGTGACTCATGGAATCTATACAGATGCCATTGTTCACAATTTTTCTTTATATTATAATTTAATTATCAAAATTTACGATGACAGAAGAAATGCTGCATTTTCTTGTAGGGATCAATGATTTTGGCTTATTGGGTTACTTTTACTAATTACCCTGTAACTGTGAAAGTAAGAGGAATTTTGACAAAATATTTTGCATGCACATTCTAAATTGCCATACAAAGCTCAGTGAATTTTTTCAGGATTTTATGTTTTTCGTCATATACCCCCATATATTGGCATACCAGACAGGCCCCTTGAATGCACAATCAGTAGAGCTGTTATATGTATACTTTACATAATATCCAGATATGAATCTATATTGTGGGCTGTTATCATATTAAAAAGTTAGAATTCACTAAAAGTATATATGTGCAGTACTAGATATTTTTGGACTTCTCCAATATCCCAAAATTATCTAATGAACATATCCAAGCAAATATTCAATTGTATGGCTTTGTCCACAGGTAAGCTTTGCATGACAACCTTTGCTTAGTATGACATCTGAAATTGAGAAACAGCAAGCAAAGCGTCATATAGGCTTCTCTTAATGTTTTTCAAAGTATCAACACTTTGCCTGTTGCTCGTCATGTCTGGGCGGGAGTTTCGGTATGGAGGTGCTGCCAGACGCACAAACTGACATTGTGAGGCCAAGCCCATGACCTGTCACTTCCCATGTCCCACTATTAACCATTAGACATGTCAAAGGAACAACGGCTTCAAGAGTTCACTGTAACGACAACAACCATGCCTCCGAGATGCTAGATAAGAAGCATACAGACTATGGCATACGTACTGCAACAGTTAGAAAAATTACAGAGAAACTCAAGGCAATTGATAGCAGCATAAATGAAGTGAAAATGAAATGTTAAATAATTCTACTGCAAAATCAGCATTGAAGGGAAATGCATTAAGTAATTATATTTTAAAAATTAGGATCTAGAAGCAAAGACCAATACACATCCAAATTATGGTGTTTCAGGGCAATTTTAACTGGTGCCACAATATGGCTATCAGTTTCAAAACTCAACGGCAATAAGGAAATACCAGGTATTGAAGGATTATCTGAAAATGAGGTATGTATAATAGAGTTTAATCTATAAGAAACACCATTATCTAATAAACCAATTTGTTGCCATTACAGTACATCTGCCTCTGGTCCATGCGTCAATTACCTTAATATTGTCACATGACTTCCAAAGCATTTTCTTCTTTAAAGCCTTTCTTTACACTACATCTTCCTCTGCTTTGTCGATTTCATCTTGGCTTACATAGCCATATACGAAAATGACAAATTCGAAGATAATTTGTATTTTTCCTAACCATACAAACCTTAGCTATTTACAAAGGGTATTACTTTTAGCGCAGCTGAAATGACGAGCCAATAGTTTTTAACGAGGGTTAATTACCCCCGCGCTAGTTAGCGGGGGGTGGGGAAGGGTAGCTTGCTACCCCTCCCCCCTCCACACACCGGTGACTTGCTTCACTTCACTTAGAGGTAGGACTTGACTTGGGGGTCAGGGATGGCGGGCACATATGTGTAAATAGCTAAGGTTTGTATGGTTAGGAAAAATACAAATTATCTTCGAATTTGTCATTTGTTCCGTAACCGAAATACAAACCACGCTATTTACAAAGGGTGACTTACCCCTTAGGAAGGGTGGAAAGTCCCCAGCCTTACTGACTTCGGCTTGCCCGGGGGCTCGATCCCTCAGTGAGCAGCACTAGAGAGAGGGAGCCCCTGTACCTCACAGGTTCCTAGCATTGCTAGGAACGAGTGGCCTACATAAGCAGTGTGAGGAGGAGAGTGTGACTCGTCCTATGAAGTTGACCTTGAGACCTTCAGATAGGAATTCTAGGATAGGACGTTCCCCATACCACCTCGTCAGGGTATGGGAGACGCAACAGTATTAAGCTTAATACTAGGAGCACAAAGAAGCATGGGTTACCTGCAGAGGTCGAGGTCAGCTATGCGAGGACCAGGATGCTGCTTCCCCAAGAGAGGGGAGAATGAAGAAAGAAGTAAGGGTCAGACATACTCTTTCATTCACGCATACTAAGACCGGGTAACAACGCCCTCAACCTACTGCTACTTGTCCAAAAAGGAGCCTGAGGTTAGACCAGCTGTTGTGCAGCCACCACAGGGCCGACAGAGAACGTATCGAGGCTCCTGTGGGTCACGTCTTGCAGGTAGTGGGCTGTGAAGGTCGTTTGATGCTTCCAGACCCCAGCTTGAAGTACCTGCATCACAGAGAAGTTTCTCTTGAAGGCCAGGGATGTAGCAATACCCCTGACATTGTGGGCTCGAGGGCGACGTGACGGAGGAGGGTCAGGATTCAGGGCATGGTGGATAACCCTTCGAATCCAAGCTGAGATGGTGTTCCTGGTGACCCTCCTCTTTGTCCTGCCTGTGCTCACAAACAAAGCTCGCACATGAGGACGGACTGCAGCCGTTCTCTTCAAGTAGTACCTCAGACACCTCACTGGGCATAGTAGCAGCTGGTCTGGGTCGTTTGTTACAGAACGGAGACTCGCGATCCTGAAAGAGTTGAACCGAGGATCCGGCACTCCAGGATTCTGAGTCTTGGCCACAAACTCAGGGACGAACCTGAACGTTACCTCCCCCCATCCCCTTGAATGGGCGATGTCGTACGAGAGACCATGAAGTTCACTAACTCACTTGGCCGAGGCCAAGGCGAGTAGGAAAGCCGTCTTCCAAGACAGGTGGCGATCGGAGGCCTGGCGTAATGGCTCGAAGGGAGGTCTCTTGAGAGACCTGAGGACTCGAACCACGTTCCAAGGAGGGGGTCTCACTTCCGACTGGGGGCAGGTAAGGTCATAGCTACGTATGAGTAAAGAGAGTTCTAGCGACGAAGAAATATTCACGCCCTTCAATCTGAAGGCCAAGCTTAAGACTGAGCGATAGCCTTTCACCGCCGAGACAGAAAGGCGCATTTCTTCTCGCAGATACACAAGGAAGTCCGCTATTGCTGGAATAGTGGCATCGAGTGGAGAGATACCCCTTCTACGACACCAACCACAAAAGACTCTCCACTTCGCTTGGTAGACTCCCTCAGAGGACCTTCGCAGGTGCCGAGACATTCTCTCCGCAACCTGTTGCGAAAAGCCTCTCTCCGCGAGGAGACGCTGGATAGTCTCCAAGCGTGAAGCCGAAGCGAGGTTACGGCCCTGTGAGGGACACCAGAGTGGGGTTGTCTGAGAAGCTCGTGTCGTGGAGGAAGCTCCCTTGGGAGTTCCGTCAGGAGTTGCAGAAGGTCCGGAAACCATTCCGCGTGATGCCATAGCGGAGCTACTAGAGTCATGGAACAGTTGACCGATAGTCTGGTCCTGTTGAGCACCCTTCTCATCAGACAGAATGGTGGGAAGGCGTACACGTCGATGTTGTCCCACCGTTGCTGGAAAGCATCTTGCCAGAGTGCCTTGGGGTCCGGGACTGGTGAGCAGTACAGGGGCAGCTTGAAGTTCAAGGCTGTCGCGAACAAGTCCACCGTCGGGGAACCCCACAAAGTCAGGACTTTGTTGGCTATCTGAGGATCCAAAGACCACTCGGTACTCACTATCTGCGAAGCCCTGCTCAGACTGTCGGCGAGCACATTCCTCTTGCCAGGAATGAAGCGAGCTGATAGTGTTATCGAGTGGGTTTCGGTCCATCTCAGAGTCTCTACTGCAAGATGGGATAGCTGTTGCGAAAAAGTGCCTCCCTGCTTGTTGATATAAGCCACTACCGTGGTGTTGTCGCTCATCACCACCACGGAGTGACCCGCCAGGGACCGTTGGAACTGCTGAAGAGCCAGAAAGACGGCATTCAATTCTAGCAGGTTGATGTGTAGGCACTTTTCTGATTCTGACCAAAGGCCTGAGGCCCTCTGGTTCAGAACGTGCGCCCCCCACCCTTCTTTTGACGCGTCCGAAAACAGAGTCCATTCCGGGGGGAGGACGAGAAGACTCACTCCCTTCCGCAGGTTCTCGTCGGCCAGCCACCACCGCAAGTCCGTCTGTTCCAGAGACCCCATTGGGATCAGAATGTCCGGGGAATCGGATCCTTGATTCCACCGGGATTTGAGCCGCCATTGAAGGGATCTCATCCTGAGGCGGCTGTTTGGAACCAGACGGGCCAGGGAGGATAGGTGGCCTAAGAGACGCAACCACGATTGGGCAGGGAGTTTTTTTCGCCTGAGGAAAGGGTCCGCCACCCTCCTCAGCCTTGCTATCCGGTCGTCTGATGGAAAGGCTCTGTGGAGATTGGTGTCTATTAGCATGCCTAGATAAACCAGTCGTTGGGACGGCTGCAGAGAGGACTTCTCGAGGTTTACCACGATCCCCAGATCCTGGCAAAGATCCAGAAGCCTGTCTCGGTGCCGAAGAAGGGTCGACTCCGAGTCTGCTAGGATCAGCCAATCGTCTAGGTAACGAAGGAGATGAATGCCGTTCCTGTGCGCCCAAGATGAAATCAGGGTGAACACTCTGGTGAACACCTGAGGAGCTGTGGAGAGACCGAAACACAGCACCTTGAACTGGTAGATCTTGTTGTCTAGGCAGAATCTCAGGTACTTCCTGGAAGACGGATGGATTGGGATCTGGAAGTACGCGTCCTTTAGATCCAGTGTACACATGAAGTCTTGTGGTCTCACCGCAAGTCTGACCGTGTCTGCCGTCTCCATGCTGAACCGGGTTTGTTTGACAAACCTGTTCAGAGCTGAGAGATCGATGACGGGTCTCCAGCCTCCAGTAGCCTTCTTTACAAGAAAGAGTCGACTGAAGAAGCCTGGGGAGCCGTCCACGACCTCCTGGAGAGCACCCTTCTCGAACATGGTCTCAACTTCGGCCTGAAGAGCCAGCCCCTTTGCCGATCCCATGGCATAGGAGCTCAACGACACTGGATTCGCTGTCAGGGGAGGTTGAGATGACGTGAACGGGACGCGATAACCTTGGCCGATCACTGAGACCGTCCAAGCATCGGCCCCGTGTTGCTGCCACCTGCGGACGCAACGCTGAAGGCATCCCCCAACAGGTGGACACGCAGGGGAACTGCCACCCCTAGGGCTTGCGGCCGCGGCCGCCACCCCTAGGAGTCTTGCCTCCCCTGGAGGACTTACCGCCCCTCTTGACCTTGGCTGGAAAGGGCTGGGGCTTAGACACCACTTTCTTAGCTGCCGGTGCCTGTTTGGGAGCCTTACGAGGCTGTTGCTGCTGTTGTGGCGGGGCTGGAGGCTTATAGGGCTGAGTTGTAAGGGCCCTGTGGAGGAGGGAGTCCGTGCTGGATTTCCTCCACCTCTCAGCCGTTCGCTCCAAGTCTTGAGGCTCAAACAGGCTCTCCCCCAGAAGGGAAGCATGTCGGAGCCTACACACATCCACGGCGGGGACCTTCGGATGGAATCTCTCGGACACAGCATCGCGACGCTTCAACACCGAGTTGGCCCACAGGGTAGTAACCTGGTGCGCCAAAAACTCGATGGAGCGGGTGCCCGAGAGCAAGAAGGTCTCTAGGGCCTTCCTATTGGTCTCCTTGGACAAGTCCTCCGATCGCAATAGGATGCCCAGAGATCCTAGCCAGAAGTCCAGCCACGAAGTGGCCTGCATGGCACACTTAGCGACCTTCTCGTAGTTAAGGATCTCCGCCGCCGAGAACGACACCTGCCGGGCAGAGAGTTTCTCCAGGGGAACTCCCTTTGCCAGCTCCTCCACAGAGTGATGGAGAGGAAGAGCGAGGTTGTGCTCACCCAGGATCTCGAAATACCTCCTCTGCTGAAGGCGAGGAGGAGGGATAAGCTTGTTCCCGGCAGTGGAACGACTGGAGGAGGCAAGAAGTGCGAGCTGAGCGTTGGCCCTAGCTCTGGCACTCTTCAGCCCCCGAGACCAGGGCAGAGCTGCACTGGTCTTAGGGGCCTTCCGAACGTCAAACACTTTATCCAGAATCGTGTCTTTGCCTTCACGGGGGGCGATGACTGGATCCGTAAGTCTGTTAAGTGTCCTTATCAGGCTTAGGACCTGCCAGAAGGCATGTTCGGACTCTTGCTGTTCTCCTCCCTGCGGGCTGGCAGCTAAGTCTCCTGCCCCAGGAATCTCTTCCTGGGGTGACACGTGGACATTCCCCTGGGTAGTCATGGGTTCCTGACGAATCCTTGCAGAGGATTTAGGGACGGTCTTGGAATCCTTAGGTTCCCTCCTGGGAGGGATACAGGATCCCAACAACGAGGTTCGAGGGGCCCCTTCCTCACGAGACGATTCTCGCCCTCTGGTGCCGAGGGGAAGACTACCGCCCCACTGGACTCACCTGAGGACGGAAAGGCCTCGTTCACGGGAGAAGGAGAGAGTACCCGTGCAGGAGAAGGGACCTTCGAGACCGACCTCTTGGGAACCAACTTCGCCCTAGGGGAAGTCACCACGAAGTCCACTCCTCTCTTTCTCTTCAGCGTAGGAGAGACAGCCACTGGTTTGTCACCCTGGCCGGCGAGTGCTGGTTTCATAACCCTCACTAACGCCCGTGCCAGCGGACCAAACCAAGTCTGCTGCTCCAAGGACACAGAGTCCGAAATCCTCGCTAAAGAGAAAGGGATCGGGCGATCCTTTGGAGTGGACACGACGGTACCTGCCTGAAAAGAAGGTGGGGAAGAATGCTGTACTGACCTGTCTTCGTCCTGCACTACCAACCTGTGCTTGGATGGAGGTGATCCCGAGTGCCGTCTAGGAGCACGCGACCCTGCTGCTACCACCGGCTGTGGAATTCGCCGCGAACGATGGTCGCGCAAGGGCGAATGGTTGCGTGAAGGCGAATAGTTGCGCGGGAGTGCGGGCGAGCGATCGCGCGGGCGCGCAGGTGGATGATAGCGCGGGCGCGCAGGTGGATGATCGCGCGGGCGCACAGGCGAGCGGTAGCGCGGGCGCACAGGCGAGCAGTCGCGCGGGCGTGCAGGCGAGCGATCGCGCGGGCGCGCAGGCGAGTGGGCGCGAGGGTGGGCAGGTGAATGAACACGTGTCCGAGGCGACGAACGCAAGCGTTGGCGCGACGGCGAGGGATCGTGCTGCCGCGTAGGTGAGGAAGATCGCTGGCGATGTCGCGATGTGGTATGTCGACGCACTGGTGTGCGATGGTGAGCAGCATGTGCAGGTGAATGACCGCGTAATGGTAAGCGATGGTGAGCAGCATGTGCAGGTGAATGACCGCGTAATGGTAAGCGATGGCGAGCAGCATGCGCAGGTGAATGATCGCGTGATAGGGTGCGATGGTGATCAGCATCCGCAGGAGGGCGATCGTTCAGGGTTGTGCGATGAGGGGCAGCATGCGTAAGCGGGCGATCGTTCAGGGTTGTGCGATGGCGAGCAGCATGCGCAGGTGAATGATCGCGTGATGGGGTGCGATGGTGATCAGCATCCGCAGGAGGGCGATCGTTCAGGGTTGTGCGATGAGCAGCAGCATGCGTAAGCGGGCGATCGTGCAGGGTAGTGCGATGGCGAGCAGCATGCGCAGGAGGGCGATCGTGCAATGGCGAGCGGCATGTGCAGGCGGGCGATCGCGCGATGGCGAGCTAGAAGCTGGCGAACCATGTTCCTTCAGGAGCATTGGCGAACGTCGGTGCGTTCGTTGTCGCTGTTGAATAGGCGATACTAAGATCGCCTGTGCGCGCTGGCAAGCAGGTGAACGCTGGCGAGGAGGTAATCGCTGGCGTGTAGGTGATCGCTGGCGAGCTGGTGATCGCTGGCGAGCAGAAGGTCGACGCGTGTCTTGTGAGAGGACAGCTGGTGCGGCGCGTTCACGAGCAGGAACGGGAAGATCGCTGGCGCGTTGGCGAACATGTGTTTCTGACACACGAGCAGCACGATGTTGCGTAGCCACAGGACCAGGCAGATGGTGAGCAGGGAGTTCAGCAGGAACTAAAGGGTGGTCAGAGACCGCAGGGCGATGGTCCTCAAATGAGCGCTGACGCTCGGAAGAGAGCTGACGAGCAGGAGAGCGCTGGCGAGGGGGGCGAACATCAGGAGAGAGCCGACGAGCAGGTGAGCGTCGGCGAGCAGGAGATCGTCGACGAGCAGGAGAGCGCTGGCGAGCAGGAGATCGCTGGCGAACAGGTGAGCGCTGGCGAGCAGGAGAGCGCTTGCGAGCAGGAGAGCGCTTGTGCGTTAGCACTGCTCGCGTAAGGGAAGAATCCCTTAGCCCCGAAGGGACCGTTGCCCGTTGGGTGACGAGTTCTCCAGAAGGCGAAGATCCGGCAGGAGATGGTGAGCGGTCTGCAGAGAGGTTCAAGGAGGGCGGAGCAGTCGGTTGAGGCTGACGAGGAGAGTCCCCCCCGGAGGAGGAAGACCCAAAAAGGCGCCTCTTAGTCCCCCTGTAAGGGGAAGGGAGGCCCTTGTGGCGTAGAGGGCGGTGAGCCTTACGGCGGAGGCGGCCTCGGGGGAGATCGTCGGGACCATCGGTCCTCCGAAGGGGAGTCTCCGTCAACACACTTCCCTCAGAAGGAAGCTGGGCAGCAGTCGAGACCGAAGGACTCACTTCCCCCTTCGAAGGATGCACGGAAGGAGGAGGAGAGCCTTGAGCACCATCACCAGCAACAGCACCTGCGGCGGAAGGCCCAGCCACGTCGGAGGCCTCTGTCACCACGACGTCGACAATAGACAGAGGGTCTACCTCCGCTACCACCGGCGACTGTTTAACAGCGGCCCCCAACGAGACAAGGTCAATAAGAGCGACCCTGGAGGGCAAGCCCTTAAGCCCCAGGGACGACCAAATCTGTAAAAGATCATCACTGGATAAGGCATTATTATCAATAACCTCCCCCGGAGGAGGAGGGGGAACCGCCTTGCTATGGGAGGCGACGCCCTCTCCCCCCACCGAAGGTAGGGAAACAGAACAAGGGCCTGCGCTCCCACTCGGACAACTCTCCTTAGGAGGCGGACGAGGGGGAGCTTCGGAGGAGGTTTGGGCGGCGGAAGAAGAGTCCCGAGAACCTTCCTCCTTCAAGGCTAACCCCGGAGGAGAACGGTCTCTCTTGGACTCCTTCTTACGCCGACGGCCAAACCTCTCCCACTGGGAGGCAGACCACTCCCTGCACTCACGGCACATGTTATCCTGGTCGCACCGTCGGCCCCGACATTGAGAGCAGAGGGTGTGTGGATCCGTAATAACATCCGACATGAAAGTCCCACAAGGACGGCCGGCAACTCCAGGGCATGTACGCATAGCAAAGAAAATAACTGAAGGTCAACTTCCAACCAATCACACACACTGAAAAGAAAAAGCAGAAAATTAAAGGCTGTCACGAAGGCGATGAGCAGACACGTCTGATCACTGCCGAGCCAAAAGTGAAGTGGAGCAAGTCACCGGTGTGTGGAGGGGGGAGGGGTAGCAAGCTACCCTTCCCCACCCCCCGCTAACTAGCGCGGGGGTAATTAACCCTCGTTAAAAACTATCGGCTCGTCATTTCAGCTGCGCTAAAAGTAATACCCTTTGTAAATAGCGTGGTTTGTATTTCGGTTACGGAACATCCCAATTTTCTTGCATCTCCTATGATTCAGGTTGTCGTACAGCACTCGATAGTGTTTCAATCGCTGCTAGGCTTTGGCAGCCAAACCAATGTCATTTGACCACCAGCATAAATGCCTATACAATGCTTAGCCTAAAAGAGGCAAAGTTCACTGAGCAAACCTCACACTCTGGATTGGGCCTCAGGTACTATAAAATTGCTCTGAGAAACTGCATTCAACTAGTTCTGAGAACCAACTTGGTCAGCTTCTATATTCAGTCAAGAGAGTACTCGCATGTTCTAGTAACTCTTACAATAACCATAAATATTCTTAAGTAAAGGGTTTTGCAATATGACTGCCATGACTACAAACAACTAGAAAATGGAAAAATAATTCCCATTTTCTATGCGTGCAGGAGGCTTTGGCCGTCATCATACGAAGGGCCCAATTATCTTTCATATATTTTGTAAATAAAAGAAATCAGCAGAGATACAAAAAAGTAGATAGAGTTTGCAGTAATACTCTGAAACTCACTCAGCTATATACTGTAATACTGTACTATTCTAGAATTCTGATAAAATGTGTGCCTTTGGCCTGTAAATATCTTCAAAAAATTTTGAATCCATAATAAGCTAATTAACATATTTCTACTGGTTAATTATTCACACATACATACAAAGTTCTAAATAGAACTGGAATAATAATACATTACATAACATCCTCTGATGACTAATATTACTCTGCATATGAAGACTACCCTTTTTACATGATGATGTATCTCTCCATCCACTGCATTATGACAGGTATCTATAGGTGCAAGCCCTCTTACTGGGTAGGTTTACAATGAAGAAAAAGTTAATAATGACCAATAAAGAATGAAGGTTAAGCAAGAGTTTTCTTATAAATCTATCATCAAACATATAATTCCACATAAAGGCTTCATCAAATATAATGATTATATTATCAATGTATGTAATAGAATGTAAAAAATTGGTAATATACATTTTAAAAATTTCTAAAATTCCAGTAATCCACAAAAAATTTCAAACATCAGCAGTCTTTAATAATATCTCAAAAGTTAGATTTGTAAGTTAGCAATGTTATATCTTAGGTGTTTTACAAACTCTTCAAGACTAGGTAGTGGTACAAATCTCAGCGGACACAACTTCAAATGTACATAACAGCTTTTATTGTATTCCTAATGACTCTCCAAAATCAAATTTGTTTAGGAGCTTAATGAAATTTTCCTTAGCTCCATATTACACATTCTTCTTGCCAAAAGACCCAATTGTTATCCTTTTGTCATTTGTGATTTTGGTATTTTCTTTTTATATCATTGCATAGACCAGGGCCTCCAAGGAGGTGAGATATCCTGGCGGTTTCTGTCAAAGATGTGCTGGCCGTTCGTCTCGTGTCAGAAACGGGCTTGCTGCTTGTTTCATTCACTCTAATAGAGTTAAGGATGGGAAGACTTTGGCTTCATATCAATCTGAAACCATCACCCAGTTAATTTCTGGTATAAGGATCAAGAATGTACTTGTTACATAAGTAAGCAAAGTTCTTTGATTTTCAAATTACAAGCACTTCCTTCCTTTTGTGATCTCACCTGAAATTCCAATCTTTTCAAGTTCCTTCATTTTCTTTTCCGTATCTTGGCATATAAAGCTAGATCACTTAATGTACTGCAAGGGATATCATTGTTAAAAATGAATATTTCTTACTGAAATTATATAAGTTCAATTATTTAGAATATTTACAATACCTAAAACAATCAATATCACAGCTCCACTTCTTTCCAGCATAGGTTTTGTATAAATTTATAGTAATTATATTTCACATCATATTCCATATCATACCAAAAATTGACAGCTATGCATCCATGAGACTGTCTGACATGATGGTACCACAAGGACGGAAGGTAAAGTGCATCGCCAGCATGTACTCGGCAATGCACAGGACTGCTGTGTTTATACTGAGGATATGCCTCTAAATCAGGTTTCAATGGATCAATGCATACCCACGGCACAACCCCAGTTTCTGTATCTTCTTCGATTATAAATTTCCCTGGATTTTTTTCTTTGTAGACACTAGCAACATAACTCTTGTAAGGTATCCAAGGAGTATCAGAAGGCGGGAGCAAAATAAAATCTTTGTAGCCGGACACTACACAATAAATATTTTCATAGTGATCTTTGTGCACTGAAAGAGGAGTACAAAATATTACTAAATTAGTTATCACCAAAGAACAAATAGATAAAATTCACATGCAGATCATCATTTGAGTGCCCCAAAGCAATAATTTTGCTTCTGGGGCAAATAATGCTAAAAAGGGTGACTTTGATTTCAGTTTATAAATGCATTATTTCCTACGATTTTTTCATGTGTACTACTTCTATGAAAAAAATACAGGATTTCCTTCCTAATGATAGATAAATCAATCAATTAAATATTATCGCACTATAAATATTGCAAATTCGATAAGAAAATTGGTTGGTCTCTCAGAGTACTACAAAGTCAGGGGTAAATTCACTTTATTACAAACATTATTAGGGGTAATGCTCAAAAAAGTTACCCGACTCGGGCTAGCAGGTGCTCAACTGGTATTGTACATGTAATTTCACTACTTTCTCTAACAGTAACAAATAATGGTAGGTTAAGTTTTACAGACTGTATACTAATTATCTATTATCACAAGTTGGTTTTACTAGCTACTTTTTTCAGTAATTCTTCTGTGTTGTTGAAATTTAGATATTGTAACGGTTAATTACACTTACTTGACGTTACTGCTCTGTGATCACCCATCCAAAAATTAACTGCATCTGGTTCTTTTCCTAAAGCTTCAGAAAACCATGGAATATCAGTGGCAGCATCACTTAGAATTTCTTGAAATTCTTCAGTAAAATTTGAATTTTGCTTCTGTATGTAAAATACCTATAAGATGAAAAAGAAACATACAATATTTTTAATTTTTCTCTTACACATGAATTCTGATTCTGCATGTAAAAAAAACCTACAAGGCAAAAAAACACATGTACAACATTTTTAATATTTCTTTGAAACATTTCTTATCACAATTGTTTCAATACAACCATAAAATCCAATGATTAATAATAACAGCTAATCACCAAGTGACCAAAGAAACCATATTAGTACTACTATACATCTATTATTTACATACACACAAAAAGTTTCCAGGAGTCAATCAGATTAGACCCTTGATTATACACTTCACCTACCTAAAACAATCAGTCTTCAAAAGATTATTAGGGGAAAAGAATAACTGTGAATCAAAAATCTTTAATAAATTTCCTCCTCACTATTGCAGCTTCAAGTAGCAGTATCTACATTTAACGTTCACCAAATCAAAAGTGAACAGTTAATCAAACTAGTATTTTTTATACAAATTAATGGTACAGTATGTGAGGTAATAGAGGTGGGACCCAACAAATTAATTAATAATAAAGAATAAAATTATCTTTGAGAGAATGTTAAACATTTACTAGGTAGACACAACACAGTCAGGACCAAAAGAACGCGAGCAAGATTTTAAGAAAAGTTATCAATGAAAAGCCTGAAGTGCTGCAACAATAGCAATTTCCCAGTGGGGCTAGGAGACCTAAATGACCACATAACAATGGAAAATGTTTGTTTTAAGATATACCTTAAGAGAGAAATCCCAAGATGGAGAGAGACAGCATGAATTCTTCCATAGCCAAGGACCAAAGTTACCAAATGCAATGTTCAAGAAGCTTAGAGAGAAGCTGATAACAGATAAGAGTGGAAAAGCTTAATTAAATTGATTTTAATATAATGAAACAATATCCAAAAGATTTTGTAGATTTGAGAAAAAAGCCCTCAGAAGAATATTGGGAGTTAAATGGCAGGACAGGATAAGAAATGAAACTATAAGAGAGATTACTCAAATGCCATATGTGGATGAGTTTATGGTGAGGGGTAGATGGAGATGGTTTGGACATGCTCTTCACACTCTCTGAGAGAGAATAGTTCACCAAACTTTCAACAGGGCTCCAAAAGGCACTAGAAGAGTTGGAAGACCCAGGTCTATATGGCTAAGGACTATGAAGCGTGAAGTAGGAGATCATGAATGGAGAAGTAGGGATCTAAAAGCTCATGACACAGATGACTGGCAAAATCTAACCGAGGACTTTTGCGTCAATAGGCATAGGAAGAAATGATGATTTTTAATATAATGAGTATACAAATGGCATTAAAAGAAATAACTGCACTACTGTACCACATGTCAAATACTTAAAACAATAGGACCCAATAGTGTGGGCTATACAGAAGAAGGAGAAGGATTCTACCAAAAGAATAAAAAAAAAAAAAAGAAATTGAAAAAGGAAGCCATCAAAAGGGTATCAATAAAGTGTCATTAAATGAAACATTATCAAATGGTTGATGAACACCACTGAAAGGAAACATAAAAAAGGCATCAAATATAAGAGGGTCAAAAGCATTAAAAAACTTGGGATACCTTAAACATTCAAAATAGCTTCAATGTTCCATGCCTTGTAAGCCCATATTCTAAATAGAAAGTTTACCTAAAAATCCAGAGAAAGTAGACTATTGAAAATTAATGTTAACAACCTGGGAATTACAGAGGTGGTTATAATGCATGAGCAAAATTCAAAACAATTAACATTTGTACAAATACCAAAGTTACAAGATTCCAACACTATGCAAACCTTCTGAAAGTACAGTACAGTACTTGATAATTTCTACCTTTTTTAACAGATAAATTCATTTGAAATGATTGAATTTACACAATCTAAAATTTTTTTTTGCACAAATATTATAATGGTCTTAATTTTTACATACAAAAGCTCAGCAGTTTCCAAGCAGTGTATAGGGCAAAAAATCATCCAATTCACAAAGTCAACTACTGGAAATGATAAATGCACTTACACCAGACTGAGAATCCGGGTTCTCCATGATATCTAAGAAGTCCTTGAACAACATGTTCCGCTCTTCAGGCATGACAAAATATTCACCTTGAGGGGCATCAGCATACCCATTTGGTGTTACAGCAACACTTACATGTTTATCTCCAATTTTCTCCCTAAAAATTAAAGTAAAATATTCAGATAATATTGAAAAAAAAAACATAGGGATAGTAAAATTTATTTTAGAAATATCCTTTTCCCATATATCCTTTTTCATATGAACTAGAAACTCGTTTTTAAATTGCATCTTCCTAATTATATTCCTGTATTATATTGTATCTGATTTCAAGTTTTTTGTATAAGCACAAGATGTACAACTTTCTTGATAAAACACCATTAATTAATATTGATATTATTTCACTACTTCCCCAACATTCATTGTGGTACTGTATACATTCAGGAAGAACAGTTTAGTTGACTTAGAGAACTAATAATGTATTTTTATGACAAGCCCTTCTGTCTCATACCTCGAGAGTTATTACAAAACTAAAAGGCTACTTGAGACCACCATCTTAAAATATCATTCTTGGTTCGTACCCACTAGATGAGGGAAGGAGGGTAGGATACAATGAATGACGTGTAAATATTATAGTAATAAATTTCATCATAAAAAAATCCTTTTATTTCAACATGTACTACCCAAAATTTATTGTGCTGATTTCCACATTGTACGGATGGTACAGTTAGAAACAATCTGGATAAAACATAGAAATCCCACTGTGCAATAAAGGATAAATTCCAAAAGTAATCTGTAAGACTCTTAACTACTAAACTGTAATTGTTCAGTGGCCACTTTCCTCTTGGTAAGGGTAGAAGAGACTCTTTAGCTATGGTAAGCAGCTCTTCTAGGAGAAGGACACTCCAAAATCAAACCATTGTTCTCTAGTCTTGGGTAGTGCCATAGCCTCTGTACCATGGTCTTCCACTGTCTTGGGTTAGAGTTCTCTTGCTTGAGGGTACACTCTGGCACACTGTTCTATCTAGTTTCTCTTCCTCTTGTTTTATTAAAGTTTTTATAGTTTATATAGGAAATATTTATTTCAATGTATTTGCTGTTCTTAGAATATTTTATTTTTCCTTGTTTCCTTCCCTCACTAGGCTATTTTCCCTGTGGGAGCCCCTGGGCTTATAGCATTCTGATTTTCCACCTAGGGTTGTAGCTTAGCATTTAATAATAATAATATGATATTTTAATTATAAAATAAATTTTTGAATATACTTACCCGGTGAATATATATAGCTGCAACTCTGTTGCTCGACAGACAAAAAACTGTAAAAAAAAACTCGCCAGCGATCGCTATACAGGTTGCGGGTGTGCCCATCAGCGCCAACTGTCGGCCAGATACCATACTCAATGTAAACAAAGACTCAATTTCTTCTCATCCCACTGCGTCTCTATTGGGGAGGAAGGGAGGGTCGTTTAATTTATATATTCACCGGGTAAGTATATTCAAAAATTTATTTTATAATTAAAATATCATTTTTAAATATTTAACTTAGCCGGTGAATATATATAGCTAATTCACACCCAGGGTGGTGGGTAGAGACCAGTTAAATATGTTTACATCTTATGAGCTAAGGGTTTTTATTTCATTTTAGAAGTTATCAAAATAACAAAAACAAAATAAATAGGTACCTGGTAAGGAAGTCGACTTAGACGATTACTCTGCCTTATAAGTACGTCTTCCTTACGGAGCCTCGCGATCCTCTTAGGATGCTGACAGACCCCTAGGAGCTGAAGTATCAAGGGCTGCAACCCATACAACAGGACCTCATCAAAACCCTAATCTGGGCGCTCTTAAGAAATGACTTTGACCACCCGCCAAATCAACCAGGATGCGAAAGGCTTCTTAGCCTTCCGGACAACCCATAAAACATTAAAAACATTTCAAGAGACAGATTAAAAGGATATGGAATTAGGGAATTGTAGTGGTTGAGCCCTCACCCACTACTGCACTCGCTGCTACGAATGGTCCCAGTGTGTAGCAGTTCTCGTAAAGAGACTGGACATCTTTCAAGTAAAATGACGCGAACACTGACTTGCTTCTCCAATAGGTTGCGTCCATTATACTTTGCAGAGATCTATTTTGCTTAAAGGCCACGGAAGTTGCTACAGCTCTAACTTCGTGCATCTTCACCTTAAGCAAAGTTCGGTCTTCCTCACTCAGATGTGAATGAGCTTCTCGTATTAACAGTCTGATAAAGTAGGATAAAGCATTCTTTGACATAGGCAAAGATGGTTTCTTAACTGAACACCATAAAGCTTCAGATTGGCCTCGTAAAAGTTAAGTACGCTTTCAATAGAACTTAAGAGCTCTAACAGGGCATAAGACTCTTTCTAGTTCATTGCCTACGATCTCCGATAAGCTGGGAATATCGAAAGATTTAGGCCAAGGCCGAGAAGGCAGCTCATTTTTGGCTAGAAAACCAAGTTGCAGCGAACAAGTGGCTTTTTCCGACGAAAATCCGGTGTTCTTGCTGAAGGCATGAATCTCACTGACTCTTTTAGCCGAGGCTAAGCATACCAGGAAAAGAGTCTTAAGAGTGAGATCTTTCAGGGAGGCTGATTGTAACGGCTCCAACCTGTCTGACATGAGGAATCTTAGTACCACGTCTAAATTCCATCCAGGGGTAGCCAAACGACGCTCCTTGGTGGTCTCAAAAGACTTAAGGAGGTCTTGCAGATCTTTATTGTTGGAAAGATCTAAGCCTCTATGCCGGAAGACCGATGCCAACATGCTTCTGTAGCCCTTGATAGTGGGAGCTGAAAGGGATCGTCCTTTTCTCAGGTATAAGAGAAAATCAGCTATTTGAGCTACAGAGGTACTGGTCGAGGATACAGAAACTGACTTACACCAGTCTCGGAAGACTTCCCACTTCGATTGGTAGACTCTAATGGTAGACGCTCTCCTTGCTCTAGCAATCGCACTGGCTGCCTCCTTCGAAAAGCCTCTAGCTCTCGAGAGTCTTTCGATAGTCTGAAGGCAGTCAGACGAAGAGCGTGGAGGCTTTGGTGTACCTTCTTTACGTGTGGCTGACGTAGAAGGTCTACCCTTAGAGGAAGACTTCTGGGAACGTCTACTAACCATCGAAGTACCTCGGTGAACCATTCTCTCGCGGGCCAGAGGGGAGCAACTAACGTCAACCTTGTCCCTTCGTGAGAGGCGAACTTCTGCAGTACCTTGTTGACAATCTTGAACGGTGGGAATGCGTAGAGATCCAGATGTGACCAATCTAGGAGGAAGGCATCTATATGTATTGCTGCTGGGTCCAGGACTGGGGAGCAATAGATTGGAAGCCTCTTGGTCAGCGAGGTTGCAAAGAGATCTATGGTTGGTTGACCCCAAGTGGCCCAAAGTCTCTTGCACACATCCTTGTGGAGGGTCCATTCGGTTGGAATTACTTGCCCTTTCCGACTGAGACAATCTGCTATGACGCTCAAGTCGCCTTGGATGAACCTCGTTACTAGGGAGATGTCTTGACCTTTTGACCAGATGAGCAGGTCCCTTGTGATCTCGTACAACGTCAGTGAGTGGGTACCTCCTTGTTTGGAGATGTACGCCAAGGCCGTGGTGTTGTCCGAGTTTACTTCCACCACTTTGCCTCGAAGGAGATACTCGAAGCTTTTCAAGGCCAGATGAACTGCCAACAGCTCCTTGCAGTTGATATGCATGCTCCTCTGACTCGTGTTCCACAGACCTGAGCATTCCCGACCGTCCAGTGTCGCGCCCCAGCCCAAGTCCGATGCGTCCGAGAAGAAAACGTGGTGGGGAGTCTGAACAGCCAGGGGAAGACCCTCTCTTAGGTTGATATTGTCCTTCCACCAAGTCAGACAAGATTTTATCTTTCCGGAAATCGGAATCGAGACCGCTTCTAGCGTCTTGTCCTTTTTCCAGTGAAAAGCCAGATGGTATTGAAGAGGACGGAGGTGTAGTCTTCCTAGTGATACAAACTGTTCCAGGGATGACAGCGTCCCTACCAGACTCATCCACAGCCTGACTGAGCAGTGGTCCTTCTTCAGCATCTTCTGGATGGATAGCAGGGCTTGATCTATTCTGGGGGCTGATCATCTTGTTGTTCAGCAACGTCCTCATCAGATAGTTCCTCATCCGAAAACTGATGAGGAAACGGCAACGGAGTGGGCAACGTCTGCCTCGCTGAGTCCGGTCGCACTGGTGCATGCGTGACGGAGCCGGACGCAACGTCATGGAACTGCTGCACAGTCTATGAACTGTCAACAACCATGGGTACGCGAGGACGCACAGCGTCCACCCGAGACTGTCTAGACCGTCTGGGTTGTGCAGTCAACACCATACCGGGTTGCGGAGGTTGACGCACCGCGTCAAAATAAGTCTCCTCTGATGGTTGTTGAACGTCCTGAACGTCAACAACCACCTCCGAGCGTCGCTTAACGTCAACGTGCGGCTGGCAACCCACACTGGGTCGCATCGGTGGAGGAACCACCTCAACTGGTAGACGCGAGAAGGTTACCTCAGCGTCAACAGGACGCACAACCGACCGCTTGGAAGGTTGTTGGCCAGAAGGTTCAGCAGCAACCTTCTCCGCATTAAAGTCCTCCATCAAGGACGCAAGCTTGGACTGCATGTCTTGCAGCAAAGCCCATTTAGGGTCTACGGGAGCAGGTGCGGCAACAGACGGGGTTAGCGACTGAGGCGGTACCGCTTTCCATCCATGAAAGCCTTGTTTATGCATGACATAATTGTACCGCAAAACTACAAAGGCTCGAAAACAGCTGTAAAGTTGACCTGTAAAATCTTGGAGCGTCTCCTGGCCAGGCGCCAGGGAGAGTCTACGAGATTTGAGAAGTCTATCTGGGCAGAGGCAGGAACTCCCAAGCCGAGAACTTCTCTCGTGTCATATCAGACTCTGGCTCTATAAGCCAGTTTAAAAGAAGGGAAAGCAAAGGCTGTATCCCCCAAACTCCTCCTGGTGATAAACCAGTCGCCTAGCAAACGTAAAGCTCTCTAGGAGAGCAAGAGAGCACTAGCTTATAAGCAACGGCTTCGAAGTAGCTAGGCCTAGTGTAAGCTCTGACGTTTAGGCGAACGAGGAGCAGCAGTTACAAAAAGATCCGGACAAAGATCCTTAAAAATCAGCATGATTTGATTAAAGTCCATAGAGGGCTAAGCAGCTGTAGGCTCCTCTCCGTCTGACAGAGTCCTCAAGGGAATATCAGTAGGAGGGGGAACAGCAACTTCCTCATCTAAAGGAACCTTGTCCGATAATAGCTGAGTCTCAAGCAAGGGAGAGACCTACCGTGGTGGCAATGCTTTACAAGCAGAGTCCACACGCACTGGAGCATTAGTAGCGGACCAGGACGCAACGTCATGTAACTGCTTGACAGTCTGTGAACTGTCAACAACAACAGGTGCGAGAGACCAGGACGCAACGTCATGTAACTGCTTGACAGTCTGTGAACTGTCAACAACAACAACAGGTGCGTGAGGACGCACAGCGTCCACTCGAGACTGCTTTGACTGCCTAGACTGAGCAGTCAAAACAACTCTAGAATGCGGAGGTTGACGCACAGCGTCAAAACAAGTCAACTCCGATTGTTAGCGAATGTCCTGAACGTCAACAGGAGCATCAGCAAGTGGCCTAACGTCCAAATGTGGCTGAAAATCCACACGAGACCGCATCGAGTGTGGTTCTAAACAACCTGACTGACGTGACTTAGCTACGCCAACGTCAACAGGATGCACAAAGGAACGTTAGGTTGGCTGATATTCTGCATGTCTTGCCGTACAACCCATTTAGGATCAACGGAAATGGTTGCGGAAAGAGACGAGGGTAACGTCTATGACCGCAACACTTTGCCAACAAAAAAGACTCTCGGAGTCTGTGTTACGCTTTTGTTAGGCGGCGAGCAGTTTTCCGATGACTGCATAGGGTCAGAGCTGTCCTAATGGCTGCAACCAGGACGCTGGACCTGTCCTGAAAGGACTGACTTTCGCTTAAGGGCCTCGAAACCTTGTTTCACGTTTCTTATGCGAAAAGCCTTCGGATGACGAGGAGAAAATTGTCTCTCTCGCCTTATGGTAGGGGAGATCTTGGTAAGATACACCCGATACCATAGAGGGAAACGTCTGTTCGCTGATCAAGGCCTCTCGAACCCATAAGTCGTACGACATTACTTCTCCCCTGGGCTTGGGAGCTTGCAAGAGGTCCCGGACTAGGTGAACGACAGGCACGAACAGACGAACCCTCGGACGCAACACTGTAACACTTTGCGCAATATCACTTTATCACTACGATTTTCTGTTTTGCACTTATTTCACTGAAATCGAAACTTTTACCGATTTCTACCTGAAGCACGCAATTTGGTATTATTTTACAAGCACTTACCAGGCCATAGGCGATATTTGCCATTGCAAACAACATCAGCTACACATTTCAGTCACTTTTTCTTCTATGCACTTTTCGGCGGAAATGCATAATTAACGAGTTATTCAATATCTTATTTTTAATATTTGTTAAAAAATGGACAAGTCATTCGACATGTTGACTCCACAGGTAGCTCTTGTTAGTTTGTATATCTGTTTTCATCTTACTTGGCTCCTCCCCATTGCGCAATGTGACAATATTTGCTTGAATGCGCATTTGCTCCTCCCACTAATGTCGCTCCTCCAATCTAAATACTACTGGGTTCTTTTCAAGGGTTATTATTGGACGATTCATTGGTCTCTCAGTCTTGTTTCAAGGATCTGTTTTTCGTGCAATATAACATTGTAAACGATAGCATTTTGTTTTTTTCCCTATTTCATTATGGGAGAAACCCGTGATTGTCGTTTGTTTTCGGTTTTCAAAAGTTCCGGTTTCTATATTTTCATCACGTCACTTTACTGTCATGGATCCTCCGGTACGGTTGTGTGAAATATGTCGTTATTCCTATTTTGATGTGATCGGCCGATTTCATGGGAATTATAATGGAACTCCTGAAGTAGTGAATCGTTTTCTAAGGGAGCATTCCGTATTACCTTTAAGTGTCCAGTGTGGTAAATGTGATTCGCCTTTACATTTTCGTGAGGATTGACATGTGTGGTATTGTACCAAATCTGAACGTATTCCAGTACTTGATGATTCAGAAGAGGGTCAACCACAACCTTCCACATCTTCATCGTCATCTTCCGTTTAAGGTAAGAAGTGATTTAATAAAATATATATATTCAAATTTACCCCTGGTTAAAGGGGGGGTCGCAGGGGGGGCGAAGCCCCCCCCGGTAGGGGTACAGGGCCCCTAGGTTAGGTTAGGTGGGTTTGTTAGGTTCTGTGGTGCCCTGAAAATTACTGTGGCCTTAAGGGGGGGTCGCAGGGGGGGCGAAGCCCCCCCCCCGGTAGGGGTACAGGGCCCCTAGGTTAGGTTAGGTGGGTTTGTTAGGTTCTGTGGTGCCCTGAAAATTACTGTGGCTTTAAGGGGGGGTCGCTGGGGGCCCCTACCCCCCCTCCCCCGGTAGGCCTAGTTAGGGGTATGGGGGAGGGGTGCTGGAACATTAATTATTCATTTATTGCAAATATCATTCAATGCCCCAACACCAGAAAATATGTTTTACCAGTAGATTTTGATGTGTTTTGCAGGAATTTCACCTTCATATTTGTCGAAAATACACAGTTTTTGTCACACACCATTTGGGGTGTGGGATAAAAACGGGTGATTTCCGCCAAAAATGAAGGTGAAATTCGTGCAAAACACATCAAAATCTACTGGTAAAACATATTTTCTGGCCCCTAGGCCCTGGTAAGTCATAGTAAAAATTTACCCGCAATTCTACCCTCATCAAAAGGTAGTAAATGCGAAATCAGTCGTATAATGCAAGTACATTAATACCAGCAAAAAAAACAGTAAACATCTTTTAAGATAAAAAAAAAATCAGTGGTTGGGGAAGAGAATAAACACTAGTTCATTCAAAACTACGATTTCAATCTCTCACCGTACATAGCCTGGGGACGAGAATAAAACTAAAAACGTTTTATCCTTTCTCCCCGTACAGAGACTAGGGACGAGAGTAACTCGAGAACAACGTTACCCGCTTGAACGGAACGTTTTCTCTCCTCTCTCTCCCTCCGTCTCTATCTCACTCTCTCTTTCTCTCTTGATTTCGCACCTAAGAGAAGAGCCCAATTACATTTCGTCAAAAAAACATGTTATTTGACCAAAGGAAAAAACTGAAAGGTTTTTCAATTAAAAAGTTCCTTTAAAATAGAATTTAAAACATTTAAGCTTTGAAAGAAGAATGAACAAAACGTCAGAATCGATTTACTCTTTCTGCAAAGTGAAACCGTGATACTCTCTCTCTCTATCGTAACGATAGAGCGCAAACTGCGTAGCATAAATAAACTAAACGTTAGTTCATCTTTGAAAACAGTACGAAGACTATTCAAAGAAAATCTTTCATAAAATATTTATTAAAAATATTCATTTAAAAAGTTTTAAATCATTAGCTCTTTAAAAGCTATTTACGATTGAAAGGGCTCAACGTTGTTTAACTTCGGTTTCCAAGTTAGGACCGCCTACTCTCAGGAAAGGTCGCATATAAACAAAACATTAAAATTTATTTTTTATGTTTATTATAAATGGAAAGTTCATCGAAGAGGCCTAATAAAGGCGGTGAGATATAAAATATATAGAGGAAAATCTATAATTAATTTATAACGTGATAAGATAATTACTAAAAACCTAAACACACTTCCGTCTAAGGGAAGGGTCGGCCATTTAAAAGTCAAAGAAAGTCCATACTCTCTTTGTCACCAAAAATTAAATCTATCCAAAACGAGTTCAAGATTTAAGATGAAGATAAAACACCTGCACTGCGAAAGCTCAAACCAAAATGAAGTACTTCACCAAATATGTTGAGAAAACTCCAGGTTCTACAGCGAGTAAAAGTACGTCTTGTCGACACGTCGACAGAGAAGAAATTGAGTCTTTGTTTACATTGAGTATGGTATCTGGCCGACAGTTGGCGCTGATGGGCACACCCGCAACCTGTATAGCGATCGCTGGCGAGTTTTTTTTACAGTTTTTTGTCTGTCGAGCAACAGAGTTGCTGCTATATATATTCACCGGCTAAGTTAAATATTTAAAAAAAAGGTTTAAAGGCCGCTCATGGATGGCAGAGGCAAAGGACAGTGACATTGCCCTACTAAGCAGGATAATCCCCTAGAGACTGACCATATATACATATGATCAGTGCCCCAGCCCCCTCTCCACCCAAGCAAGGACCAAGGAGGGCAAAAATGGCTGCTGATGACTCAGCAGATAGGCTCCCCCAAACACCCCATCCTTGCCTTACAAAGATGGTGAGGTTGCAGCGACCAAAGAAAGTAACGTTTGAGCGGGACTCAAACCCCAGTCAGACGTTCACCAGTCATGGACGTTACCACATCGGGAACTACAACTATCAGACGACTTGTCCTTAGGTAATCTAGATTTAAAAGGCATCACAACTTCCATAATTCCTAAAACTATGAGAAGACTTGCAAAGTTAAGGACTCTATTAACCTTAAAGCATTATCCCACCACAAGAACTACCACCAACCTGAACCAAACAAAGAGCAGTCAAAAGAACCTCTCGAAAGAAGTCCAGGTAGTCCAGTGCTGTAATTTAGGTTATCAAATGCTGTTAAAAACTACAGAGGTTCACATTATAGAAGAAATTATTGTGTTATTTATTTAATCAAGGTTCAACTAATACTCTAATTTAGTTTGTTAATTAATAATTACAGAAGTCATGAATCAAGTTTTGTTACATGTTTGTTTCCTTAAAATAAAGGAAGAAGTAAAAGCAAATGAAGCTGCTGATATCAAGGGGTCAAAACTTTGGGAAAAGGATCAGGACTGCCAAAATGTTGTGAATCACTTGTTTTAGACTAAAAAATTCCTTTAAAATCATCTTTATATGCATACACATACAAGCCAATCCTTTTGCCTTAGAAATCAGGACTCATCATCATCATCTCCTCCTATGCCTATTGACACAAAGGGCCTCAAGAGGATTCATTGGCTATATACATCAAAGGATAGCCAGTTCCTTGTGATATGCAGTGCCTATCTAACTAAGGTGAGTGACCCCTGCCAGTCCATATAATTCTAATAAGATCAACCGCCAGGCATCAAGAGTAAAAGCCGAAAAGACAGTTTGTCCATCACCTTAAACCCAATCCGTTACCCTGGTGCCAGTGACTTCATTGAGATTTAGGGAGGCATTTCTTCCACACCCAAAGATCTCATTACTCGACCAAGTTCCTGATCCACCTATACGAGTATAACCGTTGGCAAACATGGATTGCCAAGATGTACTAATTACCTCAATCCAGCTTGAGCAGGCTTGACTATTTAAGAAAAACAGTACAGTATCTCTTTCCTATTCTAGGTGAGGATTAAGGTATATCTACCACAAGATACTTGAGATTACTCAACTAAGCAATATCTACTGAAATGAAATGTCTGGATAAGGTTTTAGATTGAGTTGAGAAAACTTTCAACTGGGCTCCAAAGGGCACTAGAAGAGTTGGAAGACAGACACCGGCCTACATGTCTGAAGACTATGAAGCGTGAAGTAGGAGATGATGAATGGAAAAGTATGGATTTAAAAGTTCAAGATAGAAAGGACTGGCAAAATCTAACCAAGGCCCTTTGTGTCAATAGGCATAAGAGGAGATGAGGATGATGATGAAGAGAAAATATGGTAACCTCTTTAATTTCCCGCAATTTTCATCACTGTAAATAGCCTACAGTAGTAGGGAAATGTATTTATATGAAAATCAAGAGCTTCCTCTTACTTATCCACTCTTGGACTTGGTAAAACGTTAACAAGTCATGCTGTTTTCTGCAAAATTTTCCCAACTTTCTTAGGGATGTTAAGCATTCACCCCAGGTTTTCATCTTCATCAGCACACTATTCTACCCATTTCCTTATTTCCTTTCCTCATTAGGCTATTTTCCCTGTTGGAGCACTTCGGCTTATAGTATCTTGCTTTTCCATCTAGGGTTGTAGCTTAGCAAGCAATAATATGTTATTTTCATTAGTAAAATAAATTTTTGAATATACTTACCCGGTGATCATATAGCTGTCAGCTCTGCTGCCCGACAGAAAAACCTAAGGACGAAATACGCCAGCGATCGCTATACAGGTGGGGGTGTACATCAACAGCGCCATCTGTCGAGTAGGTACTCAAGTACTCCATGTCAACACAGAACCAATTTTCTCCTCGGTCCACTGGGTCTCTATTGGGGAGGAAGGGTGGGTCCTTTAATTTATGATCACCGGGTAAGTATATTCAAAAATTTATTTTACTAATGAAAATAACATTTTTCAATATTAAACTTAGCCGGTGATCATATAGCTGATTCACACCCAGGGGGGTGGGTAGAGACCAGCATATATGTTAACATTAAGAGCTAAGTATTTCGTATTTCATTTTAGCAGTTATTCAAAATAACAAACATAAAATTAATAAGTACCTGGTAAGGAAGTCGACTTGAACAATTACTCTGCCTTTTTAAGTACGTCTTCCTTACTGAGCCTCGCGATCCTCATAGGATGCTGAGCGACTCCTAGGAGCTGAAGTATGAAGGGTTGCAACCCATACTAAAGGACCTCATCAAAACCTCTAATCTAGGCGCTTCTCAAGAAAGAATTTGACCACCCACCAAATCAACCAGGATGCGAAAGGCTTCTTAGCCTTCCGGACAACCCAAAAAACAATAAAAAACATTTCAAGAGAAAGATTAAAAAGGTTATGGGATTATGGGAATGTAGTGGTTGAGCCCTCACCCACTACTGCACTCGCTGCTACGAATGGTCCCAGGGTGTAGCAGTTCTCGTAAAGAGACTGGACATCTTTAAGGTAAAATGATGCGAACACTGACTTGCTTCTCCAATAGGTTGCATCCATTACACTCTGCAGAGATCTGTTTTGTTTGAAGGCCACTGAAGTCGCGACAGCTCTAACTTCATGTGTCCTTACCTTCAGCAAAGCATGGTCCTCCTCATTCAGATGGGAATGAGCTTCTCGAATCAAAAGTCTGATATAATAAGAAACTGCATTCTTCGACATAGGTAAAGGTTTCTTAATGGCGCACCATAAAGCTTCTGACTGTCCACGTAATGGTTTAGTACGTCTCAAATAGTACTTAAGAGCTCTTACAGGGCATAGTACTCTTTCTTGTTCATTTCCAACCAAATTAGCAAGGCTTGGAATATCGAACGATTTGGGCCAAGGACGAGAAGGAAGTTCGTTTTTGGCTAAAAAACCAAGCTGTAAGGAACATGTAGCCGTTTCAGATGTAAATCCAATGTTCCTGCTGAAGGCGTGTATCTCACCGACTCTTTTAGCTGTAGCTAAGCAGACGAGGAAAAGAGTCTTCAAAGTGAGATCTTTAAAAGAGGCTGATTGAAGTGGTTCGAACCTTGCTGACATAAGGAACCTCAGTACCACGTCTAAGTTCCAACCTGGTGTGGCCAACCGACGCTCCTTCGAGGTCTCAAAAGACTTAAGGAGGTCCTGTAGATCTTTGTTGTTGGAAAGATCTAAGCCTCTGTGACGGAAGACTGCTGCCAACATGCTTCTGTAACCTTTGATCGTGGGAGCTGAAAGGGATCTTTCCTTCCTTAGGTATAAAAGGAAGTCAGCTATCTGAGTTACAGAGGTACTGGTTGAGGATACTGATTTCGACTTGCACCAGCTTCGGAAGACTTCCCACTTCGACTGGTAGACTTTGAGAGTGGATGTCCTCCTTGCTCTAGCAATCGCTCTGGCTGCCTCCTTCGAAAAGCCTCTAGCTCTCGAGAGTCTTTCGATAGTCTGAAGGCAGTCAGACGAAGAGCGTGGAGGCTTGGGTGTACCTTCTTTACATGCGGCTGACGCAGAAGGTCCACTCTTAGAGGAAGTGTTCTGGGAACGTCTACTAGCCATTGCAGTACCTCGGTGAACCATTCTCTCGCGGGCCAGAGGGGAGCAACCAACGTCAACCTTGTCCCTTCGTGAGAGGCGAACTTCTGCAGTACTCTGTTGACAATCTTGAACGGGGGGAATGCATAAAGGTCTAGATGGGACCAATCCAGAAGAAAGGCATCTATGTGAACTGCTGCTGGGTCCGGAATCGGTGAGCAATAAATTGGGAGCCTCTTGGTCATCGAGGTTGCGAACAGATCTATGGTAGGCTGACCCCATAAGGCCCATAGTCTGTTGCAAACATTCTTGTGAAGGGTCCACTCTGTTGGGATGATTTGACCCTTCCGGCTGAGGCGGTCTGCCATGACATTCATGTCGCCTTGAATGAACCACGTTACTAGGGATATGTTTCGATCTCTTGACCAGGTGAGGAGGTCCCTTGCGATCTCGTACAACGTCATCGAATGAGTCCCTCCTTGCTTGGAGATGTACGCCAAGGCTGTGGTGTTGTCGGAGTTCACCTCCACCACCTTGCCTAGAAGGAGGGACTTGAAGCTTCTCAAGGCCAGATGAACTGCCAGTAGCTCCTTGCAGTTGATGTGCAACGTTCTTTGATCCGCATTCCACGTGCCCGAGCATTCCCGACCGTCCAATGTCGCACCCCAGCCCGTGTCCGATGCGTCCGAGAAGAGAAGGTGGTCGGGGGTCTGAACAGCCAGTGGCAGACCCTCCCTGAGGAGAATGTTGTTCTTCCACCAAGTCAGTGAAGACTTCATCTTCTCGGAAATAGGAACCGAGACCGCTTCTAGCGTCTTGTCCTTTCTCCAGTGAGCAGCTAGGTGAAATTGAAGGGGTCGGAGGTGGAGTCTCCCTAACGCGATGAACTGGTCCAGTGATGAAAGCGTCCCTATCAGACTCATCCACTGTCTGACTGAACATCGGTCCTTCTTCAGTATGGACTGGATGCATTCTTGGGCTTGACTGATTCTGGGGGCCGACAGAAAAGCCCGAAAAGCTTGACTCTGAATCTCCATTCCTAGGTATACTATAGATTGGGATGGGACTTTTCCATATTGACCAGGAGACCCAATTCCTTGGTCAGATCCAGAGTCCACTTTAGATTCTCCAGACAGCGACGACTTGACGCAGCTCTTAAAAGCCAGTCGTCCAAATAGAGGGAGGCTCTGATGTTTGCTAAATGCAGGAATTTGGCAATATTCCTCATCAGTTTGGTAAAAACTAGAGGTGCCGTGCTTAGGCCAAAGCACAGGGCTTGGAACTGGTATACAACCTTCCCGAAAACGAACCTTAGAAAAGGTTGGGAATCTGGGTGGATGGGGACGTGAAAGTAAGCGTCCTTTAGGTCTAACGAGACCATCCAGTCTTCCTTCCTGACCGATGCTAGAACCGACTTTGTCGTCTCCATGGTGAACGTCTGCTTTGTGACAAAGACATTCAGAGCACTGACGTCTAGCACCGGTCTCCACCCTCCTGTCTTCTTCGCCACTAAGAAGAGACGGTTGTAGAAGCCCGGGGATTGATGGTCCCGGACTATGACTACCGCTCCCTTTTGTAGTAAGAGAGACACCTCTTGCTGTAAAGCTAGCCTCTTGTCCTCCTCTCTGTACCTGGGAGAGAGGTCGATGGGAGTTGTTGCTAGAGGGGGTTTGCGCAAGAATGGAATCCTGTACCCCTCTCTGAGTAACTTCACAGACTGTGCGTCTGCGCCCCTGTTCTCCCAGGCCTGCCAGTAGTTCTTGAAACCCTTCTTCTTGCTCCCACGTTGACTTCCGGCATGAGCACCTCCTCTGCTGGAGGCTCTGCCACGAAAGGGCGGAATGAACCTTGACGCTGGAGTGTCCATCCTGGGTCTAGGCACGGAGGGCAAAGGGTTGGCTTTGCGTGCGGATGACGCCACCAGGTCATGAGTGTCTTTCTGGATCAAGGAGGCGGCAATCTCCTTGATTAACTCTTCAGGGAAGAGACACTTCGAGAGCGGAGCAAACATAAGTTCCGACTTTTGACATGGGGTGACTCCAGCTGACAAGAAGGAGCAAAGGTGATCCCGCTTCTTGAGGACCCCGGACACGAAAGAAGCCGCAAGCTCACTAGAACCATCCCGTATGGCTTTGTCCATGCAGGACATAATGAGCATGGAAGTTTCCTTATCAGAAGGGGACGTCTTCCTGCTCAACGCTCCCAAACACCAGTCCAAGAAGTTAAAGACTTCGAATGCACGGAAAACTCCTTTCATAAGATGGTCCATATCCGAAGGAGTCCAGCAAATCTTGGAGCGTCTCATAGCCAGCCTGCGGGGAGAGTCTACCAGACTTGAGAAGTCGCCCTGGGCAGAGGCAGGAACTCCCAAGCCGAGAACTTCTCCCGTGGCATACCAGACGCTAGATCTGGAAGCAAGCTTGGCCGGGGGAAACATGAAGGTTGTCTTCCCAAGTTGCTTTTTGGACTGCAACCACTCTCCCAGTACCCTTAAAGCTCTCTTGGACAAGCGAGCGAGTACGAGCTTCGTAAAGGCAGGAGCTGCTGACTGCATGCCTAAAGCGAACTCAGAGGGAGGCGAGCGTGGTGCTGCAGACACAAACTGATCCGGATATAAATCCTTGAACAGCGCAAGCACTTTCCTAAAGTCTAAGGAGGGAGGCGTGGTCTTGGGTTCGTCAATGTCCGAGTGTTGGTCGTCAAGATGTGCAGCTTCGTCATCATCAGAGAGTCCATCGTCTGAATGCTGAGGAGGAAGAGGCAAAGGAGTAGGTAAAAGCTGGACGGCTGAGTCCGGCAGCACGGGTGCATGCGTGGCTGCACTGGACCCAACGTCATGCCACTGTTGGTCAGTCTGAGAACTGGCAACAACCATAGCTGAGTGGGGGCGCAAAGCGTCTACTCCCGACTGTGGTCGGATAGCGGAGACCACCGTGGGTTGCGGAGGCTGACGCACCGCGTCAAAACACGGCAGCTTAACTCCACCCTCCTGTTGTTGTGGTAGCACACGAACGTCAGCGGAGGGTTCCGTGCGTCGGTGAACGTCAACATGCGTCTGGCAGGGTCGACTGCGCATGGGTGGAGGTGGAGTGTGGGAGTAGGCAGCCTCAGCGTCTGCTGGGCGCACAACCGTGGTTGGTTGTAGGCTAACGGGTGCAGCGTCAACCTTCTCCGCACGATACTCCTGCATAACAGCAGCTAACTGAGTCTGCATAGACTGCAGCAAAGACCACTTAGGGTCTACAACAGCTGGTGCGGCAACAGACGGAGTTACTGCCTGATGCGGTACCACTTTGCCTCTCTTAGGAGGTGTGCAGTCGTCGGAGGACTGCAGCGAGTCCGAACTGACCCAGTGGCTACACCTGGGCCGTTGGACTTGCTCGGAAGGGACCTTGCGTTTAAGAGGCCGTGAGACCTTGGTCCATCGTTTCTGGCGTGAAACTTCTTCCGCAGACGAGGAATGAACGGGCTCACTCGTCTTCTTGTGGGTGGGACGATCTAGGCAAGATACGTCCGAAACCACGGAGGGAACGTCTGTCCGCTGATTAAAGCCTGTCGAACCCTTTGGTCGTACGACATTGCTTCTCCCCTGGGCTTGGGAGCTTGCAAGAGGTCCCGGACTGGGAGGACGACAGGCACGAACAGACGCACCCTCATGCGTAACACTGACACTTTTCACTGCACTAACACTCACTTCACTTCCCACTGCACTTTTACCTTTCAACTCCCTGACGTCAGCCATGAGTTGATTGCGGTCATTCGCCAATGACTCGACTCTCTCACCTAGAGCCTGGATGGCACGCATCATATCTGCCATCGAAGGTTGATGAGAGCTAGCAGGGGGGTCGGGTGCAACCACTACAGGGGAAGGAATAGGTTGTGGGGCATGGGGAGAGGAAAATCAATTGAGCGAGACGAACTCCTCCTGATCCTATCCTTCTCTAGCCTACGTGCATATTTCAGGAATTCTTGAAAATCGAATTCCGAAAGCCCAACGCATTCCTCACATCGATCTTCCAATTGACAGGCTTTACCCCTACAATTGGAACAAATGGTGTGCGGATCGATAGAGGCCTTCGGAAGACGCCTTGAACAGTCCCTAGCGCTACACTTCCTGTACTTGGGGACTTGAGAAGGGTCAGACATCTTGAATTAGTCAAAGGGGGGAATTCAAAATCTATCCAAGTCGTCAACAAATAATCCAAAATCCAATAAAAGAATGCAAGGAAGTATTGAAGATAACTTCTGCACAGCGATAGCTAATAACCAGAAATGAATACTTCACCAAATAACGTGAAAATCAATCCAGAAAACAACAGCGTATTTAGTAGGTCTTGCCGGTGGCACGACAGAGAGAAAATTGGTTCTGTGTTGACATGGAGTACTTGAGTACCTACTCGACAGATGGCGCTGTTGATGTACACCCCCACCTGTATAGCGATCGCTGGCGTATTTCGTCCTTAGGTTTTTCTGTCGGGCTGCAGAGCTGACAGCTATATGATCACCGGGTAAGTTTAATATTGAAAAAATAACATTAATAATAAAATGTGTGTAGCTAAAAGTACCACTAAAATTCTACAAAGACTCTAACTCCTGTCTTTCCTTGATTAAAATGAAGAAATATTTTCAAAAGCTTATCTTCCTTCTCTTTCCATTCATCAAGCTGGAGTTTGAATTCAGGAACTACTCTAAGGTTTAAAGCTAGCAAAAAAAATTACATTTATAAAACAATTGTTTGCAAATCATAAAAATTTTAAAGTATTAGTAGATACAAATATCAGCCCTAAAACTTAAACTTCAAAATCATGTAAAACCATTTCCAAAGTTCATGGATGTACTGTACACTAATCCTATTTGGTCTTGAAAGTTTAAGATTACGACAAAGTCATACATAATTTCCATAGGTGGCATACAAAGGTAATCAAACAGAATGGAGATATAAATTATATCACTGGTAACTATTTGTACATTACCTTAAGTAATTTAAAGACCACTTCTTGATAGCCGGCCATTTCTTCACTGCTCCTTTAAATATAACAGGTTTGTTGGGAGCAACCCAGTCTCGATGAAACTGTAGAGGTGAGGGTATTGCATCTAAGATTGGAACAGAATCATTCAAGTATAGTTCTGGAAAAAAGAGTTGACTTTTTCAATATCCAAGGCTAATAAGAATCAGAACTTCATATTCAAAATAAGACTGTACAGGGAACATACTTTCATATATAAAATGGTATAATAGAAAAACTGCCCCACTAAGCTAACCAAATGTATAAACAAATGTACTGTATAGCACATGTTTTCTTCTTATAAGAGATTTAATAGCAATGATAGATCAGGTAGAATTAACATAAGAGGTATCAGTAATGGCTTTCTAGCACTAGAAAGTACTGTAGTCTTATTGAGGAATTAGTATTGCAGTAATTCCTAACACACTTCTCAGTCTGGTAGTTCTTCCAAACATTGATTGTTTTGTGGTTTTATTTATTAGTCATTTCAATTGTAGTTTTATAAACTCATTACCCATATCATCTCATAAAAAAGACAAACTCAACACCTATTTCAAAAATTCCCAAGTGACTATTTTGAAAATGTCTCTCCATAATAGAAATAAAAGAAACTCCATATGTAAGATTATGCTCCAACATGCCCACTAAATATTAAGTCTTCGGTAGTTTTTAGTTTAAATTTGGGCAAATATCATCCAATACAAACAATATTTGGATCTATCAAGACTTGACTTACATTATAACATAATCCCTTCTTCCTTGGCTGCATTAATTATAGGGTCTAGCTTGTCCTTCCAGAAAAACTTTAAAATTCACTGCCAACAAATTCTTGTTGGTTAGGCCAATTCTGCTATAGCTATATTGTACTTATACTCTATGATATTTCTACTTTCTATATTTATTTTACCCAAAAGTTTCACCTTTTAACTTCAATGCAACCGACTCCCTAAGTTCATTTTCTTTTCCAATATCTGAAGCCTGCCTGCCGCCGGCTGAGCCGGCTGCCGGCAGGAGCCCCATCTGTCTTTGATTGTTCTTCAGCCCTTCCTTGGACTGCCTTCCATATCCATGCTACCAATATGGATGGGATATGGTCGGATGGACCCCCTTCCATTTGAACCCTCATTCCGGATGTAGGCCAGCAAGGCTGAGCCTTTGCCTTCCTCTATCCTTCTTTTCCTTTCCTTTCCCCATTCTGGGCCAGCTTCCGGCAGCCATGTTGGACGCCTGCCGGCTCCATGTTGGACGCCTGCCGGCAGTTAGCTCTGACGCCACTTGCCTTGGGCGCCGTTGATCGACGACCAAATGCAATAGGCATACTCTGACCGGCCGCCGGCAGCCGGCAACCCAAAGTCTAGACAGTTTATCGGCGGCTGCCACCGGCTCCTACTTGATAGAAGGTCCCTCTGGCTGCCGGCGACCTGTCGGCAGACACGGCAGTCCTGGTGGCATGCCGCCGGCAGTTGCTCTGCCGGCGACCTGTCGCTCATCACCCTGAAGGCAGTGCTTGCCTTCTATAGCCCAGAACACGCCGGCACGGCAGTACTGGAGGTATGCCGCCGGCAGTCATTGCCATAGCCCATACAAAATTTTTTCCAACCTACACAGTGCTCATGGGCAGCCCATTGTGAGACCATCACAATTAAGAGAGCGATTCTCTCTGCCTTCCTAATGGTTAACAACCATTACCGATTCCCCAATATTGAATAAAGAAGACAGTGTTAAGAAGACACCTTATATCCAAGGATATTCTTCCCAAATTCATAAAGAATTTAGTATTCAATATTGAGGGAGGTCACAGAAATGGGCTGGACAGGAAACACAGTAGGTGTCTTTTTCTTCATCTAGCTTACCCTATCCTAAGCTAAATATTTTTGAATAAATATGTATGATGAAATCTGAGAATTTCACAGAATACTTATATGCTTTTCTTGCTTTAAAGGAGGAGCATCCCGAGTGCGGGAACAACTTCTGCAGGGTCTGCAGTAGGAACTTCAGCGACCATGACATGTGCAGGGCCCATGCTCGCTGCGCAGTCACAAAGGGATCTCTTTAATATTGGGACCCACAGGTGTACAGTATATACTGTACTGTTTGTGACAAACTTGTTAAAGAGGCTTTTGATGATCAAAAGTCTACAGAGTCTAGGGATGCAGCAAGAGAGACGCTGCGCAAATGGGTCAAAGGTTTTCAGAAGAACACCTCTGGCCCATATCTTCCTAATGAGAAGATGAGGGCTTGTCTGTTCCCTAGGGCATTTTCGAATACAATTATTCCCCAGGCTCAACCCGAGATTCCCCTCGTCCAGATTCCGATAGAATCTGTCGTTTCGGATGCCTTGCAGGGCATCCAGCTTGAGGACAACATGTCGGTTGTCTCAGAGGAGACCGAGCATAATCTCCTTGTTGAAGAATTGGAACAGGAGGATGACGTACCCCCTGAAGGCGAGACCGAGAAAGCCGAAACGGTTTTGGTTTCTTCTGCGACGGTGTCCGAACCGGTGCCCTCGACCTCTTCTTCTGCCCCCCCCCCCCCCCCCACCAATTGGATTCAATCACGAACATGCTGCACTCTCTTCTTTCCATGTTCCAGGACATGCAAAAGAAATCGTCGGAGAAGGAGGCTTCTCTTCGGATGGAGATGCACCAGCTTGTGGCGACGCGTTTAGCTCCGAAGAAGCTAAACATCAAGGACCTTCCTGCTTCTCTGACGTCAATCCTTAGAGGTATGATGAGCATATGCCGATGTCAGGGGGTAGATCTTCCTCTCTGAAAAACTGGGCACTGTCCCAGTGGACGATGTAGAGTTCTGGCCCAGCAAAGGGGCCTACCCAGATTGTTATGTCCGTCTGAGGACGGAGCCTTCATCCAAAGAGGAGACAGAGCCAAAAGAGGTCATCGTTTTTTACCCCCCTTGTTCTCAAACACCTTGAAAGAGAGGGCCTTTACTAATTCCAAGGTGCCGGCTCTCAGCAAATAGCACCCTTCTTTTGCTGCTGATCCCTCTCGTGCCTTTCCCTTTATGGACAAAGGGTTTAAGGCTGCCTTAAAGGCAGTGGAGGCAGGGAAATCCTGTCCTACACTCGAAGAGTGTAGGCCCTTCTCCCTCGCTTTTCCATTGGATGACAAGGACTGGAAAGATGTGCATAACACTTTCACAGTTGGGAAGCTGGAGGCAAACATTGCCAGACCTCAGTTCGGCGAAGACCTCCCCAAGCTGTCGGACTTTCTCCTACGCAGGCAGCAGGAGACAAAAGAACGTCTTGCCGCCTCTATGTCTCTGCAGACGGGACTAGAAACGATGGCAAGCATATCAGAAATCCCAGATATGTACATGGTCTTCGCCAAGGCTCATTTGGCGACGGTCACCAAAGACCTGTTCAACTTTATCAAAGCCCGTAGGGCTCGCAGAGAGTTCGTGTTCACCTCGGCTGCAGTGAGGCACGAACCGAGGAAGCTGATAGCTTCCAACATCTGGGGAAAAGACCTCTTCCCAAGCGAAGTGGTCAAAGAGGTCGTGGACAAAGCTGCTTCGGAGAATAGGAATCTCCTCTCCAAGTGGGGCTTGTCCTCCAATAGTAAGTCTTCCGCTGACGAGGGTCCCCAGCCGAAAAGGAAGACGAAACGACCAAGAGTGCCCTCTCGTCCTAGACAACAACAGCTTCCCATGGCCATGGTGCAACAGACTGTAGCACAGCCAACCACCACCTTCCAGCTGGTTCCCCAGACGGTGGCGACACAGTCGCCCGCCTTCACCCCAGCTTTTGAAAGGCAGTCGACAACTTTCAGGCCGAAAACTCGAGGTTCCTTTCAAGGATCCTCTAAGCACCCCTCCAGAGGCAGGGGCAACAGAGGTGGACGTGGACGTGGCCAAGGAGGTAAATCCTCCAACCAGCACTCCAAGTGAGATGCTACCGGTAGGAGGGAGACTTCTTCTCTTCCGGGATCGTTGGACCTTCGATCCCTGGGCCCACAGCCTAGTCAAGAATGGACTGGGGTAGAGTTGGAACACAACTCCAACCAACTTCCCTCAATTCTTCCAACACTCGACCCCCATATTGGAAGAATATGTTCAGGAACTCTTAAACAAGAGGGTTATAAGAAGGGCGAAGTCCATCAAATTCCAAGGAAGGCTATTTTGTGTTCCGAAAAAGGACTCGGAAAAGCTCAGAGTCATTCTGGACCTATCACCACTCAACAAGTTCATAGTGAACTACAAGTTCAGAATGCTGACGCTTCAACACATAAGGACCCTTTTGCCCAAACAGGCATTCACAGTCTCCATAGACATGACGGATGCGTACTGGCACGTACCAATCAACCGTCAGGTTTCCCCCTACCTAGGGTTCAAGTTACAGAGAAGAAAATACGTCTTCAGAGCCATGCCCTTCGGCTTAAACATAGCCCCAAGGGTATTCACCAAGTTTGCGAATGCAGTCATTCATCAACTACGCCTAAAGGGAATCCAGGTAGCGCCTACCTGGACGACTGGCTGGTGTGGGCAGCATCCAAAGAGGAGTGCACGCAAGCCTCCAAGGAAGTGATCCAGTTCCTAGAACACCTGGGATTCAAGATCGACTTGGAAAAGTCTTGTCTTTCTCCAGCTCAGAAGTTCCAGTGGCTGGGTGTACATTGGGACTTACAGTCACACTGCCTTTCCATTCCATCAAAGAAGAGGAAAGAGATAGCGGGATCTGTCAAGAGACTCCTTCAATCCGCCCGGATATCAAGAAGGCAACAGGAGTGCGTGTTGGGGTCCCTCCAGTTTGCCTCAGTGGCAGATCCAGTGTTGAGAGCACAACTAAAAGATGCATCAGGAGTTTGGAGAAAATACGCATCAAACGCTCGAAGACATCTAAAGAAGCCCGTACCAAATCGTCTGCGATCCCTACTCAAGCCATGGTCGGAGGTCAAGAACCTAAAGAAGAAGGTACCTTTGCAACCACCTCCACCGTCAGCCACCGTTCACACAGATGCCTCAAGGGAAGGGTGGGGAGGCCACTTTCATCATCGGAAAGTCCAAGGAACCTGGTCTCCTCTCTTCCGAACCTTCCACATCAACTTTCTGGAAGCCATGGCAGTTTTTCTCTCGCTGAAAAAACTGAAACTTCGCTGCTCGATCCACATTCGCCTGGTCCTAGACAGCGAGGTTGTAATGAGATGCCTCAATCGACAGGGGTCGAGATCACCTCATCTGAATCAAGTAATACTGGCCATCCTCCGTTTAGCGGAGAAGAAGAGATGGCACTTGTCAGCAGTCCACCTTCAAGGATTCCGCAATGTGACGGTGGACGCACATCGGAATGGTCCCTAGACGCAAGATCATTCTCCTTCATCTTACGCAAAGTCCCAGGACTGCGGATAGACCTCTTCGCAACGAGCAACAACAAAAAGCTACCCCGGTACGTAGCTCCGTACGAGGATCCCCTAGCGGAAGCAACGGACGCGATGTCTATAGACTGGAACAGATGGTCCAAGATATACCTGTTTCCTCCAACCAACCTTCTGCTGAAAGTCCTCGACAAGCTGAGATCCTTCCGCGGGACAGCAGCAATAGTGGCCCACAAATGGCCCAACAGTGTCTGGTTCCCCCTGGAACGGAACTACGCCTGAAGCTGATCCCGTTGCCGGACCCAGTTCTGACTCAGCAAGTGCAGAAATTGACTGTCTCCGTTTCATCACTGAAGTCCCAGTACCTTCATCTCATGATTTTCTCACCTTGGCAGTCAAGAAAAGGTTCGGGATTTCAAAAGACTGTACTGTATCAACTTCTTAGAAGAGTACAAGTCAAAGTCAACAAGAAGACAATAAGAGTCTTCTTGGAAGAAATGAGTCGCCTTAGTCAAGGCAAAGAAACCTAAGGAGAGTTCTACGGATTTTTGCCTGTCCTTGTTCATCCATCTCCATGAACAAGGTCTAGCACCCAATACGATCACTACGTGCAAATCCGCCCTATCCAGACCAGTGCTTTATGCCTTCCAGGTAGACTTCTCTAACGAAATCTTCAACAAGATTCCCAAAGCCTGCGCTAAACTTCGGCCCGCAGCCCCTCCTAAGCCCATTTCATGGTCCCTGGACAAGGTTCTTCACTTACCATCAACTCTGAACAATGAAGATTGTTCGCTATAGGACTTGACTCAAAAGATGATATTCTTATTTGCACTAGCCTCGGGAGCCAGAATCAACGAAATAGTGGCCCTCTCGAGGGATGATGGCCACATTCAGTTCACAGACTGCGGAGAACTAAACCTCTTTCCGGACCCAACGTTTCTCGCCAAGAACGAGCTGCCCACTAGAGATGAGGTCCCTGGAGAATCTGCCCTCAGAAGGAAGAAGCATCCCTCTGCCCAGTGGAATGCCTAAAGGTCTATCTTCGTCGAACTTCAGACTTTAAGGGAGGTCAGCTTTTCAGGAGAGAAACATCAGGTTCAACGTTATCCTTGAAACAGATAAGGGCGAAAATCACCTATTTTATTCCCAGAGTGGATCCAGACAGCACACCCGCAGGTCATGATCCGAGGAAAGTCTCCTCGTCCCTCAATTTCTTTCAGACTATGTCGTTTGAAAGCCTTCGAGCTCATACTGGATGGAAGTCATCCAGAGTCTTCTTCAAACACTACGTGAAGCAACTACAAGAAATTAAACATTTTGTGGTGGCAGCAGGTAGTGTTCTGAAACCTGCCCCCTGACCTCTGCAAAGAACAGTGCACTATTTGGGACTTTCTAGTGAAGGGAGTACATGATAGACTCTTAAGGTACATCATGTGAGTAATGTGTTTAGTGTTGACACTATAAGACTGTTCTAGCTACACAGGTGACATTCAGCATAATAGACCAACACATGTGCCATGCATATTTATATGCATAGTGTTCCTTGTAACAACAGAATACATAGTGAAATCTTTACATATTTCCCAGAGTGGCTTGTGTTCCCTTTTTCAGGTGAAACTTTATTTATTTCTGTTATTACCAATTATGCTCCTATGCAGATTCATTCAGCATAAACTGAAAGCGTAATTGATTGTTTCAACCTTGATTTCTATTTTTACTTTTGTAATAAACAATAGTAGGAATCTTTGCGTCTCATTTCGCCCCAAATATCCTAACTTTATATATATGTCAGAGCATCTTTTGATCCTATCATTATCTAGGAAAACACCAGGAACTGAGATTATTACTGTTCCGAGCAACCAGGTAAGGACTGATTGTACTTAACTGTCTATCTTACTGAACTAAGGTTTCCTACATGCGTATAAACCTATCTGTCTCTATCAATATCCAGACTCGGGAAGTTCTTCAGTAACCTACACAGATCAATTCCATCTAAGTACAATCTATGCTTTACGTATATGATGACACAAATATACAAAGTGTTTGCTAGTCTGTTCCTTGAACTCACAATCCTTGGGGTTTTTCCTAAAGTCTACCCAGACTCTTCCCTGTAGGGGGCAGGAAGCACTGACATCTGATATGATTAGTTGAATGACATTTTAACGGTAACGTCAAGTGTCTTTAGGTCCTGAGGGCCAAAAGGAAAACTTATCTCGAGATGAATGGCACTATTGAAAATCCACAGATACATTAATGCTCTGGTAAACTTCCATCAGCACGGCATGGCCTGAGCCCAAAAAATGGATTTTGAGCGAAGCGAAAAATCTATTTTTGGGTGAGGTAGCCATGTCGTCCTGATGGACTCGCCCTCCTTTTGACAAAGGATAACGATTCCCTCCCTAATATACTGTATATGTTACACCGACAAAGCTACAAAGAATGGCTAGATGGCGCCACGAGGCGGCGGGGTGGCGCCTATTTACAGTACAGTAGGAGCGTTACCTTAATAACGGCTCTCCTATATTCTTGCCACTTTTTCCCCTCGAAGCGAAAATGCTATTTCTGGGTCGACCTGTGGCGGCCGGTGAAAAGGGGTCCTTCTAATACACTTTTCTGATAAAATCTTCCAATTACAGTATACCAGAGAAAGATAAAAGCATGGAATGCAGAGGTTACTACCCTCGAGCGAGCACCTTGTGGGTGTTGTGTATAAAGCAAAGGCGCGTGAAAGCCACTTTTCACAGGCTGTCTTCCATTTAGTTAATTCCTTCGTCAAAGGGATGGGCCGATACAGAGGCACCAGCCAATCTACCAGAGGCATGCCACCCACACCCTTCTTTTTGGACTGCTAGAATTGTGTGTAATTTGTTGTGCTCTCGGCGTGTTTTTCACACTTGTGGATTTATTTCGTCATGACCGAAGCTCCATCTTCACCCATTCCAATGTTAAGTACCATAGTTTGTTTTGACAGCTTTTTGTAGTACCGGGCTTTTGTCTTATATCCAGTATAGTCTGTTTTATCATTTCCGTCTAGGCCCGTCGCGGCGGCCATTGTTTGTTCCCTTGTCTTGGGGAGTTCATCTTAGTCTTGCCCGTTTGGTACTCTGTCACTTAGGTTCTTGGTTACGTCCCTGGCCTTATGCCTTTTGAACCATCATTATTATTATCGTTATTTCCCATGGTACTTTTTGCTAGCAAGTCCAGTCTGCGAACAAGATTAGCGTTCTAGCTTTATTATAGTTTAGTACCCGCCCCACCGGGGCGTTCGTCAGTCGACTTTTCCCTTTAATGTAGGTTTTAGCAGACGCTATTCTTCGTTCGTAGTCTTATCTTGATGTTACAATTTTATTTTTATACGTTTATAATAGTGTTGTGTGCTTATTAAGTCCTGATTTTGTGACCAAGGGAGCGAGAGATTGGGGTTCCCGTTTTCTGTTCACAGTCACGAGTTACCCCTTTCTACAGTAGGAGCGTTGCCTTAATAACGGCTCTCCTATATTCTTGCCACTTTTTCCCCTGAAAGCGAAAATGCTATTATAGGTGTAGATAGCTATGAGACGTGTCAAGAATACGTCCTCTGATTTTATGCGATATCCCTTATTAAAAATTTTCAAGGGATATTCGCTCCAGGAGTTAGAATTCTGGATACCTTTGGTAAATTCTCTGGGATATATCACTGTAGTCAAATATAACCTAGGAAGCTACTAACGAAGGAACTTCCATCAGGACGACATGGCTACCTCACCCAAAAATAGATTTTTCGCTTCGCTCAAAATCCGTTTTTTAATACCTCCTCTGCCTTGGTCCACATTAAAGATGGAAATGCATCGTTAAAATTTCCTACAAAGTTTCCAGTTTGAATGATTTTGATTCAACTGGATCAGAGAACAAGGTTCACTCATGATCTGCCAAACTTAAAACCTGTGGTAACTGAACCATCTGACATTGCACATACATTTTCAGAGATTTTCCTCTTTCTATTAAAGCCAACATAATCAAAATGTTCAATATATACCAAATTTCAAATTATTTTTTTTTTTTTCAGAACTATACAATCCTGAGTCCTTCAAAATAAGGGAATGTCTTTAGCGGAGTTGGAACAGACGTTGAAATCATTAAAAATTCACAGTAGTTAACGACAGGTGGTGAGAGTGGGCAAGTAGCTCCGCCCACTCTGCTGACAAAGATTCTTTACTTTTGACCATCGACTCGGGACAGCGAGGTGGTTGAGGAAGGGAGTTTAATTCTATAGAACTCATTTTTGTATAGCTAGGAAAATATAAAAAAAATTTATAAATACTATACAGTAGTATATATTTTTCATAGGTACACAAACCATCTATGGGAGGACATGATCAACACTCAGTAACAAAGAAGATAATTGTAACAATTATGCACCTTGATAGTGATTGGATAATAGATGATTTATCATAAACTGAAGATGTCCAATATACACTTGTAATCCTGATTCATCCCACTATTTTACCCAAAGTCAATATCGCTAACCAAATCAAAAGTAGAAGATTAAACAGTCCTAGATAGGATGCAACAATACTTCCAACCTCATTGCAGCCAAAGGCAAAAGTGAAGGATCTTTAACTGGGCTATTAGCCTGCGGTCACCACTTGTCATTAAATACCTCGTTAACGGATTCAAAGACCTTTCCAGCTCTGCTAAAGAGAATCCCTATTCTAAAGAGTGAAAGTTTAGTATATGTGTAGGAACAAAACACCTTTATTCCCAGTACATGGCACAACGATAATTAGGACCACTATCATCCAACAATAAATCCCTTAAACTACGCTCATAGAAATGGATAGCAAAGCCAAAATAAAACATCTCCTATCCTTCTACAATAATCAATAATGAGTTTTTAAACAACTCCTCTAAATCAAAAAATCACAATTTGTAGCACAGGTAGAATACAATAACCATATCTCAATGTGGCCATGGAAACAAAGAAGATACGGTGTAGTAACACAAGCATTATCATACATCATTATCGTTTCCTCCTACGCCTATTGACGCAAAAGGCCTCAGTTAGATTTCACTAGTCGTCTCTATCTTGAGCTTTTAAATCAATACTTCTCTATTCACCATCTCCCACTTCACACTTCATAGTCCTCAACCATGTATAGTAGTCCTGGGTCTTCCAACTCTTCTAGAGCCTTGCGGAGTCCAGTTGAAAACACTCTCCATCATACACCACTATATAATGTCAATGCTCCATTAGAGTGGCAGGGCTATTACAAGGAAAGATAACAGTACTGTACCTGTATTCAGTTTCACGGTAGACATTGACATCTAAGCAGCTTTGACAAACATCAGGTGAGTTTCATAGAAATGATAACTTTTGACAACAAAGATAAACACATACACCAATGCTTTTTAGTGCAGATCATTTTACAATACTGTATCTAAAACCAATATTCCCAATTATATGCCAACAGTGAAAAGTGATATAATTATCAAAAGAAAATCCAAATTACGATAATACAGGGTCAATTGAAGAAAACCTACAGTATAAGAACTGCATTCACAGTTAACAAGACAAAATGTTATTTTGATAATAAAATAAATTTTTGAATATACTTACCCGGTGATTATAATAGCTGCAACTCTGTTGCTCGACAGAAAAACTCTAAGGAAAAATTCGCCAGCGATCGCTACACAGGTAGGGGGTGTACTTCAACAGCGCCATCTGTCGTCCAGATACCCAGTACTCATTGTAAACAAAGAACTCAATTTTCTCCTCAGTCCACTGCGTCTCTATTGGGGAGGAAGGGAGGGTCCTTTAATTTATAATCACCGGGTAAGTATATTCAAAAATTTATTTTATTATCAAAATAACATTTTTCAATATTTAACTTAGCCGGTGATTATAATAGCTGATTCACACCCAGGGGGGTGGGTAGAGACCAGCAAAATATGTTTACATCATATGAGCTAAGAATTTTTATTTCATTTTAGAAGTTATCAAAATAACAAAAACAAAATAAATAGGTACCTGGTAAGGAAGTCGACTTGAACAATTACTCTGCCTTTTTAAGTACGTCTTCCTTACGGAGCCTCGCGATCCTCTTAGGATGCTGAGCGACCCCTAGGATCTGAAGTATGAAGGGTTGCAACCCATACAACAGGACCTCATCAAAACCTCTAATCTAGGCGCTTCTCAAGAAAAGACTTTGACCACCCGCCAAATCAACCAGGATGCAAAAGGCTTCTTAGCCTTCCGGACAACCCAAAAACAACAATAAAAACATATCAAGAGAAAGATTAAAAAGGTTATGGAATTAGGGAATTGTAGTGGTTGAGCCCTCACCCACTACTGCACTCGCTGCTACGAATGGTCCCAGAGTGTAGCAGTCCTCGTAAAGAGACTGGACATCCTTAAGATAAAAAGACGCGAACACTGACTTGCTTCTCCAATAGGTTGCGTCCATTATACTTCGCAGAGATCTATTTTGTTTAAAGGCCACGGAAGTTGCGACAGCTCTAACTTCATGTGTCCTTACCTTCAGCAAAGCTTGGTCTTCCTCACTCAGATGTGAATGAGCTTCTCGTATTAACAGTCTGATAAACTAGGATAAAGCATTCTTTGACATAGGCAAAGATGGTTTCTTAACTGAACACCATAAAGCTTCTGACTGGCCTCGTAAAGGTTTAGTTCGTCTTAAATAGAACTTAAGAGCTCTCACAGGGCATAAGACTCTTTCTAGTTCATTTCCAACCATATTCGATAAGCTTGGAATATCGAACGATTTCGGCCAAGGACGAGAAGGTAGCTCGTTTTTGGCTAGAAAACCAAGTTGTAGAGAACATGTAGCCGTTTCAGATGAAAATCCGATGTTCTTGCTGAAGGCATGAATCTCACTGACTCTTTTAGCTGTGGCTAAGCATACCAGGAAAAGAGTCTTTAAGGTGAGATCTTTAAGGGAGGCTGATTGTAGCGGCTCGAACCTGTCTGACATGAGGAATCTTAGTACCACGTCTAAATTCCAACCAGGTGTAACCAAACGACGCTCCTTCGTGGTCTCAAAAGACTTAAGGAGGTCCTGTAGATCTTTATTGTTGGAAAGATCTAAGCCTCTGTGATGGAAGACTGATGCCAACATGCTTCTGTAACCCTTGATAGTGGGAGCTGAAAGAGATCGTTCTTTCCTCAGGTATAAAAGGAAGTCAGCTATTTGAGTTACAGAGGTACTGGTCGAGGATACAGATACTGACTTGCACCAGTTTCGGAAGACTTCCCACTTCGATTGGTAGACTCTAAGGGTGGATGTCCTCCTTGCTCTAGCAATCGCCCTGGCTGCCTCCTTCGAAAAGCCTCTAGCTCTCGAGAGTCTTTCGATAGTCTGAAGGCAGTCAGACGAAGAGCGTGGAGGCCTTGGTGTACCTTCTTTACGTGTGGCTGACGTAGAAGGTCCACCCTTAGAGGAAGAGTTCTGGGAACGTCCACTAGCCATCGAAGTACCTCGGTGAACCATTCTCTCGCGGGCCAGAGGGGAGCAACTAACGTCAACCTTGTCCCTTCGTGAGAGGCGAACTTCTGCAGTACCTTGTTGACAATCTTGAACGGAGGGAATGCATATAGGTCTAGATGTGACCAATCTAGGAGAAAGGCATCTATATGAACTGCTGCTGGGTCCAGGATTGGTGAGCAATATATTGGGAGCCTCTTGGTCATCGAGGTTGCGAAGAGATCTATGGTTGGCTGGCCCCATGTGGCCCAAAGTCTCTTGCATACATCCTTGTGGAGGGTCCATTCTGTTGGAATGATTTGTCCCTTCCGACTGAGACAATCTGCCATGACATTCAAGTTGCCTTGGATGAACCTCGTTACTAGCGAAATGTTTTGACCTTTTGACCAGGTGAGGAGGTCCCTTGCGATCTCATACAACGTCATAGAGTGGGTCCCTCCTTGCTTGGAGATGTACGCCAAAGCCGTGGTGTTGTCCGAGTTCACCTCCACCACTTTGCCTTGAAGGAGAGACTTGAAGCTTTTCAAGGCCAGATGAACTGCCAGTAGCTCCTTGCAGTTGATATGCATTGTCCTTTGACTCGAGTTCCAAATTCCCGAGCATTCCCGACCGTCTAATGTCGCGCCCCAGCCTATGTCCGATGCGTCCGAGAAGAGAACGTGGTTGGGAGTCTCAACAGCCAGGGGCAGACCCTCTCTGAGGCTGATACTGTCGTTCCACCATGTCAGGCAAGACTTCATCTTCTCGGAAATGGGGATCGAGACCACTTCTAGCGTCTTGTCCTTTTTCCAGTAAAAAGCTAGGTGATATTGAAGAGGACGGAGGTGTAGTCTTCCTAACGACACGAACTGTTCCAGGGATGATAGGGTCCCTATCAGACTCATCCACTGCCTGACTGAACATTGTTCCTTCTTCAGCATGTTCTGGATGCATAACTGGGCTTGGCTTGTTCTGGTGGCCGACGGAAAAGCCCAAAAAGCTAGACTGTGAATCTTCATCCCTAAATACACAATAGTTTGGGATGGGACCACTTGTGACTTTTCCAAATTGACAAGGAGACCCAATTCCTTGGTCAGATCTAGAGTCCACTTTAGATCCTTCAGACAGCGACGACTGGAAGAAGCTCTTAGAAGCCAGTCGTCCAAATAGAGGGAGGCTCGGATGTCCGCTAAATGAAGGAATTTGGCTACATTCCTCATCAGCCTCGTAAACACAAGAGGAGCTGTGCTTAGGCCAAAGCACAGGGCTTGAAACTGGTAGACAACCTTTTCGTAAACAAATCTTAGAAAAGGTTGGGAGTCTGGGTGGATGGGGACGTGGAAGTATGCGTCCCTTAGGTCTAAAGAGACCATCCAGTCTTCCCTTCTGACCGCTGCTAGAACGGACTTTGTGGTCTCCATGGAGAACGTCTGCTTTGTGACAAAGACATTCAGCGCACTGACGTCTAGCACCGGCCTCCACCCTCCTGTCTTCTTTGACACCAAGAAGAGACGGTTGTAGAAGCCCGGGGTTTGATGGTCCAGGACTTTGACTACCGCTCCCTTTTCTAGTAAGAGAGACACTTCCTGTTTCAATGCTCGTCTCTTGTCTTCCTCTCTGTACCTGGGAGAGAGATCGATGGGAGACGTTGCTAGAGGGGGTTTTCGTACAAACGGGATCTTGTACCCCTCTCTGAGCAACTTCACAGATTGTGCATCTGCGCCTCTCTTCTCCCAGGTCTGCCAAAAGTTCTTGAGTCTGGCTCCCACTGCTGTCTGAAGAAGCTGGCAGTCAGACTCTGCCCTTAAAGGACTTGGTTCCTTTCTTCTTTCCACGTCTACCTTCGGCACAAGCACCTCCTCTGCTGGAGGCTCTGCCACGAAAGGGCGGAATAAATCGGGACGCTGGAGTGTCCATCCTTGGTCTAGCTGACAAGGTAGGCAAAGGGGTGGCTTTGCGAGCAGAGGACGCAACCAGATCGTGAGTATCCTTCTGTATCAAAGAAGCAGCAATCTCCTTAATCAGGTCCTCTGGAAAGAGGCACTTGGAAAGAGGCACTTGGAAAGAGGAGCAAACAGAAGTTCGGATCTTTGGCAAGGTGTAACTCCAGCTGACAGGAAAGAGCAAAGGTTCTCACGCTTCTTGAGGACTCCGGACACGAAAGATGCAGCAAGCTCATTAGATCCGTCACGTACGGCCTTGTCCATGCAGGACATGATGAGCAAGGAAGTCTCCTTCTCTGTCGGAGAGATCTTTCTGCTTAGAGCTCCCAGACACCAGTCTAAAAAGTTGAAGACCTCGAAGGCTCTAAATATACCTTTCAAAAGGTGGTCCAGGTCCGAAGATGACCAACATATCTTTGAGCGTCTCATGGCTAGCCGGCGGGGAGAGTCTACAAGACTTGAGAAGTCGCCCAGGGCAGAGGCAGGAACTCCCAAGCCGAGAACTTCTCCCGTGGCATACCAGACGCTCGATCTAGAAGAGAGTCTAGCAGGGGGAAACGTAAAGGCTGTCTTCCCTAGACTCTTTTTGGACTGCATCCATTCTCCTATCACTCGTAAAGCTCTCTTGGACGAGCGTGCGAGGACGAGTCTAGTAAAGGCAGGCGTGGATGACGGCATACCTAAAACAAACTCTGACGGAGGAGAGCGCGGAGCCACAGACACAAACTGGTCCGGAAACATCTCTTTGAACAGTGCCAAAACTTTCCTAAAGTCCAAAGAGGGTTGCGTAGACTTAGGCTCGTCCAGTTCTGAATGTGGTTCATCTACGTGTGCAGCACCATCATCATCAGAAAGTCCCTCATCCGAGTATTGAGGAGGAAGCGGCAAAGGAGTAGGTAACGGCTGGTTAGCTGAGTCCGGTCGCACGGGTGCATGCGTGACTGAGCCGGACGCAACGTCATGGAACTGTTGCCCAGTCTGTGAGCTGGCAACAACCATAGCAGCGCGGGGACGCACAGCGTCTACTCCAGACTGTCTAGCCTGATGTGGGTGAGCAGTGGCAACCACACTGGGTTGCGGAGGTTGACACACTGCGTCAAAACAAAACAACTCTGACGGTTGTTGTACCTCACGAACGTCAACGGAAGGCTCCGTGCGTCGCTGAACGTCAACATGCGGCTGGCAGGGCACACTGGAACGCATGGGTGGCGGGACTCTCTCAACTGGAGTGCGCAAGAAGGTCGCCTCAGCGTCCACAGGACGCACAACCGAACGTGTGGGTGGTTGTAGGCAAAAGGCTGCACTAGCTGGTGCGGCAGCAACCTTCTCCGCACGCAAGTCCTGCATAAGAGACGTTAATTGGGACTGCATGTCTTGCAGTAAAGACCACTTAGGGTCTGCAGGAGCAGGTGCGGCGACAGACGGTGTAACTGTCTGAGGCGGTACCGCTTTGCCTCTCTTAGGAGGTGAGCAGTCATCGGAAGACTGCAGCGAGTCCGAACTGACCCAGTGGCTACAGCTGGGCCGTTGGACTTGTGCGGAAGGGACCAACTTGCGCTTCAATGGTCGTGAGACCTTGGTCCATTGTTTCTTGCGAGAAACACCTTCCGAAGACGAGGAATAAATGGGCTCTCTCGTCTTTGTGCGGCAGGGGCGATCTTGGGAAGATGCGCCCGATACCACGGAGGGAACGTCTGTTCGCTGATTAAAGCCTCTCGAACCCATTGGTCGTACGACATTGCTTCTCCCCTGGACTTGGGAGCTTGCAAGAGGTCCCGGACTAGGAGGACGACAGGCACGAACAGACGAACCCTCAAGCGCAACACTATCCACAACACTATCACTCACTTTAACACTTCCCACTGCACTTTTACACTTCAGCTCCTTGACATCCGCCATGAGCTGGTTACGGTCACTAGCCAGGGACTCAACTCTCTCACCCAGAGCTTGGATGGCACGCATCATATCAGCCATCGAAGGTTCCTGAGTGCCAGAAGGGGGATTAGGAGCAACCACTACAGGGGAAGGAATAGGTTGTGGGGCATGAGGAGAGGAAATGTCAATAGAACGAGAGGAACTTCTCCTAACTCTATCTCTCTCTAGCCTACGTGTATACTTTTGGAATTCGATAAAATCGAATTCCGAAAGCCCAACGCACTCCTCACATCGATCTTCCAATTGACAGGTTTTATCCCGACAATTGGAACAAACAGTGTGAGGGTCAATAGAGGCCTTCGGAAGACGCCTTGAACAGTCCCTAGCATTACACTTCCTAAATTTTGGGACTTGTGAAGGGTCAGCCATTTTGAATTGGTCAAAGGGGAATTCAAAAACTATCAAAAGTCATCAACAAATAATCCGTAATCAAAAAAAGAATGCAAGGATTTTTTAAGAGAAAGCCTGCACAGCGAAAGCTCAAAACTAGAATAGTGTACTTCACCAAATAGTTGTGAAAACAAATCCAGTTAGGAACAGCGAATAAGTAGGTCTTGCCGGTAGCACGACAGAGAGAAAATTGAGTTCTTTGTTTACAATGAGTACTGGGTATCTGGACGACAGATGGCGCTGTTGAAGTACACCCCCTACCTGTGTAGCGATCGCTGGCGAATTTTTCCTTAGAGTTTTTCTGTCGAGCAACAGAGTTGCAGCTTTTATAATCACCGGCTAAGTTAAATATTGAAAAAATATTTTTCAGCTATCCTGTAGCTATAATTTGTTATTAATAAGCACATCAAAACTGGGTCAACTGCTAAAGAACAGGATTGATAACATTAGTAAACGAGACTAATCATGCAATTCATAAATAAATTTCTTACCTTTGGCTTCTGAAGACAGACTTAATAAGCAGTCTCTAAGTTTTCCATCTGGTTCAGGATTCAACATGACTGACGTTTAGCCTAAAAGAAAAAGAACTTCTGAATATCTCAGAAATTGGGAATACTGAAAATTCAATCAAATAAGCCTAAACTAGTACCCCTTTTGGAGAGCCTAAAATACAATACATGTACTGTACAATATACAGTGTTCTGTGACAACCTAGCAGTACCAACCAAACTTGGCTGAATCCCTCGTCAAGCTGGGGAGTGCCAAGAGAAAAAAATGGCCCCCTCTGTTCATACTTTTTCATGTCAGCTAACCGCCAAAATTCAGGGAAGTGTCTTGGTGATACCTCTACATACGATCTTAATTCGTTCCAGAAACTGCTTCGTATATTAAAACGATCGTATGTTGGAGCAAATATTCCCATAAGAATACACGGTAATTTGTTTAATTCGTTCCTCAGCCTAAAAACCTATAATAACTCCTTAATAATTGGCTACACATAATTGCACATAACATTAATACAATATAATAATACATAAATATCTAAAATAAGAATAATAATAAAGAAATAATAAATAAAAAATGACAAATTCGGAGATAATTTGTATTTTTCCTAACCATACAAACCTTAGCTATTTACATAGGGTATTACTTTTGGCGTAGCTGAAATGACGAGTCATTAGATTTTTAACGAGGGTTAACTCCCCTCTTGCTAGCTAGCGAGGGGGTAGGGGAGGGGTAGCTAGCTACCCCTCCCCCCGCACACACCGGTGAACTTCTTCACTTCGCTTAGAGGTAGGACTTGCCTTGGGGGATAGGGCTGGCGGGCAAATATGTGTAAATAGCTAAGGTTTGTATGGTTAGGAAAAATACAAATTATCTCCGAATTTGTCATTTGTTCCGTAACCGAAATACAAACCACGCTATTTACATAGGGTGACTTACCCCTTAGGAAGGGTGGAAAGTCCCCAGCCTACTGGCTTTGGCTTTACCCGGGGACTCAGAATCCGAGTGAGCAGCACTTCGAGAAAAAGAGTCCCTGCACCTCGCAAGTTTCTTGCTCCGCAAGGAACGTGCGGCCTACATAAGCTCGTGTGTGGAGGGAAGAAATGTGACTTGTCCTAGGAAGTCGACCTGAAGTCCTTTAGCTGGAATTCTAGGCTAGGACGTTCCCAATACCACCTCGTCAGGGTATGGGGAACGCGACAGTATTAACTCAATACTAGGAACACAAGGAAGCATGGTTTACCTGCAGAGGTTTGAGGTCAGCTATGCAGAGAACCCAGGATGCTGCTTTCCCCAAGAGAGGGGAGGATAAAGAAAGAAGTAAGGGCCAGACATACTTCTTTCATTCATGAAGTCTAAAACTGGGTAACAATGCCCTCAACCTTCTGCTACCTGTCCATTAAGGAGCCTGAGGTTAGACCAACTGTTGTGTAGCCACCACGGGGCCGATAGAAAACGTATAGAGGCTCCTGTGGGTCACGTCCTGCAGGTAGTGAGCTGTGAAGGTCGTTTGACGCTTCCAGACTCCAGCTTGTAGCACCTGCATCACAGAGTAGTTCCTCTTGAAGGCCAGGGACGTTGCGATGCCTCTGACATCGTGTGCTCTAAGGCGACGTGACAGAGGAGGGTCTGGATTCAGGGCGTGATGGATGACCCTTTGAATCCAGGCTGAAAAGGCATTCTTGATGACCCTCCTCTCCGTCCTCCCTGTGCTCCCAAAGAGGGCTTGCACGTGAGGACGAACTGCAGCGGTTCTTCCAGATAACCCCTCCGACTCCTTACTGGGCATAGTAGGAGAAGGTCTGGGTCATCTGTTACAGAACGGAGACTCGAAATCCTGAAGGAATCGAACCGAAGGTCCTGGACTCCAAGATTTGAGTCTAGTAACCATCTCAGGGACGAACCTGAACGTTACCTCCACCTATCCTCTTGAATGGGGGACGTCGTACGAGAGACCATTGAGTTCGCTGACACGCTTGGCCGAGGCCAGAGCGAGCAGGAGCACCGTCTTCCAAGACAGGTGACGATCAGAAGCCTGGCATAATGGTTCACAAGGAGATACTTCCGACTGGGGGCAGGTAAGTTCATAGTTTCGTATAAGCGCAGAAAGATCCACCAAGGAGGAAATGTCTGTTCCTTTCAGTCTGAAGGCCAGGCTTAAGGCTGAGCGATAGGCTTCCACCGACGAGAGCGAAAGGAGCATTTCCTCCCGCCGATATACAATAACTCCGCTATTGCTGGAATAGTGGCATCAAGGAGAGAGGTACCTCTCCCACGACACCAACCACAGAAGACTCTTCACTTCGCCTGGTAGACCCCTGCGGAAGACTTTCGCAGGTGTCGAGACATACGCTCCGCAACTTGTTGCGGAACGCCTCTCTCTGTGAGGAGATGCTGGATGGTCTCCAGGCGTGAAGCCGAAGTGATGCTACGGCTTGTGGTAGATGTTGCAGTGTGGTTGTTTGAGTAGCTCGTGTCATGGGGGAAGCTCCGTCAGGAGATGCAGAAGGTCCGGGAACCACTCTGCATGATGCCGCAGCGGAGCTATCAGAGTCATCGACAGGTTGACCGATAGTCTGGTCTTGTTGAGCCCCCTTCTCAACAGACAGAATGGTGGGAAGACGTAGACGTTGATGTTGTCCCACCGTTGTAGGAAGGCATCTTGCCAGAGTGCCTTGGGGTCTGGGACTGGGGAGTAGTACAGTGGCAGCTTGAAATTCGAGGCTGTCGCAAACAGGTCAACAAGGTCAGGACTTGTTGGCTACGAGGGGGGGGGGCGCGAAGACCACTCGGTACTCTCTATCTGTGAGGCTCTGCTCAGACTGTCAGAGAGCACATTCCTCTTGCCCGGAATGAAGCGAGCCGATAGGGTCTTGAGTGGACTTCGGTTCATCTCAGTATCTCTACTGCAAGATGAGAGAGCTGTTATGAAAAGGTACCTCCCTGCTCGTTGAAATAAGCCACTACCGTGGAGTTGTCGCTCACGGAGTGACTCGCCAGGGTCTGTTGGAGCTGGTGAAGGGCCAGAATACGGCCTTCATATCTAGCAGATTGATGTGGAGGTACCCTTCTGGTTCTGACCATAGGCCTGATTCAGAACGTGCCTCCCCCCCACCCCCTTCTTTTGACGAGTCCAAGAACAGCATCAAATGCGGGGAAGGGTCGAGAAGATCTATTCCCTTGCAAGGTTTCCATAGATCAACTACCAATGCAGATCCATTCGTTCCGCAGGTCCCAAAGGGACCAGAATGTCCGGGGAATCGTTGTCTTGATTCCACCGGGACTTGGGTCGCCAATGCAGGGATCTCATCCCGAGGCGGCCGTTTGGAACTAGATGGGTCAAGGAGGAAAGGTGACCTAGAAGGCGTAACCAAGATTGGGCTGGAAGCTCTCCTCGTCTGAGGAAAGGTTCTGTGATTCTCCTCAGCCTTGCTATCCTGTCATCTGATGGAAAGGCTTGGAGATTGGAGTCTAATATCATGCCTAGATATCCCAGTTGTTGAGATGGAAGCAGAGAAGGCTTCTCGAGAATTACAATGATCCCTAGATCTTGGCAAAGTCCCAGAAGCTTGTCTCAGTGTCGAAGAAGGGTCGATTCCGAGATTGCCTAGGTTAGCCAGTCATCCAGAAAGCAAAGGAGAGGGATGCCGCTCCTATATGGCCATGAGGATATCAGGGTGAACACTCTGGTGAACATCTGAGGTGCTGTGGAGAGACTGAAGCACAGTACCTTGAACTGGTAGGTCTTGCTGTCTAGGCTGAATCTCAAGTACTTCCTGGAAGACGGATGGATTGGGATCTGGAAGTACGCATCCTTTAGATCCTGTGTGCACATGAAGTCTTGTGGTCTCACTGCAAGTCTGACCTTGTCCGCTGTCTCCATGCTGAACGAAGTTTGTTTGACAAGCTTGTTCAGAGCTGAGAGATCGATGACGGGTCTCCAGCCTCCAGACGCCTTCTTTACAAGAAAGAGTCGACTGAAGAAGCCTGGGGAGCCGTCGACGACCTCTTGGAGAGCATCCTTCTTGAGCATGGTCTCGACTTCTGCCCGAAGGGCTAGCCCCTTTGCCGATCCCATGGCATAGGAGCTCAACGACACTGGATTCGCTACCAGGGGAGGTTGAGATGTTGTGAATGGGACACGATATTCTTGGCCGATCACAGATACCGTCCAGGAATCGGCCCCATGTTGCTGCCAGCTGTGCACGCAACTTTGTAGGCATCCCCCCACAGGTGGACACGCAGGGGGACTGCCAATCCTAGCGTTTACGGCCACGGCCGCTCCCTCTAGGATTCCTGCCTCCCCTGGAGGACTTTCCACCCCTCTTGTCCTTGACAGGAAAGGGCTGGGGCTTAGACACCTTCGTCTTAGCTGCCGGAGCCTGCTTCGGTGTCCTGCGAGGCTGCTGTTGATGCTGTTGTGGAGCCGGAGGCTTGTAGGGCCAAGATGTGAGGGCCCTTTGGAGGAGTGAATCATGATTCGACTTCCTCCACCTCTCAGCTGTGCGTTCTACATCCTTGGGCTCAAACAAGCTTCCTCCAAGGATGGAGGAGTGTCTGAGCCTGCAGACATCCACGGCGGGGACCTTCGGATGGAACTTCTCGGTCACCGCATCGCGTCGCTTTAAGATCGAGTTGGCCCACAGGTTGGTAACCTGGTGGGCCAGGAACTCGATGGAGCGAGTGCCCGAGAGGAGGAAGGTCTCTAGGGCCTTCCTATTGCTCTCCTTAGACAAGTCCTCGGAGCGCAAGAGGATGCCCAGAGAACCCAGCCAGACATCCAGCCATGAAGTGGCCTGCATGGCACACTTTGCGACTTTCTCCTGGCTAAGGATCTCAGAAGTCGAGAATGTCACCTGCCGGGAGGAGATCTTCTCAAGAGGAGTTCCCCTTGTGAGCTCTTCCACCGAGTGGTGGAGGGGAAGAGCTACACTGGACTCCCCCATGATCTTAAAATACCTCCTATCCTGTAAACAAGGAGGTGGGAGGAGCTTGTTCCCGGCAGAGGAACGGCTGGAGGAGGCGAGTTCCAAGAGCTGAGCTTCGACTTTGTCTCTGGCACTCTTCACCTCCTGGGACCAAGGCAAAGCTGCACTGGCCCTTGGGGGTTTCTGGGTACCATAGACTTGGTCTAGGACCTTATCCTTGCCTTTGCGAGGGGCGATCTCCAGGTCCTTGAACCTGTTGAGTTGCGTCATCAGATTCAAGACCTGCAAGAAGGCATGCTCAGACTCATGCTGCTCTCCTCCCTGTGGACTGGCAGCTAAGTCTCCCGTCCCCAGAGGCTCTTCTTGGTCCGGAGACACGTGGACGTTCTCCCGGGGTCTGGTTGGCTCTGGACGGATCCGTGAAGACGACTTAGGAATCGTCTTTGAGTCCTTGGGTTCCCTCCTGGTTGGGATACAGGACTCCAGCAAAGAGGTCTGGAAGGTACCTTCCACACGAGATGTTTATCTTCCTGGAGGTGGGGTTCCCCCCATTGGTGCCATGGGAGAGGCCCTCACCTCACTGGACTCTCCTGAGGATGGAAAGGCTTCGTCCACAGAAGGAGAAAACGACCGCGAAGGGGATGGAGCCTTCCTGACGGACCTCTTAGGAGCCAACTTCTCCCTGGGAGAAGTCACCACGAAGTCCACTCCTCTCCTTCTCTTCAGCGGGGGCGAGTCTGTCTTTGGTCTGAGTCCCAGATCAGCGAGGGCTGGCTTCACAGCCTGCACCACCACTTTCATCAGGTGACCAAACAAAGACTGACGGGTGACGGACGCAGTGTCAGTAATCCCCGCTGGAGGGAAGGGGATCTACTGATCCTTCGGAGTGGACGCAATGCGGCCTACCTGAAAAGAAGAAAGGGAAGAATGTTGCCTGGACCTCTCTGGTGACTCTTCCTAATCCTGGGTGAGAACCCTGCGCTTGCGCAGTGGCGATCCTGATGGCGATCTGGAAGTGCGCGTCCCTGTCGTAGGCACGAAGCTGCGGGACCCAGCGAGAACGGGGGTCGCGCTGGCGCGATGGAGCATTCAGAAGGTCGCGCGCGGGCGGCTGCTGGAGCGCGGGCGCGGAGATAAACGCGCGCAGCCGCGTTCGCGCGGGCGAGTTGGCGCGCGGGTAACTGAGCGCGCGAGGGTAGAGGAGATCACTGTTGGTCAGGAGAACGATGAAGCACAGGAGATCAACGGCGCACTGGAGATCCATGGCGCGTGGGTGAGCTATGGCACTTTGGCGAATGCTTGCGCGCCGGAGAGCGATGGCGCGTGATGGCGAACGATGGTGCGTAGTACGTGCAGGTGATCGACCACGCACAGGAGATTTAGCGCATATGCGCGTCGGAGACCTGTGACGATCCAAGTCATGGGCGTGTTGGCGAGCGCTTGCGCACAGGCGAAGGATCGCGCGGACGCTCAGGAGATCGTTGGCGTGCAGGAAGGTGTCGACGCGCAGTCAGCTGGGGCGCAGGATCAGATGGCGAGGAAACGCGCAAGGGTGAATGCTCGCCGTCGGGCTCAGAAGAAGACTAGTGGGCACGCAAGCACGCAGGAACTCTTGAATTGCACACCGGGGAGCGTGCGCGCTGTTGCGCAGGCAAAGATGGGCGCACAGGAGCACGAGGGTGAGGCGAAGGAGTAAGGTCCTTGCCTGTGTCCTGATCCGAAGATCTAGGGCGCGTGGGAGAGCGTTACCGCGCAGGGCGCCCATCAGGAACAAGGTGCGCAGGTGCGCGCTGACGAGCAGGAAATCGTGGCCGTTCAGGAGACCGATGGCGCGCAGCAGTAACAGAAGGGTGCTGACGGCTAGCAGGGGAGCGCTGGCGAGCACAAGAGAGCTGGTGAGCAGGCGAGCGGTGGCGAGCTGGTGAGCAGGCGAGCGCTGGCAAGCAGGAGAGCGTTGACGAGCAGAAGAGCGCTGGCAAGGCGAGTCTGAAGGGTGCAGCTCAGGGGAGCGCATGTGCGCTACTGCGCGCGAACGCGCAAGGGATTTACCCACACTGTGGCAGACATCCCTTTGCCCCAAAGGGACTGGTGCCCGTCGGGTGACAGGGTGAGAAGGCGCCTGCTGCGCATCTGCATCCCGGGGCGAAGGTAGGCCGAAAGGACTGGAAGATCTGGCAGGCGTAGGAGATTGCGAGCGATCTGCGGAGAGGTCCAAGGATGTGGCTCCTACGGTCTGCTCCCGACGAGAAGAATCCTCTGCAGGGGAAGGCGGCAGTGAATATGACCTGAAGAGGCGGCTCTTGACTCCCTTGTAGGGAAGAGGAGGGCCCCTACGGCGAAGAGGAGGACGAGCCTTACGGCGAAGGCGGCCGCGAGGAAGGGCATCCACATCGTCGGTCCTCCGAAGAGGAGTCTCTGTCAGTGCGCTCCCCCGAGGAGGAAACGCACCCGCAGGAGAGACCGTGGGACTCAACTTCCCCCTTGAAGGATGTTCGGAAGGGGAGGCTGAGCCTTCAGCAACGTCCGCAACAGCAGCAGAGGTTTGACCAGACCCGACGGAACCTCTGCCACTACCACGTCGACAATAGACAGAGGGTCTACCTCTGCTATTACCAGCGATTTCTTGACAGCATCCCCCAACTGGATCAGGTCAAACAGAGCTTCCTTGGAGGGCAAGCCCTTAAGCCTCAAGGAAGCCCAAAGCTGAAAGAGATCATCATTAGACACAGCATGGTCATCATCGTAATGAGAATCAAAATCCTCCCCCGGAGAAGGAGAAGGAGCTGCCCCGCTATGGGAGGCAATGCCTTCTTACGCCGCCGGGCAAACCTCTCCCACTGAGAGGTAGACCACTCCCTGCACTCACTACAAGTTAAGTCTCTAGAACACCGTTGACCTCAACACTGCAAGCAAAGGGTGTGAGGATCCGTCTCGACCGCCAACATGAAAGTTCCACAGGGGCGGCCGGAGAGTCCAGGGCACTTGCGCATAATTGCGATGAAGGTAGAGGCCAACTTCCAAACACACAAAGCTGAAGAAAAAGAAAAAACAGATTAAGGCTGTCAAAAGTGAGGATGAAAGACAGACACGTCTGCTCATCATCCGAGCCAAAAGTGAAGTGAGACAATTCACCGGTGTGTGGGGGGGAGGGGTAGCAAGCTACCCCTTCCCCTACCCCCTTGCTATCTATCGCGGGGGTAGTTAACCCTCGTTAAAATCTAATGGCTCGTCATTTTCAGCTACGCCGAAAGTAAACCCTATGTAAATAGCGTGGTTTGTATTTTGGTTACGGAACAACTGAAGTTTCTGTGGGTGATGCTTGTCGATGAAATCAACCACGTGTTGATAATATGCCAACATCTGTCTTATTTCCGCCGTACCTAAGATTTAGCCTACCTCCTCGGTCTCCTCCGACTCACTCAACTGCGCTTGGAACTCATCATGCGGCATGGCTTGCAGCTCCTTGAGTTTCTCGGTGGTGAGCTCTTCATGATGCTCATCGACGAGTTCGGTGATGTCATCTTCATCCACCTCCAGACCCATGGACTTGACAAGGGATACAATTTCTTCGACGTTTTCCTCGGCGGCAACCACAGGTTCATTCTCAAGGCCAAAACCTTCAAAATCTCTGGGAGCAACAGCATCAGGCCAAAGCTTCTTCCAAGCGGAATTCAGGGTCCGACGAGTTACTCCCTCCCAAGCCTGATCTATGATCTTTAAGCAGTGCACAATATTAAAGTGGTTCCTTCAAAATTCACGCAAAGTTAAGTTGGTGCCTTGCATGACATTAAAGCACTGCTTAAATAAGTGCTTGGTGTACAACTTCTTAAAATTAGAGATGACTTGCTGGTCCATGGGCTGGAGGATAGGGGTGGTATTCGGTGGAGGATACAACACTTTGATGAATTTGTATTCGTCGATATCATCTTCGAGTCCGGGGGGGTGAGCGGGTGCATTGTCCAAACAAAGCAAGCACTTCAAAGGCAAATTCCTCTCCTGAAGGTACTTCGTGACAGCAGGGCCGAAAACTATGTTTACCCATTCCACAAAGATATGCCTTGTAACCCAAGCCTTAGAATTAGAACGCCATAGAACATGTAGCAGGTCTTTATTAATTCTATGTGCTTTAAATACCCTAGGGTTTTCGGAATGGTAAACTAATAAAGGCTTGATTTTGCAGTCCCTGGTGGCGCTGGCATAAAGCGCAAGAGTCAACCGATCCTTCATTGACTTCTGTCCAGGCATTTTCTTCTCTTCGGCGGTAATGTATGTTCGACTAGGCATCTTTTTCCAATACAGACCGGTTTCATCACAGTTGAACACCTGCTGCTCTACGTAGCCTTCCTCCGCCACGATGCTTTCGAACTTTTTAGCAAAGTCTTTAGCAGCCATGGTGTCCAAACGCGAAGCTTCTCCATGCCGAACAACTGAATGAATCCCGGTCCGTTTCCTAAATTTCTCGAACCAACCTCGAGACGCCTTGAATTACTCTGTCGTAGGATTGACTGAACTCTACCCCGCGTCAGACCCCATAGCCCGCCGCCTTCAAGTCACTGCAGATAGCGCTGGCCTTCTCACAAATGATCGTTTCCGTGATCGTATTGCCAACAATCTCCTTGTCCTTGATCCATATTAACAAAAGGCGTTCCATCTCATCAAGGGTAGGGCTATGACGTTTGGAAAAAATCGTGATCCCCTTCGAAGGTTTCACTGCTTTAATGGCTGCCTTCTGTTTTATGATCATCGAGATCGTAGACATATTCCGGCCATATTGTTTAGCCAGATCACTAACACGTACACCTCGCTCATGCTTTTCTATTATTTCTTGCTTTCATTCTAATGAAAGCACTGACTTCTTCCTTTTCTCACCACTACTACTTCTTCCTGAACCAAAACTAAGCTTTTTAGGACCCATGATTATGAAACACAGAAAACAACACGTGAAAAAGGAAAATAAAAAACACTGTTAATAACTGAGTGAATAGAGAACAACCACACGATGCGCACGAGATGAGAGGACTGATCAAAGTGACGCTCGATTGGCGTCCCTCCGATGTGCTGCCATCTAGCAGCATCAACAACAAACCACGGTTGACGCTTTCGAGAAAATTCCACACGTACGCGTATTGTTTATTTCGTATGTTGGAGCAACACTTCGGGTGTCGAGACAGAAATTTGGTCGAATTTTACTTTGGATGTTGGAAAATTCGTATGTAGAGGTTCCACTGTATATGGATGGACAGTATACAGTACCCTCTTATTAATTTTCACCATAACTATCTTTAATTTTTAAATTTTATTGATCTTCACTTCTGAATGATATACAGTACTGTAGAGCTATAGCCAAAATGATTAGTTAAATTTGTTTATAAGACCCTTAATGGAATTACATAGCAAGCCAAGTCTACAGTACGCCATGCTAGGTGATACAGTACTGTGCATGTGCAGTATAACCAAATTGATCAAACAGTATACTGTATATACTGTACGCTTTAATTTGATGCAGTATTCATAGGAAGTTAACAAAGATTCAGAATCACTAACAATTTTGTACAATAAAATTTAGTCTTAAAAACAACTTACACAGAAAAAAAAAAAGAAGAAAAATGTTATTTTTATTAGTAAAATAAATTTTTGAATATACTTACCCGATAATCATGTAGCTGTCAACTCCGTTGCCCGACAGAATTCTATGGAGGGATACGCCAGCTATCACAATACTAGAAGGGGGTGTACTTACCAGCGCCACCTGTGGCCAGGTACTCAAGTACTTCTTGTTGACACCTCCTCAATTATTCCTCGGTCCACTGGTTCTCTCTGGGGAGGAAGGGAGGGTCGATTAAATCATGATTATCGGGTAAGTATATTCAAAAATTTATTTTACTAATAAAAATAACATTTTTCAATATTAAACTTACCCGATAATCATGTAGCTGATTCACACCCAGGGAGGTGGGTGAAAACCAGTGTACAAGATTAAAGGATAGCTAAGTATCCCATATTTCATATAACAGTTATCTCAAATAACAATGAAATAATAAGTACCTGGTAAGGAAGTCGAATAGAACCGTTACTCTGCCTCTTTTTTAAAGTTCGTCTTCCTTACTGAGCGCAGCGTTCCTCTTGGAGGCTGAATCAACCCAAAGGTGCCAAAGTACACGGGGTTGCAACCCCTACTAAAGGACCTCTACCAAACCTTTAACCCAGGCGCTTCTCAAGAATGAATAGACCACCCGCCAAATCAAAAGGATGCGGAAGGCTTCTTAGCCTACCGTAACAACCATAAAAACAACAATAAAAGTATTCAAGAGAAAGGTTAAAAAAGGTTATGGGATTAAGGGAATGTAGTGGCTGAGCCCTCACCTACTACTGCACTCGCTGCTACGAATGGTCCCAGGGTGTAGCAGTTCTCGTAAAGAGACTGGACATCTTTCAGATAAAATGATGCAAACACTGACTTGCTCCTCCAATAGGTTGCATCCATTATGCTCTGCAGAGAACGGTTTTTATTAAAGGCCATCGAAGTAGCTACGGCTCTTACTTCGTGGGTCCTTACCTTCAGCAATGCAAGGTCTTCCTCCTTTAAGTGAGAATGTGCTTCTCTGATCAGAAGCCTTATATAATACGAAAGCCCATTCTTGGACATGGGTCTCGAAGGTTTCTTGATGGCACACCATAAGGCTTCTGACTGTCCTCGAATAGGTTTAGACCTCTTAAGATAATATTTGAGAGCTCTGACAGGGCAAAGAACTCTCTCTAGTTCGTTACCTACCATGTTGGAGAGGCTAGGTATTTCAAACGATCTAGGCCAAGGACGTGAAGGAAGCTCGTTCTTTGCTAGGAATCCAAGCTGAAAAGAACATGTTGCAGATTCGGTTGTGAAACCAATGTTCTTGCTGAAGGCATGAACCTCACTGACTCTCTTAGCTGTTGCAAGGCAGACGAGAAAAAGAGTCTTGAGGGTAAGGTCCTTGAAGGAAGCTGACTGGAGAGGTTCGAACCTAGAAGACATAAGGAACCTTAAGACTACGTCTAGATTCCAGCCTGGAGTGGAAAGACGACGTTCTTTAGACGTCTCAAAAGACTTAAGAATGTCTTGAAGGTCCTTGTTGGAAGACAGGTCCAAACCTCTGTGGCGGAGAACTGAAGCCAACATACTCCTATATCCTTTAATCGTAGGTGCTGAAAGGGATCTCTCATTCCTAAGATGTAGAAGGAAGTCAGCTATTTGGGTCACAGAGGTATTGGTAGAGGATATTGAATTGGCTCTACACCAGCTTCGGAAGACCTCCCACTTAGACTGGTAGACTCTACGAGTGGAAACCCTTCTTGCTCTGGCAATCGCACTGGCTGCCTCCTTCGAAAAGCCTCGAGCTCTAGCGAATCTTTCGACAGTCTGAAGGCAGTCAGCCGAAGAGCGTGGAGGTTTGGGTGCAACCTGTCTACGTGAGGTTGACGTAGAAGGTCCACTCTTAGAGGTAGAGTCCTGGGGAAGTCGACTAGCCATTGAAGTACCTCTGTGAACCATTCTCTTGCAGGCCAAAGGGGAGCAACCAGCGTCAGCCGTGTCCCTTCGTGCGAGACGAATTTCTGCAGAACTTTGTTTATTATCTTGAACGGTGGGAATGCGTACAGGTCGAGATGGGACCAGTTCAGTAGAAAAGCATCCACATGAACTGCTGCAGGGTCTGGAACAGGGGCACAGTACAGCGGAAGTCTCTTGGTTATGGAGGTGGCAAACAGATCTATGGTAGGTTGACCCCACAAGGTCCAAAGTCTGTTGCACACACTCTTGTGGAGGGTCCATTCCGTGGGAATGACCTGATTCCTTCTGCTTAGGCGATCTGCTGAGACGTTCATATCGCCCTGAATGAACCTCGTGACCAGAGTGAGGTTTAGACCTCTTGACCAAATGAGGAGGTCCCTTGCGAGCTCGTATAGGCTCCTCGAATGGGTCCCTCCTTGCTTGGAGATGTAAGCCAAGGCTGTGGTATTGTCTGAGTTCACCTCCACCACTTTGCCTAGCAGGAGGGACTTGAAGTTCAACAGGGCTAGATGAACTGCTAGCAGCTCCTTGCAGTTGATGTGGAGTAATGCTTGTTCCTCGTTCCACGTTCCCGAGCATTCCCGTCCGTCCAAGGTTGCACCCCAGCCCGAGTCCGATGCATCTGAGAAGAGATGAAGATTGGGGGTCTGAATGGCCAACGATAGACCCTCCCTGAGAAGGAGGTTGTGCTTCCACCACAGGAGAGTGGTCTTCATCTCTTGGTTGATAGGGATAGAGACTGCTTCGAGAGTCGAACCCTTGTCCCAGTGAGCTGCAAGATGGAATTGAAGAGGGCGGAGGTGGAGTCTCCCTAGCTCGACAAACAGGGCCAGTGATGAGAGGGTCCCTGTGAGACTCATCCACTGTCTCACTGAGCAACTGCTCCTCTTCAGCATGCTCATGATGCACTCTAGGGCCTGGCTTATCCTGGGGGCCGATGGAAAAGCCCGAAAATCCTGACTCCGAATCTCCATTCCCAGGTACACAATGGATTGGGAGGGAATGAGTTGAGACTTCTCTATGTTGACTAATAGACCTAGGTCTCTGATTAAGTCTAAAGTCCAATTGAGATTCTCCAGACAACGACGACTCGTGGAGGCTCTCAACAGCCAGTCGTCTAAGTAGAGGGAGGCTCTGATGTTCGACAAGTGTAGGAATTTTGCTATATTCCTCATCAGATGAGTAAAGACCATAGGAGCTGTGCTTAGGCCAAAACACAGGGCTTGGAACTGGTAGACAACCTTTCCAAAAACAAATCTCAGGAAAGGTTGGGAGTCTGGATGAATAGGAACGTGAAAGTATGCATCTTTCAAGTCCAACGAGACCATCCAGTCCTCCTGTCTGACCGCTGCTAAGACCGACTTCGTCGTCTCCATCGTGAACGTCTGCTTGGTGACATACTCGTTGAGAGCGCTGACGTCCAGCACCGGTCTCCAGCCTCCTGTCTTCTTGGCCACAAGAAAGAGACGGTTGTAGAAGCCCGGGGATTGATGGTCCCGGACTATAACCACTGCCTTCTTCTGCACAAGTAGCGACACCTCCTGGTGCAATGCTAGCCTCTTGTCCTCTTCTTTGTAGTTGGGAGAGAGGTTGATGGGCGATGTGGTCAGAGGTGGTTTGAGGCAGAATGGAATCCTGTAACCGTTCCTCAGCCAACTGACAGACTGGGCGTCTGCACCTCTCTTCTCCCAGGCTCGCCAGAAGATCTTGAGTCTGGCTCCTACTGCTGTCTGGAGATGCGGAGAGTCAGTTTTTTCCTTTAGATGTCCTGGATCCTTTCCTAGACTTGCTCCTGTGAGAGTCTGGACGGGAGCTTCCTCGGCTGGGGGCTCTACCACGAAAGGGCGGTATGAACCTCGTAGCAGGGGTATCAGCCACTGGGGAGCGATAAGTCTTGGGGATTGAGGTAGCAACCTTAGACTTACGAGCCGATGAGGCTACAAGATCGTGTGTATCCTTTTGAATCAGGGCAGCAGACAAGTCCTTAACCAGCTCTTCGGGGAAGAGAAACTTCGAGAGCGGAGCAAAAAGGAGTTGTGACCGTTGGCAAGGTGTAATGCTGGCGGAAAAGAAGGTACACAGTTGTTCCCTTTTCTTCAAAACCCCTGATACAAACATCGACGCAAGCTCACCTGATCCATCCCTAATGGCCTTATCCATGCAGGACATTAATAGCATGGCAGAATCTTTGTCCGCAGGAGAGGTCTTCTTGCTGAGGGCCCCCAGGCACCAGTCTAAAAAGTTGAACATTTCAAATGCTCTAAACATTCCCTTCAGTAAGTGATCCAGGTCTGAGAAGGTCCAACAAACCTTAGAGCGCCTCATTGCAGTCCTCCGAGGCGAGTCTACCAGACTTGAGAAGTCAGCCTGGGCAGAGGCAGGTACTCCCAAGCCTGGTGCTTCTCCTGTGGCATACCAAACGCTCGCTTTCGAAGTGAGCTTCGTTGGAGGGAACATGAAAGAAGTCTTGCCAAGGTGTTGTTTAGACTGCAGCCACTCCCCTAAGATCCTTAATGCCCTCTTAGAGGATCTAGCTAGGACTAGCTTAGTATAGGTGGACTTAGCTTGTTGTACGCCCAGCGAAAACTCAGATGGCGGAGAGCGGGGAATAGCAGAGACAAAGTGGTCTGGGTAAACCTCCCTAAGGAGAGCCAAGACCTTACGAAAATCAATAGACTGTGGAGAAAGCTTGGATTCATCCACGTCTGATGAGGGATCCAGGTGTGCCTCCTCATCATCCGACGCCTCATCACCAGAGTGTAGCGAAGAGATCGGACAAGAATGCTGAACCGCAGAGTCAGAACGAGTAGGAACAATAATAGTGGTTTCCTCTTCAAGTAACTGTTGAGGGAAAACCTGAGGCTCAGACTGCAAAGGCTGAATAACAGACGAAGCAGAAGGAAGGCGCATGGGTGGAGGAGGCTGACTCCTAGCATGAGAGGTTGAACCCAAGGATTGCGCTTGCTGAGTGGTAGACGGAAGCGGAGTAGCAAGTTCCTGTTCCTGTGGTATGAGCGGAGCATGATGAGGTTGAGGCTGCGCAGAACAAGGTAAAGTTCTCGCAAGCTGAGGCTCCTGAGGCGTAAGTCCAGGGTGTAGAGGAGCTTGCCTTGAGGAGGGTTGAGCTCGCTGCAGCGAGAGCTGAGGAGACTGACTCATGGACGGGAGAGGTTGTTGTACCTCAACCGAGAGTTGCACCACTGGTGGAGCAGCAAGGGGAGGCGGAGGAAGGGTGGTATAATCCTCCTGATCCCAAAGTAAAGGTTGCCTTAAAGAAGGCTGAGGCTGAACACCACTGGGAACAGCGAACTCAGAATGTGGCTCAACATCGTACGCCTGGCAGATGGTGCTGCGATCAGGCGGAGCGAGCGCAGGCGGGGCGAGCGCAGGCGGAGCGAGAGCAGGCGGAGGGAGTGTAGGCGGAGGTGGAGGTGCAACACTCTCAGCCCGACACTCACGCATCAAGTCCGAAAGCTGTGCTTGCATGGACTGAAGAAGAGTCCACTTGGGATCGGCAGAAACGACAGTAGACTGAGGTAAAGCCTTAACAGTCGAGCTCTGTTGTGGCAGAACCTTACTCCTCTTGGGCGGAGTACAGTCGACAGATGACTGAGGCGAGTCAGACCTGAGCCAATGACTGCAACCTGGCTGAGCACTCGCGGACTGGACTCTACGTTTAAGTGGTCTCGAGACCTGAGACCAACGTTTCTTCCCTGACAGTTGATCAGCGGACGAGATAAAGACGGGCTCAATCGTCTGCAGGTGGGAGTGACGGTCTTTGGAAGACACGCCCGCAACCACCGAGGATAATCCTGTGGGCCTAACAAGGCCTGCCGAACCCTTATGCCCTTCGACATTGCTTCTCCCCTGGGCTTGGGAGCTTGCAAGAGGTCCCGGACTGGGAGGACGACTGGCTCTCACAGAAAAATCCTCACGCACCACACTGGCACTAACACTAGCACTTGGCACTGCACTGACACTAGCACTCGTCACAGCACTGGCACTAACTCCACCCACTGCACTCTTGACCTTAAGTTCTTTAACTTCGGCCATCAGAGACTTATGGTCACTTACCACTGACTCTACTTTATCGCCTAAGGCCTGAATAGCACGCAAAACAACAGACATATCAGGCGGAGGGCAAACAGTAGGTTCGGGGGTAGCCACTACAGGGGTAGGAAAAGGTAGGGAATCATGAGGTGAGGAAAACAGTGAAGAGTGAGAAGAACTCCTCCTAACTCTACCTCTCTCTAACTTAGTTGAATATTTCAAAAGACGGACAAATTCCAATTCCGAAAGTCCGGCGCATTCCTCACATCGATTTTCTAACTGACAGGGCCTGTCCCTACAGTCAGAACAAGCGGTGTGAGGATCTACCGAGGCCTTCGGAATACGCCTATTGCAAGACCTACATCGTCTATGGGAGGGGGCTTGCGAAATGTCAGACATCTTGAATCCAAAGAGTTAGCCAAAGGGGGTTCCAAAATCAAGCAAAAAATCGTTAACCGTTAATCAGGACTATATAAAAGCTATCTAGCTAATATAAGAAGGTTTCCAGTAAAGCGACAGCCATTAATCTGAGAGAATACTTCACCAATTAGCCGTGAATAAACTCGAAGACCATAAGCGTATCCCAGAACGTCTTGCCGGAAGCACGACAGAGGAATAATTGAGGAGGAGTCAACAAGAAGTACTTGAGTACCTGGCCACAGGTGGCGCTGGTAAGTACACCCCCTTCTAGTATTGTGATAGCTGGCGTATCCCTCCATAGAATTCTGTCGGGCAACGGAGTTGACAGCTACATGATTAATGGGTAAGTTTAATATTGAAAAAACCTATATATACATCAAGGACAAAATCTGCTGTTTTCTTGATAATGACCTTTTATATGTTACATCTAGGCTAAAAATGAGACAGCCCATTAATATAATTATAAAATTACAGTACGGTACTTAATCAACCTTACATGGTATTCATTATGCTTTAAACATCAAAGCTACTGTACCGATTTACAGTATCAAGATTTAACAAAAAATACTTTTCTGCCCATCTTCCCCTTCCCTGTGATGCCAAGTAGGCCCAATAGGTCACAGCACTGGGCGAACCCTCAATGGGAACAACAAAGTAATTGGTTAGTGGCATTTGATAAAAAGGCTAAGCCTCTACCCTACGGCTGTTCCAACTACACAGGAACTTTGACACTTAGATAAGTGATTAAGAGATTAAATCAGTCTCTAGTATCAGACATGATTTTATTATATAAAAATCTAATGGTTAGGGGAGAGTCATGGTGACAATTTTTTTCCTTTGCTATCATAATTGACAAAATTTTTGTCGGGAAAACCTTTCTCCCCCAAATGCACAATTGAGTGTTTAATGAGTTTAATCAATAAGCTTACTATGATATAAGGTTACCTTAAACATAAATGTGAAACAATTACGACAAGACCTAACTTCAATATGTGTTTATGGGAGTTTTTATCTAAAATAAAGGATTTTTGATAAAGGAAAATCTGATTTTTGGGGAGGTAATATGTGGCCTCAAAGAGCATGACTCTTGGGTTAGGTTAAAAACAAAGTAGGTAAGGGCAGGACTGGTATTAGATTAATAACCTGATAGGTAAAGTCAGGACTCTAGGGTTAGGTTAATAATGCAGTAGGTAAAGGTAGAACTAGGGTTAGGTTAGTGACACAGGTTAGGGTAATACTCTACTGTTAGGTAAATACTGGTAATGCAGTAGTTAATGGTAGAACTAGGGTTAGGTTAATAACATGGTAGGTAAGGGAAGGATTCTTGCGTTAGATTAATATCACATTAGGAAAGGGTCGGAATGTAGGGTTATGTTAAAAACACAGTATGTAAGGACAGGATTTTTGGGTGAGGTTAATTACACAGTAGGAAAGAGTCAGACTCTAGGGTTAGGGTAATAACACAGTAGGAAAGGGCCAGAATCTAGCGTTAGGTTAATAACACGGTAGGTATGGGTAGGACTACATGATTGGGTTAAGTTAAGACAGGAATCTTAAGTTAAGGGTACGAGAAAAATCTGCATCATATATTGTTGATCACTATAAAAAACAACTGGATAAGTATTAATAAAGATTTACGAATGATCTGACATGCTACTTTTTACTATGGGAAAGGTATAACCTTCAGTACCTTTTTCCATAAAAAGAAGTAGTTTTTAATACCCTAAAGTTCCCCACCTAACCTAAGATCCACATCCTCAGCTACTTACTTGTCAGGAGGGGGTAAAATCCCTGCTACCTCCTCTTCCCACTCTTGGACCACTTTACCATTAGCTTATCCTTCAACGAAGTCTCAACTCTCAACTTCTCAAGCCTGAGTGTCACCTGTGCAGCTGTGCTTGCAGATATGATCAGATCAGATCAGGTTCAGGTTGAGGCTTTGTCTTTGCAACGGCGCCTCTGTGTCTTTTAGTTTTGTGTGTTCCTTATTTTCACTAGTTTTTCTCTTTTCATCCACATTTGTTGTAGTACTCTTTTCTTGTTTTCAATATTTTCTTCACAAAAAAGGAATTTTCTAACTGTTTGTGCACTATCTTCTTCGTATGGTTGTTGGAGCTCAATTGCTTTTATTCTTATATCACTAAACTGTGGACAATATAACATAAAGTGGTTAGCATTTTCTTCTACATCACAGAATACATAGTTTATATTTCCATCTTGGTGTCTGTTTTTTTTTTTTTTTTTATATATTCAAGCCCGGTTAGTTTGTCCTTGCTCTGAATAATAAAATTTACGAAAATGTATTGTCATACACTTCCTCCTCCCTGTTTTCACTTTTCCAGTTTTTATACAAAATTGGACTCTCCTTGCACTCCATTTTACTCTTCCATTTGCTTGTGTCCCATTCTCTTGTTCTCTTCTTTATGTCCTCTTTCGTACATCTCTTGACTTCTCTCATCGCCATCCCACATTCTTCAGCATACTTATTCACATGCATCCACCACTTCCTCTCTTTTTCTTCCATATCATTGACTATTGCTGTAAGTAGGTCCTTTTCTCCCTTAAAAATGCTATTAAGGTACCTCAGCTTACCATCCATTACCCTTGTTTTCATAGCTGATGCTCCTACATCCCCTCTCAAGGCTACAATTGCTGTATTCTTTACAGCCCCTAACATCCTTCTATACACTCCATTCTCTATTCTCTGCAACTTTTCTATTTCCGTTTCTGTTAAGTTAATCACATTTGTTCCATATAATATAGAGGGTAGTGCTACACTTTTCCAGTATGTTTTTCCTATCAGTATCTTATTACAGCTTTTTTCTATGATCGAATATGTAAGATTGGCTAGCTTTTGCGCCTTAACTATCATTTCACTTTTCTGTGTTTTGAACATATTCCTACCATCATCTACCTTGATACCTAGGTATTTAATATTGCTTACTACTCTTATTCCCTCTATATTATCTGGTTTCTCCTTCATATTATATATAAGTACGCTACTTTTGTCTCTATTTATGTCTAAACCACACTGCTTTCCTATATCTATCACTTTCCTTATGTTTAATTCAGCATCCTCTATATTCTCAGCAAGCACTAGGACATCATCAGCAAAAAATAATACTACTAGCTTTATAATATCATTTTTAAAACCATTACCTTCCCTTTCTACTTGTTTTATAATCTGATAAGTAATTAATTTGAATAATGTTGTAGAGGCAGTACAGCCTTGCTTTATTCCACTACTTACGCTCAATTTTTGTTCTACTCTTTCCCCTATGTCTAACGTAGTCGAGTCTCCCACATACACTACAGCTATAGAGTTAATTATACTAGTATGTACTTTGTATTGCTTTAATGTTTCTATCAGTGCTTCCCTTTTTATGGAATCGAAAGCTTTTTTGAAATCTAAAGAGGCCACTATGAGTTTTTTCTTATTTTTGAAAGTTTCTTCGACCATGTATTGTAAGATGAATATATTATCCTCAATCCTTCCTCCTTCTGTAAATCCCGCTTGACTATCCTCTATGGCATTATTACTTTTTAAATGCCTTTCTATTTCATCCTTGATAAAAGCCATGTATATTTTATATGATACATTTGTGAGAGCTATAGGTCTTAATTCCTTTGCTGTTGGCTTGTTTTTCTTTTTTAACATTTTTGTTCTGGATTCTTTCCAGCTTTTGGGTTTTTCTTTGCTGGCTAGTTCCTCTTTGTAGCAGTTCACTAGTGTATTCTTGCATATATCACTCATCATCATTGCTTTGTAGTAGTCTGGCTTTAGTCCATCTGGCCCTGCTGCTTTACCTTTCTTCAGACGTTTTAAGCATTTTTCTAATTTACCTTTACTCATTTCAGCGGCGGGCATGGGTTTAATTATTCCTTCGACATTAAGTACAGCATCGTAATGCTCCCTTAGATGTTCAGGTATACTATATTCATTTACAGTTATAATGTCGTTTTCTCTTCTCAAATTATCCAGGTATTCACTCTCCTCCTCCTCATTCCAGATCTCAGTTATTCTATTTTCATGTGTGTTGTAGACTGTTTTCCAAAATTTTACTAATTCTTCTTTAGCCTCTTCATTTGATAATTTATTTCCTCTCTCTCCATATAATTGTATTGCCTCGCTTTTTATTTCTTTGCTGTTTCTTAATTTGTTTATGTTTTCCCATAGTTTATTGTTTTTATCATCTCTTATCTCCCTGGTCTTCTTTTTCTCATATAACGTTATGCTCTCTTTCACCAGTATTTGTACTTCTTTCTTCTTATGATTGTATTTTTCTTCTAATTCTCTTTTTATCCTAATATCTTTTTCATTTCTCTTTTTTCTATTAAGTTCCTTTCTTTCCTTAATCTTTCTTCTTATTTCCTCGGTTACCCAAGGTTGTTCTTTGGTCTTCCCTTCATTTGTTACCCTTCTCCTATATGTTTTAGCCAAATGCTCTTGTTTCATTTCTGCCATTATTATGTTAAGCTCATCAATATTTTTTACATCCTTGCTGACAAGTTTTCTCTCTATAGATTTCACATATTCGTCTATATCTCTTGCGTCACTGCTATAATATGTAATTTCTTCCCACTTCCCTTTATTGTAATTATTTTCACTATTTGTTTTTGCTTCCAATTCTACTGTTATTAAGTTGTGATCTGATATATCTAATACTGTTTTATCTTCATCTATTTCCATACATTTAAATTTTTTATATAGCATATTATTTGCAAGTACAAAATCAATAGCACTATGCTGATCTTGTCTATTCCACGTGTATAGTCCTGAGCACCTTTCATCTCCATTTAATAGTGTTAGGTTGTGGTTACCCATCCAATCTAGCACCATTTCCCCATTTCTGTCTACTTGTTGGTGCCCAAGAAAACCCACGTGGCCGTTAAAATCCCCCATAACTAGCAAAGGTGTTGTTTCTCCTGCTTTTTGTATTAAATTTTCACATTCCACTTTCAATTCTTGATCTCTTTTTCTATCTTCTTCTGTATTTCCTGCTGCGAAATATACCAGTATCATCAGGAATACTAAGCTGTGGATTTTGCACTGTACCATTATTATATCGCTATGTTTGGTTTCTATTTCCTCTACTTCAGTGATGTTATTGTTTTTAAAAATTAACATTAACCCTCCACCCTTTTTGTCTTTAAAATCCCTTCTTTTTTCTAACTTTAACAGACCTTTACTCAGCTGTATTTTATCAATTTTTTGGTGCGTTTCTGTCAAACAAAATATATGAACTTTATTTGTGTTCATCTCGTTTTCTATTTCTATTAATTTCTGCTTGGTTAGTGCTTGGATATTTAACAGGCATATTCTTATACATTGGTTAACTTTTTTGTCTAAATTTATACCTTTCCTAATTCGCTCTGCTTGCGTTTGCTTCTTGACGAAAATTGTCGTTTCTTACTAGTTCTCCTCTCTTTATGTACCACCCCTGTTCTCCATTTTCTTTTTTCTCTCTTAATTCCTCTAGCAGCTTCCTTTCTTTTTCCCTTTCCCTGAAAGTGAGGTCAGGTGCAATGAAAACTTGTCTCAACTCCTCTTTTGTTGATTTCTTGAGGTGTTTCCCCCTTGCAATTACTCCCCATTTTTCCTTGGTGCTTTTAAGCTTAACTAGCAGGGGCCTTGGTTTTTGTCTTTGTCCTTGTTCCTCTCTCTCTTCCCTTGGTTTGCCTAACCTACCCACTTCTTCAATTTCCACATCATTCATTCCTAACTCGACATTAATCAAACTCCCACATTTATCAAAATCATCTCTCAGCTTTTCATTATTATCAACTTTTGTACTTTCTTTTATATTGAAAATTACTATATTGTTTTTCTTTTTCTCCTTTTCCCTTATTTCTATCATGCTTGCAGTTGCAGATATGATCAGATCATATCAGATTCAGGTTGAGGCTTTGCCTTTGCAACGGCGCCTCTGTTTCTTTTAGTTTTGTGTGTTCCTTATTTTCACTAGTTTTTCTCTTTTCATCCACATTTGTTGTAGTACTCTTTTCTTGTTTTCAATATTTTCTTCACAAAAAAGGAATTTTCCGACTGTTTGTGCACTATCTTCTTCGTATGGTTATTGGAGCTCAATTGCTTTTATTCTTATATCACTAAACTGTGGACAATATAATATAAAGTGGTTAGCATTTTCTTCTACATCACAGAATACACAGTTTATATTTCCATCTTGGTGTCTGTTTTTTTTATATTCAAGCCCAATGAGTTTGTCCTTGCTCTGAATAATAAAATTTACGAAAATGTGTTGTCATACACTTCCTCCTTGTTTTCACTTTTCCAGTTTTTATACAAAATTGGACTCTCCTTGCACTCCATTTTACTCTTCCATTTGCTTGTGTCCCATTCTCTTGTTCTCTTCCTTATGTCCTCTTTCGTACATCTCTTGACTTCTCTCATCGCCATCCCACATTCCTCAGCATACTTATTCACATGCATCCACCACTTCCTCTCTTTTTCTTCCATACCATTGACTATTGCTGTCAGTAAGTCCTTTTCTCCCTTATAAATGCTATTAAGGTACTTCAGCTTTCCATCCATTACCCTTGTTTTCATAGCAGATGCTCCTACATCCCCTCTCAAGGCTACAATTGCTGTATTCTTTACACCCCCTACCATCCTTCTATACACTCCATTCTCTATTCTCTGCAACTTTTCTATTTCCGTTTCCGTTAAGTTAATTACGTTTGTTCAATATAATATAGAAGGTAGTGCTACACTTTTGTAGTATGTTTCCCTATCAGTATCTTATTACAACTTTTGTCTATGATCGAATATGTAAGATTAGCTAGCTTTTGCGCCTTAACTATCATTTCACTTTTCTGTGTTTTGAACATATTCCTACTATCATCTACCTTGATGCCTAGGTATTTGATATTGCTTACTACTCTTCTTCCCTCTATATTATCTGGTTTCTCCTTCATATTATATATAATTACTCTACTTTTGTCTCTATTTATGACTAAACCACACTGCTTTCCTATATCTATCACTTTCCTTATATTCAATTCAGCATCCTCTATATTCTCAGCAAGCACTAGGACATCATCAGCAAAAAATAATACTAATAGCTTTATAATATTTTTAAAACCATTACCTTCCTTTTCTACCTGTTTTATAATCTAATAAGTAATCAATCTGAATAATGTTATAGAGCCAGTACAGCCTTGCTTTATTCCACTACTTACGTTCAATTTTTGTTCTACTCTTTCCCCTATGTCTATCGTAGTCGAGTCTCCCACATATACTTCTGCTATAGAGTTAATTATATTAGTATGTACTTTATATTGCTTTGTTTCTATCAGCGCTTCCCTTTTTATGGAATCGAAAGCTTTTTTGAAATCTAAAGAGGCAACTATGAGTTTTTTCTTATTTTTGAAAGTTTCTTCGACCATGTACTGTAAGATGAGTATATTATCCTCAATCCTTCCTCCCTCTGTAAATCCTGCTTGACTATCCTCTATGGCATTATTACTTTTTAGATGTCCTTCTATTTCATCTTTGATAAAAGCCATGTATATTTTATATGATACATTTGTGAGAGCTATAGGTCTTAATTCCTTTGCTGTTGGTTTGTTTTTCTTTTTCAATATTTTTGTTCTGGATTCTTTCCAGCTTTTGAGTTTCTCTTTATTGGCTAGTTCCTCTTTGTAGCAGTTCACTAACGTATTCTTACATATATCACTTATCATCATTGCTTTGTAATATTCTGGCTTTAGTCCATCTGGCCCAGCTGCTTTACCTTTCTTTGGGCTTTTTAGGCATTTTTCTAATTTACCTTTATTCATTTCAGCGGCGGGCATGGGTTTAATTTTTCCTTTAACATTCAGTACAGCATCGTAATGCTCCCTTAGATGTTCTGGTATACTATATTCATTTACTACTATAATGTCGTTTTCTCTTCTCAAATTATCCAGGTATTCACTCTCCTTCTCCTCATTCCAGATCTCTGTTATTCTATTTTTATGCGTGTTGTAGACTGTTTTCCAAAATTTTACTAATTCTTCTTTAGCCTCTTCATCTGATAGTTTATTTCCTCTATCTCCATATAATTGTATTGCCTCGCTTTTTATTTCTTTGCTATTTCTTAATTTGTTTATGTTTTCCCATAGTTTATTGTTTTTATCATCTCTTATCTCCCTGGTCTTCTTTTTCTCATATAACGTTATGCTCTCTTTCACCAGTATTTGTACTTCTTTCTTCTTATGATTGTATTTTTCTTCTAATTCTCTTTTTAACCTAACATCTTTTTCATTTCTCTTTTTTTCTATTAAGTTCCTTTCTTTCCTTAATCTCTCTCCTTATGTTCTTGCGCAGCTCAAATTCTCAATATAATATATTACCATATTTTTTTCATGAGATATAGCCTTTGCAACAGCGCCTCTAAAGTTCATCCTCCCGTAAGAAAAGAAGAGAGAGAGAGAGAGAGAGAGAGAGAGAGAGAGAGAGAGAGAGAGAGAGAGAGAGAGAGAGAGAGAGAGAGAGAATCATACTTTAGTAGATTGCTTAATGAGTTAGTTAAAATGCACTAACCATAAGACGACGCGTGCAGTATGTTTTAATCTCTAAGCTATAATGGCCCTTATAATAAGGAGCAATAAGGTTGCTTTCTCAAGCACGTTTGGAGTGGCATACGCCTTTTTAGCAAATTAAACCATCTTGTCTTTACTTTAAACCTTATCTGCCTCTTGCAAATGGCACTCTCTCTCTCTCTCTCTCTCTCTCTCTCTCTCTCTCTCTCTCTCTCTCTCTCTCTCTCTCTCTCTCTCTCTCTCTCTCTCTCTCTACATTGAGAAGAATAAAAAGAAAATACAATATTCATTTAAAGGGTCTACAGATAAGCGTTATTACAAAACACAACAAAATAGTACTTGCCCTGTACTCACCACCCAATGGCATGCATCTGAAGCTGTAACAGCTCGCTTTTCCTGTTAAAAAGGAAAAGACAAGATTATTCTAATGATTTTATTATGTATATACAATATATCCTATGTTCATATGGTGGCCAGATGTGGCATTTAGGAAATAAATGACTAAAAACTTGTGAAAATCTGTATTTAACATATATACAGTACAATAATGTATAAACAAAAATAACCCAGAAGTAAATAGTTGATAAAATTAAAAAGTCAAGACGAACTGACTTAATGGTACGTACAATAAACTATGCTATATTAATGACAATTATAACCCAATCTACAAATAGTGGCCTGCTGGTAGCGTCCTTGCCATGTGATCGCTAGACTGGGGTTCGAGTCCCACTTGAACTCACAGTCCCTTTGGTCGCTGCAACCTCACCATCCTCGTGAGCTAATGAAGGAGAGTTTGGGGGAGCCTATAGGTCTATCTGCTGAGTTATCAGCAGCCATTGCCTGTCCCTCTTTAGTCCTAGCTTGGGTGGAGAGTGGGCTTGAGCACTGATCATATGTAGGCCTATATATGGTCAGTCTCTAAGGCATTGTCCTGCTTGATAGGGCAATGTCACTGTCCCTGGCCTCTGCCATTCATGAGCGGCTTTTAAACCTTAAGAATTGCTTATGAAGACTGCAGTATCCTTGGAGAGTTTCTGACCAATCTGTGCATAATACAATTACCAAAAGGCTAATATTTGAACATCTGAAACCTATTCTACTGACCTAAACCTCATGACAAAATCTGTGGAAATTTGTTGACTTTTCTGGGAGACATTGAAGTCAGGCACTCGGACCTAGGAGGCCATTCAATAGCTCTGTAAAACAGGAGGAAACTCCTGTGGTTGCTGTATGAAAGGAAGTCAAATGGTTGGATGAAAGACGAAATGAAATGGTAACTGAAGTATAGTCTGAGGGTAAAATCTAGGTCCAGATAGGAATTACCCTGACAATGCAAAGACATTCAAGTAATGCCCGCAGTGCTCCTGCTTTAGGTGCATTGATGGCATTATTCCTGCCTATGGGAAAGAGGGTGATAGAATGGATTTATTTAGAATACTTTAAAAATGCTGATTCAGTTTTCCCCCTTCCAACTCACACAAGTTAGCAAGCGAATACAATTTTGACGAGGAAAATTCATGATAACAGCCAAGACATTCATGTGCCTAGCCTTCTGCAGAATCTTGAAAATGTGAACCGGGAAGACCTTAAGATCCTAATATAACAGATATAGAAAAGCCAACTATAGATTTCAGTATCTTATCTT
>NC_090757.1:20655287-20727787 GCF_036898095.1 Palaemon carinicauda
TTATTATATTCGAGATTTATTTATAAAATATTTCAGTGTATTTGTGTTTATTATATTTTAGATTTATTTACACAAGATTTTAGTGTATTCGTTTTTATTATATTCGAGATATATTTAAACATCTTAGTGTATTCGTTTTTATTATATTTGAGATTTATTTACACATCTTAGTGTATTAATTTTTATTATATTCGAGATTTATTCACACTACACTTTAGGGTACTCGTTTTTATTATATTCAACATTTATTTACACAACATTTTAGTGAATTCGTTTTAACTATATTCCAGATATATTTACACATTTTAGCGTATTCGTTTTTATTATATTAGAGATTTATTTTCCCAACATTTTAGTGCATTTGTGTTTATTATATTCGAGATTTATTTACACAACATTTCAGTCCACTCGTTTTTATTATATTCAAGATTTATTTACACAACATTTTAGTGTATTCATTTTAATTATATTCGAGATGTATTTACACAACATTTTAGTGCATTCGTTTTTATTATATTAGAGATTTATTTATACCATTTTAGTGTATTAGGTTTTATTATATTCGAGATTTATTCACACAAGATTTTAATGTATTTGTTTTTTATTATATTCGAGATTTATTTACACAACATTTTAGTGTATTCGTTTTTATTATATTCGAGATTTATTTATACAATATTTTAGTGTATTCATGTTTATTATATTCTAGATTTATTTACACAACATTTTAGTGCATTCGTTTTTATTACATTCGAGATTTATTTACACATTTAAGTGCATTAGTTTTTTTATATTCGAGATATATTTACACATCTTAGTGCATTCGTTTTTATTACATTCGAGATGTATTTACACAACATTTCAGTGTATTCGTTTCAATTATATTCAAGATATATTTACACATTTCAGCCTATTCGTTTTTATTATATTAGAGATTTATTTATATAACATTTTAGTGTATTCGTTGTTATATTCAATATTTATTTACACAACATTTTAGTGTTCGTTTTTTATTATATTCTAGATTTATTTACACAAGATTTTAGTGTATTCGTTTTTTTCTTTATTATATTCGAGATTTATTTTCACATTTTAATGTATTCGTTTTTATTATATTAGAGATTTATCTACACCATTTTAGTGTATTAGGTTTTATTATATTCGAGATTTATTTACACAAGATTTTAGTGTATTTGTTTTTATTACATTCGATATTTATATACATATTTTAATTTATTCGTCTTTTTTATATTCGAGATTTATTTACACAACTTTTTAGTGTATTTGTTTTTTATTATATTCGAAATTTATTTACACATTTCAGTCTATTCGTTTTTATTGTATTCGAGATTTATTTACACAACATTTTAGTGTATTAATTTTTTATTATATTCCAGATTTATTTACACATTTTAATGTTTTCGTTTTTATTATATTAGAGATTTATTTACACAAGATTTTAGTTTATTCGTTTTTTTTATGATATTCTAGATTTATTTACACAAGATTTTAGTGTATTCGTTTTTTTTTATTATATTAGATATTTATTTACACATTTTAATGTATTCGTTTTTATTATATCATTTTTGTTCTGATTTCAGAGAGAAACCTGATTACTTAAGACATAGCAGCTCTTTAAATAAAAGGTTTGTCAAAAAAAATACTACAGTATATTATTTTAATATTAATTTACTACTTGCCATGACTACCATAAAGATAGAAAGTCAAGCCTATTGCATAATTACTTGTTGGGGTCGGGTAGATATAACCCTAGAACACTGTTGTTGGTAATTTTTACCTTGCACCCATTTGTTTCATGAACGCACAGACGTATGGGTGGTGGCATCCCAGTGGCTCTATGTGTAGCTTCAGTTGGCTTATTAGTTCTCATGCTGGATGTAGTGTATCCACATTCGTGCCATCTTGGGTCTGTGTATGTTTTGCTTTGGTTAGATTTTATCCCATAACATACAAACTTGTATGGGTAATATTTACCCAATATCCTCGATACGATACAAACTTGTGTGGATAATATTTACCCCAAAACCGTATTGAAATACTAACATACGAACTCATGTGGGTAATATTTTTCCCCAAACTGTTCTTTGCTGCCAAGTGAAATTGAAAATGAAGATGATAATGTTGAAAGAGATTTTGAATAGCTCTGAAACCCTCTAAATGTGATGTGGACAGTGATGAAATAGAGTTACAAAGAAGTGCGTGCAACAGACACACCTACACCAACACCTCACAAGACATGGGTGTCCAGCGTGTAGGCCAACACCACCACTCTTCCACCAGTAAACCCCAAGATCCATGCCTGCCTTCTCCCTCTGCTATCTCAGCTGTAAAGGCTGTTGCTAGGTACCGTAAAAGGCTCCAGAGTGCGGCTGTTCAAGGTTTAACAAAACCAGTCACTCCTGCTGCGTGTGCTGTCTCTTCTGCTGCTTGTGATGTCTTTGCTGCTGCCTGTGCTGTCTCTGCTGTTGCCCATGACGTCTCTTCTGCTACCTATGACGTCCCTTCTGCTGCCCATGACGTCTCTTCTGCTACCTATGACGTCCCTTCTGCTGCCTGTTATGTGTCTCCTGCTGCAAGTTTTTAATCTCAGTTTTTTTGTTAAATTTAACCTTATTCTTTTTTTATTTCTCAAATGTTATCGCTGGATTATCAGAACATAAGACTAGTAGTTTATGGACATTCTATGTTCTTCAGTTTGTGATGTAGGCAGGCAAACTTTCATTGATTCCTAATAGAACTTTATTCGGCAGTCTTCAATATTGCCAAAGTTTTTTCAACTGTATAGGGTATTTTGATTTCAGTCTTTAATTAATGAAAAGAAAACAGGTGACTGTACTGACCAGAGTAGCCCTTCATGGAAGAAAAGTTAGATATATTGAGTAGCCTAGTCCTCTGAGGAAGAAAATAGGCATAAGGACCCAAAGTAGACGGCGATATATGTAAAGAAAGTATTGATAGTGATAGTCAAAAAGTAGTCCTCTATATAGAAAGGAAGCAACAGCCAAAGCAACGAATTAGATATACTGAGTTAGGTATCATTGCTAATTTATGAAGGTATGTTAATAATCAATTGCAGGAGACTTTAGCCAAATCCTTTACTAACATTCTCTAAGAGTCTATATCACTTATTACTTTACTTCCCACTTTTTATCTCCAAGGTCCGGGTCAGTTAGGGATAAAGATAGGCGGAAAACTACGCAGATTCCTAGCTGGCCTCTGTGACCTAATTAACAAAAAAATTACTAACAATGGAAAGTACTCTACGAGTCTAAGTTGCCTCTTACTTTATTTTCAGCTTTTTAAATCTCTTGTGTCCGGGTCAGTTAGGCTTAAAGGAAAGACTTGCAAAAGTATGCCGATTCCTAGCTGACCTTTGTGACGTAATGAACTGATTCCTGGCTGAGCCTGTCTGGGCTCAGTGAGGTGTAAAGGCACATCATAGCGCTGATGCGCGATTCACGCTGATTCCTGGCTTACTTCGGTGACTCTGTCACGGGTTGGTTACAGTGTTAAAGGCGTGTTTTGGAAAATCCGGTTTCTGGCAAAAGTCGGAAACCGGCTAGTAAACGGTTCCGATACCTTAGGGCGAGGGACTTAGAACCCCCCCTCAAAATAAGGTTTCAGGATGTCGGGGTAGTCTCAATGTTGGGGTGATCACAAACCTCTTGATTGTTACTACTTTGATCCGCTCTGGTTTGGGGTTCCAGAGACGCTCAAGTGTTGGTGACACGTGCTCCCAATATGTGCTCGCAACACATGGAGGTATGTGCATGGTACTGATCTTGTACAGTGGACGTCCCCCCTGTCTCGAAGGTCATGACCTCATCGTGGTGAGACAGTGGCAACATGCTTCATACATGGTGTGCTTCAATACACTACAAAATTTTATAAGCATGGATAACTATGACCATAACGCCATTGGTTTAAAGTCTCCTGCTTGTACTGAAAGGGAAAAGCACCTTTAGAACTTAATGATAGTATTTCCTAGGGTTGATATAGTTTCAACATATTACATTAGTATCAATAGCTCTAAAAAAAATGCAAAGGGGATAATACAGGAATGGTGATACAGTAGATTAAGTGGTACTTTTTTGTTGGTTTAACTTGAAATGAAATAAATTTTGCAATTTTAAGTCAAATGACTTTACAGAACTTTGGACTTGATGGTCTTTAGGTAGGTCTTAATGTGTCAGGTATTTTGGGGGTAAAAAACTTGATTGCATAGAAGTATATCTTAAGGTACAAATTGCTGTATAGTGGTCAGGTTCATAGAAAATTTCTGTAGGCTAATTCTGAAATCCTGGTTAAGGTAAGTTGTGAAATATCAAAGTTTTTATATAATTATCGAATGTGTAGTAGTTTTCAGGCTCCTATAAAAAAAATAGGTTTGTTGTAAAGTGTTTGTGAATGTCTTCTGCCCCCTATGTTTTTATAAAATAGTTTATCATTTTTCAGGTTTTTGTAAGTTTGGACCTTTATGATAACTTAATTATGATCATTATTTTATTTCTTCAATTGCTAAATAATTTATAAACTTCATACTAGCTACCATAATATTTCTATGCAAATCTTCTAACAATTATATAAGTAAATAACTCGCTGATATTGAAATATCTTTATCCTTTTCAGGTAACAAATTTGGCCTTACAAGGTGGTGTTGTTGGCAGCCATTTTGAGATTCTTTTACTAATTTTTGTTGTAAGATATAATACAATATCCTGTAAAAATTTCAGTAAACTGCTATTTACCTACCGCAAATAAATGTTGAAAAGAGGATTGATTTTCATTTGGCCAAAAAAACATTTACTTTTTTTTCTCATTTTAAGAAAACTTACCTTGTCCCCCCCCCCCCCTCCCCCTTCCGCCCTGGATCTTACCAAAGGGTGCTCAATTATCGTAGAAAAAGTGCTTAAAATATTTTCAGTTTATTTCCATGTTTAGATTTTAGGTGAATATTTTTGTAGTCATTTTTATACTCATTATTTTTAATTTATTTGTAATAAATATTTATTTCCGACTTGGCTTTTATTTATTATTTTTGAGCATTAGAACATTCTTTGAATTTTGTTTTATTTTAGAAGGTATTAAATTGGCTTCATAATTAATTTTGAATGAATTCTTTGGGACCAGGTCGACGTTGACCCATCGAAACCTATCCAAGGTGGTGAAATAACAATACTTATCCAGGGTTATTAAATTGTTATTTCTAATTATTATAAGGTTGTTTAATTGATTTGTATAATTAATTCTAATATGAAATACTTCTTGTTGTACTATAAGGAAACCTTAATTTTAGGAAATACGTTATTCAAGTTTTAGTGATAAATTTCGTATCCATTTAAGCACTTTTTGAAAAGGGTTTTTATGGCACAACAATTTATTTTTGTTCTGATTTCAGAGAGAAACCTGATTACTGAAAAGACATAGCAGCTCTTTGAATAAAAGGTATGTCAAAAAAATACTACAGTATATTGTTAATATCAATTTACTATTTTCTTTTATAATGAACCTAAAATATATTTGCATTTACAATATCAATTGTAGAGATAATCAATAGAAATTGCATTTATTACTGATAGTTTTTTGTCTTCCTGGTGCAAGTTTAAGTTTAGGCTAGGTATTTATGATAATAACCTATTTCTTGTTTATCATAACTTTGTTTTATGTTCTATTTCCACAAAAGATACGAGGAGGAGAATATCTACACGGATGCTAGGAATGGGCCAACTGTTGAGATTGGATTAACCTCTCCAGTTTGGGATCCTTGATAGACGGAAGGTTCACTGCTGACAAATATTTAGAAATACTGGAGGAGGTGATGAGTTGTGAGACCGTCAATGAGGTATGGAGCGGAGACGTGGGCAATAAAGAAAACAGAAGAGAAGAAACTGCATGTGGCGGAGATGAGGATGTTGAGATGAATGTGTGGGGTGACAAGAAGATATAAGATACGGAATGAGGTAATTAGGGGTAACACAGGAGTTAGAAAACTATCAGATAAGATCCAAGAAAGTAGACTGAGGTGGTATGGTCATGTAATGAGAAGAGATGAACAGTATATTGGGAGGAAAGTGATGGAAATGGAGATACAGGGAATGAGGAGAGGGAGACCGAAGCGAAGGTGGGTGGACTGTATCAAGGATGACCAATCAAAAGGATTAATTGGGGATGAAGTGTGGGACAGAGGTACATGGAGAACGCTGGCCAGAAACATCGACCCTACATAGAAGAGGGAAAAGGTGCAGACAAAGAAGACTGGAGGAGGTGAGGGTTCCCACAGTGCATTCGTATGGCCACCCGTATCCAGAACGCATCATCTTTATGCAGGACAACTGTTCCATTCACACGGCCAATATTGGTAAGAGGTGGTTTAATCTGCGAGGACACATCGAACTACTGCCGTCGCTCAGGAAAGCCTGTGACCTCAACCCAATAGAAAATATGTGGGATTGCATTGTGAATGCCTGGAATTCTGAAGAAGAAAGGACCTAAATCAACTTATGTACCTGATGCTGAAACAAAGGGAAGTGCTTCGAAGGAGGCCACAAATTGTATTCAACCATGTAGCATCTATGCCTCAAGGGCTACGCAGTGTAATGGATAATAATGAGCGTTGGACTAAATACTGACTTGTATGGATGTTTTTATTTTGATTTATATTAGTTGAAATTTGTCCTTTGTCATAGTAATGGCATTTACAATAATATATATATATATATATATATATATATATATATATATATATATATATATATATATATATATATATATTTCTTTTTTGCTCTTATTTATATATTTCTTTTGTATTTCTTAGCGCTTTTACTTACATAGTCTTGTTTATATATTTATCATATTTTATATATAATTATTATTGTATTAATAACTATTTTTGATTAGTTGAAATATATTGATTTGATTATTTTTATTTTGTTTTAATTTGTTTATTCAGTTATTCTCTACTTTAATTTTTTATTCACTGTTATATATTACTCTATTTGTTTATGCAATTTTATTCTCATAATATAGTTTATTCATCTGTTATTCTTTGTATTTATCTGAAATGACTGCATTGAAATAAAAAAAAAAACAGCTGTGAACAGTAATATCGTCATTCATGTATGTGAGCGAGTTATATTTCTTTCCTTGAGGTCAGGCTTGAGAAAGTGCACAGTTGCCAATCCTTGTCCTATTCCCCATTATTAAGAACTGTGATCTATAAATTATTAGAAAATGAAGAAAGCCAAAAACTCCATAGATAAACCTTGACATCACCAAGGTCAACGTGATTTTCATCTTAAAGGCCAATGATTTCATTACAGCTGTGGTTTTTAAAAAAGAAAAATAAACAGCATCATTCGCAGTAACTTCTCTTTAGAAATGGTTGTGGAAGATGAAAGAAGAGGAGCCGCACACTCATATTTCAAAAGGGTTTAAGGCCAACAACCACAGAGCAACAGAGGAGGACATTCTGTAGTAAATAGCACACACACACACACACACACACACACACACACACACACACACACACACACACACATATATATATATATATATATATATATATATATATATATATATATATATATATATATATATATATATATACTTATGTACATATGTGGTTACCTGGGCTATTTTCTTTACAATGAGTAGCCACAAAAAAAATAAACAATAATAAGAATAAAAAGAAAATTAAAAAGTAGAATTACTTTAATTTGGAGACATAATTAAGATAACAGAAAATATGAATAAATTTGAAAAAAAAAAAAAACCGCTAGAAACTTTTCTCTGGGCAAAGATGCTTCATCAAAATACCTATTGTCTAAACTTTAAAATTATATCATATAAAATATAAGTTTTTTGAGATTAGTACCAAAAATTCATTTGTGTATGAGAGAAATATGTATTAAATAAAATCAATGTTTTATTTGGCTGTAAAATTAGAAATTTTGAAAGGGTTTTAGTAATCTTGTTTGGTAACACAAGTGGTAAAGCAGTTTTCAAGGGTGATGGTGACGTGGCAAAAATAGAATTTGGTGTTATGGCTTATAAAACATTAATAAGCCATTATAAAGGCAATTTGAAGCCTTATAATATAATATAATTAGTAATTCGAGGATATTCCAATCTAGAGACAACTGTATCTAGGTGAAAACATTAAAAAATCGAGTTTTATTGTTAGCAGACGAATTTATTTTTGGAAACAAAACGAAATTGTTAAAATAAAATATTACCAATTGTCTAATGGCATTTTGTAAACTTAATTCTCAACTTTTTAGATATTGTTCGTCTATTCTAATAACTGGTTTATCGATATCTATTATTCATAATAGGCTTGTAATCTCAAAAAAAATTCATGGATGCAATAATACGAGTTGCAACTTAGTATATCAAAGATGCTGTTTTGTTCAAGACATACACTATTTAATCATTGCAATGTAAGACTAATATATTAACATAGTATTACTTTTCTTTAGAGTAATAATGTATGCAATTACTAAGAGGAAAACTATTTAAAAATTGAATTTAAAAAAACTACTTGTAACTTTTATATGTGAGAGTATTCATTAAAATACCTATTGTCTTAAGTTTTAAAAATCCTCTATATAAAATATATTTTATGTATAATACTACAAAATATATCTATTTCACGCAATAAAATTTCCTTAGCCACGATTAAAGATCTATTTGATTGTAAAACTGGAAAATCTTAAGATGTTTTGTTAATCCTATTTGGTAAAATAATAGCAGCCAGATTTCCTTGAAACAGACTCAGCGACTTGTTTTACCAGAAGAAATGGGCAAAACACCTTCAAGATTTCTAATTTTACAATCAAATAGGACTTTGATGATATCTAAAAAAAATTATAATCTTATATAGATATATTTTGTATTAGTTCTGTCCATAAAATATATTTTATCTATAAGAATTTTAAAACTTCAACAATATCTCTTTTGATGACTATCATGGGTAAGGTTGATATTGCTAGAAGTGGCTAGTAAATTTTCTATTTTAATTCTCTTCTCAGTATTTAACGTCACAATTGGATATAGAATAACTCCAATTAAAAGTCATTATATTTTCTAATATATTCTTCTTATATTGCAATGATACGATAGTGCATGTCTTGCACAAAATACCTTCTTTGGATATACAAAGTTGCAAGATAGTATCAAATATGTTTTATAAGCCATAACACCAAAGTCTTTTTTGCCACGCCACCATCAGTATTCTGAAAATGCTTTTTCACTTGTTTTACCAAACAAGATGACTAGAACCCCTTCATGAGTTTTAAATTTACAGTCAAATAAAATTTTGTTGTACTTGTTTACCAAAGAATATGTTTTATATGAAAGAATTTTAAAGCTCAGACAATAGTTTTTTTTTTTTTTTTTTTAACGAATGATCCTTATAAGCAGTTTTAACTTATTTATATTATCAGTTTTCATTTTAACAATTGAATAAAATCCTGACTATTAGTTAAACTAATTTTATTTTTTAATATATTCGTCCTATATTACTGTATCCAGAAAACATTGAACATTGTTAAACCATTTAATAGAATATACGAATTATATTCTTATTATTATTAGAAAAACTAAGGGTGAATTAATGAAAAAAAAGACTATAAAATATCTTGAGATTATACTATGAAGAGTTACTTAAGTTAAATTTATATATTATAAAGAATACTCTCAAAATACGTCCCAAGATTACGAGAGGAGCCGCTGTAAAGAAGAAGCTGAAAGGTGGAAAAGTTCGAATCTGGAACAACATGGCCACCGCTTACATGGACTCAGTCAGACGGCCACACAAATACCGTATTTCCGACGTTTTATGATTAGTTTTATCCCTCTTTCGACGCCAAAAATTGCATGATGTAAGTGATATCATAATCTGGTTTTATTGTAGTGTATTACAGGGCAATGTAACCTAGTTAAATGCTTTATTTATCAAAGGTGTCCATCATGTTCGGGCTGAAGTGTCAAATGAAACTAGCCATTTTTAATTAATGTAAAATATCCAGTGGGAAGGAACCCTATTTGGCCACGGGTTCATTATTAGTTACTTCTCATAAGTTCATTTCTATTGCTCAATAGGCTATTTCTACTTTTATTGTTGGTAGGCTTAGTTTTAATTAGGGTATATACGCCTATGATATTCAGCTGTTAAGGTAAACAAATGTTCCCGTTTCATATAGCAAATGTTTTCTTGCTTTCTGCATTAAAATATAGAATTATTAATTTTTTTTTATTATGAATTTTGATACAATATAACATATTTGATTTCATTTGGGTTTGCCTCCAAATGTTTGTATGTGGAGAACCCTCTGTATTAAAAAAAAAAACTTTTTATTAAAATTCTAATTATAATTAATTGCTAAGCTATAACCCTAGTGGGAAAAGCAGGATGCTATAAACCCAGGGGCTCCAACAGGGAAAAATACCCCAGTGAGGAAAGGAAATAAGGAAAAATTGAATATTTTAAGGTATTTATAAAGTATGTTACTGTTAGGGGTATAGAAAAAACATTGGTAGTAGCATAGAATGTCGACTGATTGCCGTTGTGCCAGAGTTGTAATAAGTCGAGAGGATTTCCTAACCCAAGGCACGCCCACCTAACCCTACATAGATTGCCAAGTCTTTTAGCCTAGTGAATATGTCCTAACCTACTGTAGGGTACTCCCTACCTAACCTTACTTCATTTGCCGTGTGTCCTTTACCATAAGGGATCGCTGAAAAGGGTTAATATTAGAAATGATAGAAAGACATTAATTAGTAGTAAGGGTAGAATGTAAACGGTGTTGGGGCAGAAACTGAAGACACCTCTCATTTCATTCTTTACTGTCCAGACCTTCTACAGGGTTGCTGTGGCCTGTGTGGTAACGTCCCTGACTGGTGAACTGGAAAAGCGAAATTGAACTGATATTTTAATTTCTAGCCAAAATACATGAACCATATATTTTTCCTACTCTCTATATTGTGTTTTATGCATTTCTAACTTTGATTATTGGGGCAAACCACCCATCCCTGTTTTTGGACCCTCTTTGTACAAAGACAATTACAGGGGACACCAGTCAGAAACCTGGTTTTGGGGGGGTGTGAGGAAAGGCCAAAAATGAGTGATTTGCAGCAATAATAAAGGTCGGAAATACAAAATAAACACAAGATGACCAGTTGGAATAATATAAGGTTCATGTAAGTGGATGATAATTAAAAGTATCACAATTTTCTATGATTCACTTATGCCCTTCTAATGGTTTTTGGTTGGCCGTGGTTCACTTTGCTTGCAAATAGGTGTAATCTCACTGCTCCTATGTTCTGGCAAGCGGCACACGGATGTGCTGTGGACACTACCCCCTGGGTCACTTTCGGTTATTATTTATATGGTATGTTTTGAACAGGAACAGCAATGTTGTACATTTTAGGGAGCAAAATTATAAAAATTGAATAATTGTCGTCACCAAAATCAAAGATTTTGCGAAGGTTATGGATTCCCTCCGGCGTCATTTGTTTCTGAGCAATTTTACACAAAGTTTGGTTCCAATTTTGACCAAAGTTTGTAGTTGTGTTGGGTAGTACTCAAGGAGGAATTTGTAACATTTTGGATAAAGTAGAGGTACACAGCAGTACTGTACTTTGAAATAATCACAATGTTAATTGCTTGACAAATAATTTGTTTGTGAACAACATTGAACAAAATCTACACAACTAATTTCAACAAACATCAATGGATATGTGGGGTATGATCCAAGGACGAATCCATTAGGTGTTGAAGAAAATACGTCAAAGTATAAGGACGCAGTGGAGTTAGAGCAAAGCAAGACTGCATGGCAAAGGCATGCTCTTTACCAAGTGCCCATTTAGTTAAATACTTAAGTAGATGAATTTACAATAAATTCCTGTAATACTGTAGATTCAATGTCCCTCTGGGGAGACATCCTCTTGTACCAGATGGAACTGAAAGGAGGGGATGAAGAATGGTCATTTACAACAACATCCAGGTCATGACTTAGCGGGCATTTAAAAGCAGATACAGTACCATTAAAAAAATACTTTTTCAAGCTACCGTATGTCATTGTCTGTAAGTAAATATTACTTGGTATGAAACTGAGTGGCGGAAGTAAACTGTTGAATAAATCGCTGCTCTAGTGTTAAGATTTGTAAATGACATCTGGGTAGGTGTGTCAGTTAAGTTTGAATATTAAATCGATGAAAGTGTGTCTGCAGTGCATTGAATGATGTTAAAATTAACCTCTGTAGTTAAATGCTCAAAAAGGATATGACCTTTTTCTCACCTCTGCCAACAAAGTTTGAAAGGTTATGTTTTAGCCCCTGTTTGTGTGTGCTTCCTGGCCACAATTTTAATCTTAGAATAATAAAACTAGCAGGGATTAACTTGAATGTAAAATCCTGAAAATGATTTAGTTTTGGAAATTCAAGGTCACAGTCAAGCAAAATGTCCAATTCTCGTAATCAGCCATAAGTTTGGACATCGTTGTCACAGGTACTTCAAACTTGATTCATTGTTGAGTGTATGAAAATCCACACCAATTGATACATGTTAAGGTCCAAGGTCAAGGTCGAGAGATAAGCTGCTGCGGCGGAGGTCTGCGCTCTACTGAGGGTCCCTTTAATTTTACCTCTGTTCTGCATTCCTTTATCCATCTGAGTGTTGAATAAAAGGTTTTTGCTGTAGGAACAGTCCTTTATAATTATGCCTGATTTTACTCATCTCTGATGTAGGCATTTACTCAATTTATATAGAAAATGGCAACGATTATTTTCTACATTTTCTTAGGTTACAACTCTACTGCTATTTTACGACCATTGTTCTCTAGTCTTGGGTAATGCTATAGCCTCAGTACCATGGTCTTCCACTGTCTTGGGTTAAAGTTCTCTTGCTTGAGGGTACATTCGGGCACACTATTCTATCTTATTTCTCTTTCTCTTGTTTTCTTTTAAGTTTTTATAAGTTTTTATTTTTATATAGGAGATATTTATTTTAATATTACTGTTCTTTAAATATTTTATTTTTCCTTGTTTCCTTTTCTCACGGGGCTATTTTCCTTTTCAATACAGTAGTGACTAAATTTTATAGTACTAAATGTGTGCTTTTAACAAGTGAAAGATAGGTTTCAATATTATTGGAAGTTAACAGAGGATATATCTTGCTTTTTGTCACATTCAAAGTTTTAATGAATCTTATGTGAACCTGTTTTAAAATTGATGACAGATGTCTAATATCTTCAAATTGTTTTTTAGAAATGGCATGAGTAAGGGCCCAGGAAGCCACCTCCAACAGCATACTACCAAGGGCAGATCATTGCTTCAAGAAACTGAGCCTACATAATGGATCTTAACATAAAGTGGTGAGTTTATTACCTTCAGGCAGTAGTGGTGGTCCCCCAGGAAGACACAAAAGGATTTCAAATAAAGATAAATCAATATGTAACAAGTGAGCAAGTCCTGAAAGCGGACATGGTCCTCGTAGAGGACATACCTCCGCCAAGGTGACCTAGAGCGCCATATGTCCTAGAATCATGAATTGATGTGACTTCGACCTTCACATGACCTTGACCTTCACGTGACCTTCAAGTGACCTTGACCTTCACGTGACCTTGACCTTCACATGACCTTGGCTTCAAGTGACCTTGATCTTCAAATGTACTTGACCTTCACGTGACCTTGACCTTCAGGTGACCTTGACCTTCACGTGACCTTGACCTTCACGTGACCTTGACCTTCAAGTGACCTGCTTGACTTTTGACCTTCAAGTGATCTTTGTTCATTTGCCACTGATACTTAATATGACATTGATATAATGCACCAATATGACCTTGACCTTTGACCTTTATAAATTTGAACATCACCCATAGGTTGCGCCTGGACTAGGACTTCCCTGTTGGCTTATGCAAAAGTCAGTGCTTTATTTCTGTCTCTTGATATGGCCACTTATGTCATAGTGACACCAGTGACCCCTGTGACCTTGACCTTGGGGTGACCTTGACCAAAATTTAATCAGTTCTTCCATACACATTGGGGAACTACTTGGCCAAGTTTGAAGTGATTCCGTGTAGAAATGTGGCCTCTACGTTGTCCACAGACAGACAGACAAACAGAGAAACAAACAAACAAACAAACAAACAAACAAACAAACCGAACCGAAAACATAACCTCCTGGCGGAGGTAATTAAAACCAATTTCTGAGGCTGGTTTTTCCTTCAAGTATTTTGTGTCTCCTGGATGGTGACTTCTGCATGTGGAAACCTGGCGGTGGTACATATTAAAGGATTTCGGTTCCTTTAATGTAACTGTAGCATGTGGCACCACGTCTGATGAAGGTTTTATCTTTAATATTTTTCATCACGATGTCAGATATTTGATAAAGGACTACTAGGTTGTTGTAACTTTTAATGCTTTGGTAGTAAAGTGTAATATATTACATAAATTATGATTATAAAGTTTTAAACATAAGACTTACCTGGTAGTTATATATATATATATATATATATATATATATATATATATATATATATATATATATATATATATATATATATATATATATATATATATATATATATATATATATATATATGTAGCTATACGTCCCTGACGTCCGGCAGAAATGTCAAAACTTGCGGCAATCGCAGATTGGGTAGCCAGGTGTACCACCTGCGAGCCCTTAGCGAGGTACCTGGAACCATTCCATGATTCCTCAGATCTTCCCTGCTGCTCACGCTGGCAACATCGTTGGATTTTTCACTCGCTGTAACCTGCATAGTTGTAGTTATCTTGGTGATGTACAATTTACTGTTGGCTTTCGCTAGTTTGGTTTTATTTTAACTGCGAGTAGTGGTTGGGTTATGATCAATATGTTCATAACTTGAAAGGGGTAGGATTAGGAGTTTTTTCCACCCATTGAAAAAATAATGAACCTACTCTTAAAAACATGATGGCGGTAGGTAAACACTCCGCCAACTCTATGACGTCACACAAATGATGTAAACTACGTAGTTACTACGTAGTATGACTTGCATTTTCATTTCTTTTTCGATGCAGAGAATGGAAAGTAAAACTCTACTTACAAACTGAAAGTAGTTAAGTTTTTATAATATAAAAGGAATATATTATTTTTTAAGAATATAATTGTCCTATTAGTGTTCTTTATTTAGATAATCATCGATCTATTTTCGGAGTTTAAATAAACTAGCATACAGTTAAAGTTATGCTACGCAGTTCTCAGTCAATCGATACAGTATCAAAAATTTCTTTGTATCGTTATTTATGAAAAGTAAAATTCTACTTAAAAACCAAAGTTCTTATAATATAAAAGGACTAAAGTAGGCCCCCGCCATACGACATTAATCCGTTCCGGAGTTGGTATCGTATGGTGAAAATGTAGTATGGCAGGTAATAGAATAGCTAATGTGTGAAAAACCCCTGGTGAAAACATTGAAAATTAGTATGTAACAAAATACAATACAGTAGTGTAGCAAGCACTGTACTACAGTATACTTATATATAATATACATGTAGTGTACAGTATATAATTAAATAACATGTACAGGATAGATAAAAATTATATACTGTACAGTACTGTAAAGGAAAAATTAAATCTTATTTACCTTTGGAGTGACGTGACTTGAGCTGGTAGTGGGTGGAGGCCGGAGGGGGGGGGAGGAGACGGTAGCTATAAAAAAAATATCAATGCTAATTATGTTATGTACACTTAATAATAAATCTATTCTTACTATTAAACACTTAAAATTAAAAGTTCATTTTTTTTTATTATTTTCGTCATTTGAAGTTTTTTTTTATTTTATTTTTAGAACTTGGAAAATTACTCCTCTTTTTTTTTTTTTTTTTTTTTAATAGAATCTCTATTATTGTCTTTGCTTTCTGACACTTTTCTTTTGGAGAAATATCTATCCAAAGAAGCCTGTTTCTGACGATTCCTCAACATATTTCTAAAATGACTCATACACTTGTCATTAACACTCTGTATAAGATGATGTGTGAAGTTTTTCTGGGTGTTTGTTTTCAATGAAACTCGTAAGGTTTTCATACCAACCGATAGCTTCCTTTATTTCTGACGATGTCGGCAAAGATGGCGCTCGCCTTGTGCGAAATTACCAATTGTGTGAGTGTATCATCAGCGATTTCCTTCTCTTTAATCCACAGAAGGAGGAGTCTCTCCATCTCATCGTTGATTGAGGTCCTTCCACTGGCAAGGACAGTCATGCCTTTAGAAGACTTACTTGCTTTAATGGCTTCCTTATTCCTGATAATTGTACTAATCATAGATTGGTTACGGCCATACGTACTAGCGAGGGTAACGATGCGCATGCCTTCTTCATACTGTATTTCTTTATGATATCCAGCTTCATTTCCATAGTTATCTTCTTACTTCTGCCTTTAACATCACTAGCAATCTTGGGACCTATGGCTAACGAATTAGTTATAATTAAGTACTAAAATGCACAAAAAATACGATATCGCAAGCACTCTCACGAGATTCTGAACCTAGCGCGTATGACAAAGAGAGAGAGAGAGGTAGCATCTCTCTCATGCATTGTGGGAGGGATTTCCGCCAATAGTGTATCGGCATCTTAGTGACACCGTGACGCCGACCAATAGCAGACCAGCTTCTTAGTGACGTATGAGCGTGGTGATGAGCTAGTGACTCGCACAATCGTATGTGTAGAAACCGCCAAGTTTGAGTTTTGGAATTCGATGCCATAAGGTGGGGAAAATGTCGTAACGAGGGGACGAAAAAACATCGTATTCCACACCGTAACGTGAAAAAAACGTAAGCTGAGGACACCGTATCCCGGGGGTCCACTGTATATTACAGTGGAACCTTAACATACGAATTTAATTCGTTCCATTACCCTCGTTGTATATCAAAACAGTTGTATCTCGAAGCATTTTTTCCCCTTTAAAATAATGTAATATGTATTAATTCGTTCTAGCGCTATGAAACCACACCAAAACACAGCTAAATTACATATGATATACACAATTTATACACAAATAAACGAGTAATAACACACAATGATATAATAACATAGTATTGTGATAAATGATGATAAATTTAATAAAATCTATAAAAAAGAATAAAGGAATTCTACTTACCACAACGAAAGATGACGTGAGGCCAGCAGGAGGAGGAGGTAGGGAGGGGTGGCAGGGAACGATTTTTTTTTTCTTTTTATTTACAAATGTAGACTAATAACTACGTAATAAACACAAATGAAATAACATTGCTAAACTAATTTTTATTTATTTGTTTTTTAATTACGTAAACACTTACTCATCATCACCTTCATGTCTGGCCGGTTTGGCGTCGCTTTCCTGACTTTCATCACTTGCAGGTCTGGGCCTATCGTGCCAACTCTTTGGGTGGTTTTTATTTTTCGCATTTTTATTGATCTTCACTTTTCTAGCATTCATTCGTAATTTTTATCTAATTAATCATTCTGAACGCCTTCTTATCCCTCTTTCCGCGTATTCCCATTCCTGTTTTTCATTCCTTCTCGCATTTCCCAAATTCATTGATTTCGATAATTTATTTGATTTAGCATATATTTAGTTTAGCGAATGTGCTACCGCAAGGTCCAGACAATCTGAACAACTGCACGCGCGCTACCGCCTCCCCCTGTCTCATCTCTCTGTCATTTTGTTTCGTCCTTGTTTCTCACTGACGTTTTACTTAACTGTATCCAATAATATTGCATTTAATATTCACATTTTAGTATCGTATTTATGATTAAAAACGTAGCGAATTATAATCTTATGCATTGTTTACATTCAAATCAGCTGATCAACCCTTCCTAGTCCGTCGTCAACCTCAATTTTCGGATCAAATAATTCCCTTATTGATAAGACATGCTACCTCCGATGGACGATATTTTATAGTTTTTAGCTCTGTGATGCTTGACTATATAGCGTCAAAAGAGATTTAACGAAGAAAATAAAGATTTCATTTATTACAGAGAGAGAGAGAGAGAGAGAGAGAGAGAGAGAGAGAGAGAGAGAGAGAGAGAGAGAGAGAGAGAGAGAGAGAGAGAATCATTCTTATTTCTCTCTCTCGCTAAATATTCTATTTCGATTTGGAAGTATTATTGCATTTTCGAGGTCATTTTCTTGGGTTTTTTCTTATCATCTGCTTTGTCTTTAGCTTTGGGACCCATGGTAAATAATAAAATAGTCAAAATAACACAAAAAATAGGCAGAAATACAACGAACTACACAACGAAGTGTTAAGGATGCAGCAACAACAAATAAACAGACCGAACGCCATCTATCGGTCGCCTATAGAACTATCACATCGCAAAATCGTATCTCAAATATTTCATTGTATATCAAAGCATATATTTTCAAAAATTTTCTGTTGTATCTCAAAGCATTCGTATATTAGGACAATCGTATGTCAAGGTTCCACTGTATTTTTAAGAATATATTTGTCCTATTAGCTATTAGTATACTTTATTTGGAGAATCATCAATCTATTTTCAGAGTTCAAATAAAACTAGTGTACAGTTAAAGTTACGCTACATTGTTCTCAGACAATCAATACAGTCTCACAAATTACTTTGCATCGTTATTTTTGTTTTCGATTAGGGATTTCTAATATTAATCAATAACCTATTGAATTCTCATTCAAGCCCTTGGCGGAAGATTAATATCTCCGCAGCGGGCAGGTCTAATTAATATATTACATTTAATGTACTTTCTTTTTATAAGGTAAAATGCTTACATGTCTCTCCTTTGTTCTTATGTGAAAGAGTATTAAGAAATGCAATTTTAAATATAAAACTTACCCGCTGGTTATATAATGGCTAAAGTCCCTGACGCCTCGTCAGGAAATTCAAAATCTCGTGCGCGGCTTAGCGCAGATATGCCAGGTGTACCCCAGCGCCCTCGCGGTACAACAAGTAGAACTATACTCAACCAATTCAGATTTTCTCTTCCGCCATAGCTGGCTGTACTATTGGAAATTCTCTCTCATTTTCTTACTCTGAACGTTTTTTGGTGATGTATTAATGTTTTTGAGTTTTGGCTTTCGCATATTTGTTTTATTTGATCTGTGATCACATATTTATAACTTGAAAGGTAGGGTTAGAAGGTTTTTCAGCCTATTTTAAACCTCACGAAAGCATAGGGGTGAAATGTAAACATTTCGGCCATTGATGACGTCACAGCCTCTTCCGTAGGCTAAAAGTCTGTCTTGCTTTTTACAAAGAATATAAGTGAATATGCTTTTAGAGTATTAATTTATAAATTAAATTAAAAGAATTATTTTGAGAAAATTTTATCCTTTTTTAGTTTTCTTTAGATAATCTTCTATCTGTTTGCAAAGGTTAACTAGCATTCAGTTTATTTTTGTTACGCAGTAGTCAGTATCGTTACGATGTTACAATATATTGTAGCGATTTTATGAATAGTAATTTCTTCTTACTTCTCAAGTTTTAAGTTGTACTATATAAAGGGAACATTTTATTTTGCAATTACTGTAGTTGGTCCTTTCAGTATTTTTTCCTTAGTCAGAGATGAAAGGAAGTTACAGTTCAGTCTATTTTATACGATGCAGTATTCTTTACAATTGTCGTAGCGCACGATTCTATGCATCGTTGTTGCCTTGGTGGTTTTCGGAATACTAAAATTGTTCGTATATTATCTGTAGATGTTCCAATGATGCGAGTGATGATTTGTCTTTTATTGGAACCCCTTAATTTAAGGGTTTATTTTAATTTATAAATATATCTATTAAGGTAATATTTGATTTTTAATATTTTTTTTACATTTATATGGGATTCGGTACTTCTGCATTCCCATTCAAACAATTGTCCAGTGACAGAATTATAAGTCTCTCCCTATGGAGTTCATTTCGTTTGAGAGAGCGTATACTTTGGTTTTCAGGTAATTATAAAACTATCTTTGTGCCAAAGAGTAAAGTGAAAATTTTTTAGTGATAAATTGTGCAGTGAATTTTATTCAGTGGAGAGTGCTTCTATTTGGACCTGTCGTTATCCTAGCCTTAGACCTCTGTCGAGCTCCCGGACCCAGGGGAAAAGTTAAGTCGAACAGCGAAAGGAATCGAGAGGGTAACCTGGCGTTACAGTCTTTTAAGACCCAAACTGAAGTCCTCTCGAGCGTTTTCTGTCGATCACCAAAACGCTCACCCTCGCTATAGATAAAGTGAGGTATTAGTGTTTTCAAAGGTGGTAAGCTGAAAACAAAATTAGATTCGTTTTGCGTGTGTTACTTTTCATGCAGCGCAGACGCAGTGCGGCCACCTTCACCTGATGAGTGTCGTCTCTCGACAGTGGCAAGCGCTATGGATCGGCGAAGATAATGCTGAATACATTTTGCCTAAGGTTGATCCTTGATCTTTGTAGTTAGGCATGAAACAGCATCTATCTTCGTTTATGCAGTCTTTTCAGCCTGCCGTTAACAGTGCAGTTGAGTGTCTCGATTCAGGTCTTTGACACGGTCACACAGGCGACGTGTCTTTAACAGTGAGGACTCGTTGTCGCACAGGCGGCCTACCAACCGCAATGTTCAATGGTGGGAGAAAGTGGATGCTTTACTTCGATTACCTGCTCAACGCAAACCTACTGCTCATAACGCCTAGTATCAGTCTATACAGACGCGCCGACGTTCGCCAGGCAGCAGAGCTGGCGAAGCGGCAACGGAAACGGAATGTCAACGGAATGCAGCGAAGCGCCACGTCAGTGTGGACGCTTCAGCATCAGTGTGGACGCTTCAGCGCCAGTGTGGACGCTTCAGCGCCAGTGAGGACGCTTCAGCGCCAGTGTGGACGCTTCAGCGCCAGTGTGGACGCTTCAGCGCCAGTGTGGACGCTTCAGCGTCAATGTGGACGCTTTAGCGTCGGGGTGGACGCTTCGCTACCTATGACAATAGACTTTGATGTCTACCTGACCATGAACGTGTAATGTTGGGTTATTGTTGCTCCAGGCGCTATATTAAGAAATAAATCTTAACTAGAAAGATATTATATTCTTGGACCAAGGCCTGCTGGGCTAACTCTTGGTTGGGAGAACTAGAATTAAAACCTCATAAGTATTGAGGTCTGAATCCAGAATCATAAGGAGTGGATTCCTAAGAATCAAAACTTCTCTTCATAGGATAGTGTAAAAGGAAGAGAATAACTTTCAGAAACTCAGAGGGTTTTCTAAAGAGTTTCCCTCATATTTTTTACCTGCTACTCCTCGTCCCGACTTCAGAGTTATCGCTAGTTGAGTTGGTGTCGCGATTTATTTTATTTTTATTACTAGCCAGCTACAACCCTAGTTGGGAAAGCAAGATGCTTTAACCCAAAGGGCTTCTTTAGGGAACGATGGCCCAGTAATTTAATGGTAAAATAAATAAATAACCATTAAATAATTCTCAAAAAATAACGAACCTTTCTGTAGAGATTGATACAGCGCCTGCAGCTGCAACAGCAGAAAGGGCATTAGAACGTAAAAGTATATCTCCCACCACGGGCAGCTCTTTTTATGATTTAATGTATTATGTTTTTAAACCGCTCTTGTTAGTGACTCGTAAACATAGCGCAGTGCTCTGGAGGTGGTGTTTGTTCGTGTTCACCTTGCCCTTAGTCCTATATCTCTTCCTTACGTTCCAACCCTTGGGAGAAGGAAGATCGGTAGGCTGAGGTTCTTCGCGAACTTTGTGCATTAAACGTTTGTTCCGCCGAGCGATATTGTTGATGCAGTCCAAGACGTTCTTTCTTTACTGTGGAATGATGAAAGTAATGCTCTTTTCTTCGCCTATGATTGGCGAGCTATGACATCACAACCATGTGACATAGTATCTTCAAAAGAGCGAAGTTGGAATGTCTTGAAGCGATCAGTTCGTCATCGCTATGGTATCATGGATCTTGTAACTGTTTTCTGCGTACTGTAATAGAATGCAGTTCCCTGACGAGAATGACGTTTTACGTTTTCCCTGTCTACCAGACTAGGAAGTTACTCGTCATGTATGCATGCAAACAGAACTTACCCTCGCAGCAGACGTGTTTTGATGCTTAAACAGGAAGCAGTCGAGTGTGTTTTTTCTTCTGCGAGAGAAGCGGAAGTCAGACGAGTCACATACAATCCTAGCTCTTCCTCTGAAATCTGACCCACTTTCAGGGAGGAAAGACTTTGTCCTCATCGAAGGATGCAAAACCTAGACTTGGTAGTCACCAATCAATATGTCCAAGACCTTTCAGGAGTCGTATGTTTTCTATTAACTTATCCTGCAGTATCTAACGTTCGCCGGAAGTTTTTCTTTTCGGAAGAAGGCGATGTGTCAGCACCAGAATCGTGTAAGACACATAGTTCTTCGGGGGAAAAGGTGTTCAGTTTGCTTCTGTTCACACTTTTTCTCCTCCCCCAGTTTGGGGAAAGGTCTATTACTTTCTTCTGAGATCTAGCGACTACTGTTGACGGTATATCACAGCATTGGATACGTTCAGTTCGTGCACAAGGCGCGCTTGAAATGTCATAGGGACTCTCCCAGGTCCCTCACAGGACTGCGGTTGATGTTCTCTCCTGGCCTTCGCCCATGCTTGAGTGACACACTCGCTACCCTGCGAGTGTAGATTTGGTCTGAGCTAAAAGAGGTCTATTTCATCTGTGAATAGCGTTTACGATTCTCGGGGGGGAGAAAATTTTCTCCTAAAGAGTCTAAGGACTACCATAGATCAAAGAAATGGTTTTCCGATTAGTGTCAGAAGGCATAGCTCTCCTATGCTTAGTAACGCTTCCTCGCAGAGATATGCTCGTGTTACGAGAAGCTTTAGAGCGGGTGCTTGTAGCAGTCTGGTCCCTCTCTTACGACAGACGCCACGCATACAGAAACGCAAGTTCTGGTCTCTCCTTCACACAGTCACAGATGCAGACGCCAGTCTGGTCGTATGTTGGACGCTGACAGTCAAAGTTGATCCTTCCAACAAGTTGTCCCATATTCGCGGTCTGCGGAACGCCCGACTATCACTCATGCGGACGCATGCTACACGCGGGCAACTCTCGGCAATCAGTTCCGTCTTTCCGTCAACTACCGGACGCGATGCTGTCACCTCCACGCAGCACTCTGTAGATTTACAACAAGCGGGACACACATACAGCGCTTTATCCACACGACAAGGTGAACGCATACAGCACGCTGACTCCTTACGGCAATGCAAGCACATGTGAAATTATGGTCACATGCTAGACGCATACAGTCAAGTCTTTTTTCTCACAGCAGTATAAACAGACTATTGTCTCTCCTTCGCGTCTCTGTGGCCTCGCAGCTAACGCTCCCTCGTGTCAAGCTTTGGGTTTACTGTAAGTTTGTTGAACACTCGTTGATTACACATGATCAGGTCTTATCCTCACAGCATGAGGTTCACGTTGTTGATGCTTCTTTTCAACAAGCCTAGCTTTAATATCGGTTTCTTGCGACCGATATGGACGCGTTTTGGGAGGCGGTTCTAGATCCCGATTCTCTCTCACGACATGTTGAGTGTAGGCAGCATGCTGGAACCATACTGGACTCATGCTGGGACCATGCAGGGTGCATGCTGGAAGCATGTCCTTAGTCCTTTTCCCCGTGTCAGGATCACGAACGTTTTATGTTAAACCATCAAGCTTTAGGTCTGGCTGCCTCCAGTATTTCGGAAAACCCCTAAGATCTAGAGGGTGGTTCGAAGGAGGCTTTCGCTTGTACAAAGGACATTTGCCTCAAGGTTTTCCAACCCAATTAGAGTGTTTTATGGAGTGGTGTAGAGCTAGAACTGGCTCTTCATTTGGTAACTAACACAAGTGGCCTATTGTTTCTTAGACCTTAGAAGAATACACATTTTCTTTCCTCCTCGACCATCAAAGGGTTCAGGAGTATGCGCGGGCATCTGTCTTCAGACGCAGAAGATTGGATCCATCAAATAGAGACCTTATAGATCTTCTCGGATCATTTGAGAGGACTTGGAGGCGTCAGCAAGATGCGCCAGCCTGAAATTTAGGGTTCACTTGTGGAGTTTCGCGGTAGTGACAGATCCGACCCTTTACACTTGGTTGCTTTTTAAGGCCTAACTTTGGTGAAGTTCACTCTTTTAGCTAGAACATGGACTTCACTTTGGTTAAGCCCTAGGTACCTTGCAACCTGGATTCTTGGTCATTAACAAACATCTTTCTCATCCATAGCCTAAATTCTTCGGGATCACTATCCTCTCGAATTTGGTTTGTGATGGGCTGAGAAGAGTTTTTTTGTCCCATTAAAACGAAGTTTTATCGGGACAAGAACAAAGAGGTTAAGAGTCTATTCATGACTCTTGGGTGCACAGTCAAGAAGCCTGCGCTATCCATGTCTAAAACACACTATCATCTCGTATAAACTTTGATTACAAAGGTTCTTTCACACGGTTGGTAACAGATCATAAGATGTTGAAAGAGTAAAGACTCATGAAGTTAGAGCTGTAGAAACTTCTGTAACTTTTAAACTAAACTGTTCTCTGCAAAGCATCGCGTATACAGCCTTGTGAAGGGGTATTCCTGTATTCGCCTTGCATTACTTTTACCGTATCCAGTCTCTTTATGAAGACGTCTACATTATGGGATCACTTGTAACAACGAGTGCAGTAGTAGGTGAAACATCCTCCACTACATTTCCCTAATTTCCTAGTACCCCTGTTCTTCTCTTGGAACTGTTATATATATGTTTTTATGATTGTACGTGAAGATTGGTCGGCAATCTTCCGCAATCTTTGACCTAGTCAGGTGGTCATTTTTGTTCCTAGAGAGTGCCCGGAACAAGGGTATTAGTTGGGGTCCTGTCATGTTATAGGTGGTTGTACCGGTTGACAGCTCCGAGAGATCATCAGCCCCGAGTGGATCACTGGATCTCCTAAGGATAGCAGAAAAAATGAGGCAGAGCATTGCTGTCAGCTTCCTTATCAGGTTAGAACCGCTTAAGTTGTTTATGTAACTCTTAAGTGAATTTCCAATTATGCAGCTGTCTTTGACCCGCCACCAATGGGTGTCAATCAGCCATTATATAACCAGCGGGTAAGTTTTATATTTAAAAATTATATTTTCATAAAATAAATTTTTTAATATACTTACCCGCTGGTTATATAAGTTTTAGACCCACCCTCCTCCCCTCTAGAGACCATGGGGCATGGAAAATCTGAATTGGTTGAGTATAGTTCTACCTGTTGTACCGCAAGGGCGCTGGGGTACACCTGGCATATCTGCGCTAAGCCACGCATGAGATTTTGAATTTCCTGCCGAGGCGTCAGGGACTTTAGCCATTATATAACCAGCGGGTATGTATAGTAAAATATTTATTATGAAAATATCATTTTTCAGTGCTAAATTAGTGCAGTGAATTTAATCAAGTCAGGTTCGAGCAGACGTCGAACCTGTCGTTATCCTAGCCTTAGACCTCTTCCAAGCTCCCCAACCCCTGGGAGAAATAATGTCGATCGGCGAAAGGGAACGAGAGGCGTTAGCGCTCAAGCAGATGTCCACTCGAGAGTTCCTGTTGTCGCTTTCCAGGACGCTCGCCCTAGCCGTAGGTAAGGCAAGGTTAAAGTGTTATCTCCACTGTTGGTTGACTCAGCTCACAGACAGGGCTGGCGTCTTACGTATTTCACTTCCTTCTAGACAAATAAGCTAGCGTCAAGAAGGACGCCAAGCGTTAAGGAATGGAATACATCACGCCAAGCGTTGAGTAGCTGGAAGTCATGGCACGTAACACCGAGCGTGACGTCATTGAGCTTCCAGCAGGACGTCATCGAGCTTCCAGTAGGATGTCGAGCGTGCAGCAGGACGTCGAACGTCCAGCACTACTAACGATGCTGTAAGAGTTTGACATGATGTTTGGAACTGAGTGCAACTTCTTTGTCTCTCTTGTTGGATGAGTGAATGTTGTAGACGGGAACGTCATAGTTCCGAGTGTCTGAATCGCGAGCGCCATTGTTCCGAGAATCACGTGGCGCCGAACGTCAAGCAGTTACATGGCGTCAAGCGTCCTGCAGTTGGACTTGACGTCGAGTGTCAAGCAGTTAAATAGGACGTTGAGCGTCAAGCAGTTACGTGACGTCAAGCGTCAAGCAGTTAGACGTGACGCCGAGTGTCAAGCATAATTCCGAGCGTTTAGTCGCGAACGTCATCGTTCCGAGTCACGTGGCGCCAAGCGTCAAGCAGTTGCAGGGCATCTAGCATCCAGCAGTTGGAACATGGTTTTGCCTGGCGCTATAACTGAAAATATACAGAGAAAAATATTAACTGGAAGAATTATTTTCACACCAAGGCCTGCCTGTACAGACTCATGGTGTCTGGTGGAGGGCGAGAAATAAACCCCTAAAAGTAAGTAAAAGTAAGTAATGATCTTGGACCCATTGAGGCCAGAATTATAGGACCTTAAAGAGTTAACTCCTAGGAAACAAGTCTCTACCTCAGTTAGAGACTTGTAGGAAGAAGGGATCAACGATCTCCTTTCCATTATTTCTCTTTGCTCCGTAACCGAAATACAAACCACGCTATTTACATAGGGTATTACTTTCGGCGTAGCTGAAATGACGAGCCATTAGAATTTTAACGAGGGTTAACTACCCCCGCGCTAGTTAGTGGGAGTAGGGGAAGGGGTAGTTAGCTACCCCTCCCCCCCACACACGGGTGAGTTGACTCATTTCTCTTTTGGCTCGGACAATGAGTAGACGTGTCTCTCTTGTCCTCGCATATTGACAGCCTTAATTTGTTTTCTTTTTCTTTTCAGTGTGTTTGGAAGTTGGCCTCGTCCTTTTGTTACAATGCGCAAATGTCCTGGACTTCCCGATCGCCCTTGTGGGACCTTCATGTCCGCAGAGGATACCTATCCTCACACCCTTTGTCCACAATGCCGAGGTCAACGGTGTGATAAGGAATTAACTTGTAGTGAGTGCAGGGAGTGGTATGCCTCCCATTGGGAGAAGTTCGGCCGTCGGCGCAAGAAGAAGTCCAAGAGAGACCTTTTTCCTTCAAGGGCAACCTTGAAGAAGGAAGGCTCTAAGGACTCTTCTTCTGCCGCCCGAACCTCCTCCGAAGCTCCCACTCGGTCTGTCTCTCGTGAGAGTCCTTCGAGTGGTAGCGCAGGCCCTAGTTGTGTTTCCCAACCTCGGGGTGTGGGAGAGAGCGTTGCCTCCCATTGCGAGGCAGTTCCCTATCCTCTTCCAGGGGAGGATCTTATTTTATTGAGTATGATGCAATGGTTTCTAACAATGATTTGTTTCAGCTTTGGGCTTCCTTGGGGCTTAAGGGCTCGCCCTCCAAGGAAGCCCTGTTTGACTTGATCCAGTTGGGAGCAGCAGTCAAACAGTCGCCGGTAATGCCTGAGGTTATTCCTTCAGACATTGTCGACACTGTCTTGGCAGAGGCTTCCGACGGGTCTCGTCAAACCTCTGTTGTTGCCGTTGCGGACGTTGCTGAAGGCTCTCCTTCCCCATCTGAACATCTTTCGGGGGGAAAGTTAGTCCAACGGTGTCTCCTGCAGGTGCGTCTCTCCCTCGGGGGAGCGCACTAACAGAGACTCCTCCAGAGGACGGATGACCCCGACGCCCTTCCTCGAGGTCGACTGCACCGCAAGGCTCGTCGTCCTCTTCGAAGCAGAGGCCTTCCTTCTCCTTACAAGGGAGTTGGGAGGCGCCTCTTTGGGTCTTCCTCACCGTCTCCTTCCCCTTGCAAAGGAGCCTTTTCGTCGGGAGCAGACCGTCTCAGCTCCGTCCTTGGACCTCTCCAGGGATCGTTCGCGATCTACCTCCCTGCAAGACCTTCTAGACCTTCTGACCTGCCTTCACCCTTCTTGGCTTACGACGCGCTGTGGGCGCCTTCTCACCCCGTCTTCCGACGGTCATCGGTCCCTTTGGGGCAAAGGGACTCTTCTCATTGTGTGGGAGACTCCCTTGCACGTCATGTTCCCCCTGTATGTGCAACTGCGCGCTCGCACGCAGTAGCGCCCACGCTCCCTGCTGAATCCTTGGATTCAACGCTCCATCGTTCTCCTGCTCGTCAGCGTTCTCCTGATCCTCTTCACTCTCCTGCTCGCCAGCGCTCTACTGCGCGCCAGCGATCTCCTACGCGTCATCGCCTTCCTGTTCGCCAGCGCTCTCCTACTCATCAGCGCTCTCCTGCTGTGCAGCAGCGCAGGGAGGTTTCTGATGTGCGCTCAATGCGCCATCAGTCTCCTGCTCGTCAACGCGCACCTGCGCGCACCGTTCCTGTGTCGCGCCCAGTTCCTTATTTGCGCCCTGCGCGCCAACACTCGCCACTGCACCATAGTCCTAAGGACCTGGACTCGGGCAAGGAGTTTCCTCCTTCGCCTCTTCTTCATGCGCACCCCCCTGCGCGCCCTTCTAGAGATCTTGCGCGCCTGCGCGCCCTCATCTCACCAACGCGTCATCATTCTCCTGCCCGCCCGCACGATCCATCGCCAACGCGTTCTCCTTTTGGATCGCCCCAGGTCTCCCACGCGTTCGCACGTGAGACCTCCTGTGCACAGTCACGCCAACGCGCCAACATTCGCCGACGCGTCAGCACTTGCCAGCTCGCCATCGCTTGCCAACTCGCCAGCGTTCGCCGACGTGCCGTCATTCCCCGACGTGCCGTCATTCCCCGACGTGCCATCATTCCCCGACACGCCGTCACTCGCCTTTGAATCGCCAGCGATCTCCTTTAACACAACGCGCGTTTTCTCCTGTATGCCAACGTGCCAACACGCCCTCTCGCCAGCTCGCCCGCTCGCATACACCCACAGGCGATCGCTTGCCCACGCGTCAGCTGTCGCCTACGCACGACCTTTCAAACGCTTCGCGCGAACAGCGCGACAGGCTTGCTCGGCGCAACACACAACGCGTTGTTCCTGCTAGGGCGCGTACATTGGGATCGCCATCGGAATCGCCACCGCGCAAGGGGAGAGCTCATCAGGATCGGGAAAAAGAATCATTGGAGAGGTCCTCGCATCTTTCTTTTCAGGCAGGTCTTGTTGTGTCCACTCCGAAGGGTCAGGAGATCCCCTTCCCTCCCGCGGGGGGGTAACTGTCACTGCATCAGTTTATCGTCAATCTTGGTTTCAGCGCCTGATGAAAGCAGTGGTGCAGGCGGTTAAGCCTGCCCTCGCCGATTTGGGGCTGAAACCAACGATTGAATCATCCCCGAGGAAGAGAAGGAGAGGAGTGGACTTCGTGGAGACTTCTCCCGGGGTTAAGCTGACTCCTAAGAGGTCCAGCAGTAAAGCACCTCCTCCATCGCCTTCGCCTTCTCCGTCTCCCGTGGTCGAGTTTTTCCGTCCGCGGAAGAACCTGTCGAGGAAGGAGTCTCCCACGGCATCATTGGGAGCAACTCCTCCTCGAGGGGAGAATCGTCTCTTTTGGAGGGTGCTTCCCAAACCTCTTTATTAGAGTCCTTATGTGTCCCTCCTAGGAGGGAGTCTAAGGATTCTAAGACGATCCCAAAATCGTCTTCCAGAGACCCAGGGATAATGACCACGTGTCTCCCCAAGAAGAGCCTTTGGGGACGTGAGACTTAGCTGCCAGTCCGCAACGAGGAGAGCAGCATGAGTTCGAGCATGCCTTTTGGCAAGTCCTGGCCTTGATGAGGCATCTCAACAGGTTCGAGGACCCTGAGACCGCCCCTCGTGAAGGAAAGGACACGGTGCTAGACCAAGTCTACGGCACCCAAAAACCCCAAAAGGCCAGTGCAGCTTTGCCTTGGTCTCAAGGGGTTAGGCAGTTGAAGCCCAGCTTGCCGACCTCGCCTCCTCCAGTCGTTCTACTGCCGGGTACTAACTCCTCCCGCCTCCTCGTTTACATCAGAGGAGGTATTTTGACATCATGGGGGAATCCAGTTTCGCTCTTCCCCTCCACCACTTGGTGGAAGAGCTCGCCAAGGGAACTTCTCTTGAGAAGATCTCCGCCCGGCAGGTGACATTTTCGGCATCGGAGATCCTGAACCAAGAGAAAGTCGCGAAGTGTGCCATGCAGGCCACTTCATGGCTGGATGTTTGGCTGGGATCTCTGGGCATCCTATTGCGCTCCGAGGATTAGTCTAAAGAGAGCAATAGGAAGGCCCTCGAGACCTTCCTCCTCTCGGGAACTCGTTCGATCGAGTTTCTGGCCCATCAGGTTACTAACCTATGGGCCAACTCGATCCTTAAACGCCAGGACGCAGTTTCTGAGAGGTTCCATCCGAAGGTCCCCGCCGTAGATGTCTGCAGGCTCAGACACACTTCCATCCTTGGGAGGGATCTGTTTGAGCCCAAGGATATAGAACGCACAGCTGAGAGGTTGAGGAAATCCAACCAGGATTCTCTCCTCCAATGGGCCCTGTCATCTCGGCCCTACAAACCTCCAGCTCCTCAACCACAACAACAGCCTCGCAAGTCATCGAAGCAGGCACCGGCAGCTAAGGCAAAGGTGTCTAAACCACAGCCCTTTCCAGTCAAGGACAGGAAAGGCGGGAAGTCCTTCCGGGGAGGGAAAAATCCTAGAGAGAGCAGCAGAGGCCGCAAACGCTAGGATTGGCAATCCCCCTGCGTGTCCACCTGTGGGGGGATGCCTTCAAAGTTGCGTGCACAGGTGGCAGCAACTCGGGGCCGATTCCTGGACGATCTCTGTGATCGGCCAAGGATATCGCGTCCCATTCACAGTATCTCCACCTCCCCTGACAACGAGTCCAGTGGCATTGAACTCCTATGCCATGGGATCAGCAAAGGGGTTAGCCCTCCGGGCAGAAGTCAAGACCATGCTCAAGAAGGATGCTCTCCAGGAGGTCGATGACGGCTCCCCAGGCTTCTTCAGTCGACTCTTTCTAGTAAAGAAGGCGTCTGGAGGCTGGAGACCGGTCATCGACCTCTCAGCCCTGAACAAGTTTGTAAAGCAAACTTCGTTCACGATTAAGACAGCAGCCACTGTCAGGCTTTCAGTGAGACCGCAAGACTTCATGTGCACACTGGATCTAAAGGACGCGTACTTCCAGATCCCAATCCATCCGTCTTCCAGGAAGTATTTAGGATTCTACGACAAGAGCTACCAGTTCAAGGTGCTGTGTTTCGGTCTCTCCACAGCTCCTCAGGTGTTCACCAGTGTGTTCACACTGATTTCGGTCTGCGCTCACAGGAATGGCATCCGTCTCCTTCGTTATCTGGACGACTGGCTAATCCTGGCAGACTCAGAGTCTACCCTTCTTCGATACCGAGACAGACTTCTGGAGGTTTGCCAGGATCTGGGGATCATGGTAAATCTCGAGAAGTCCCCTCTACGCCCATCCCAGAATCTGGTACAGTGAACCCTCGCTACTTCGCGGTTCGACCATCGCGGATTCACCACTTCGCGGGTTTTTTCCATAACCCATATATATATACATATCGCGGATTTTCCGGAAATTTTGAAAATACCGCAATATCTGAAGACCCCAAATACGATATTTCGTTACCTGTAATTCCATTAATACTGTAATTAGTAATATCTGCTCTTACTGATTGTTCATTGCATTACATATGACATATAATTAAGCACAGAAAGAAATAAAACACGAAAAGAGAATGTGATCATACGATAATTCAGTACTGTATACAGTACGTAGTAAAATTAAATCGAATATGAAACGCAAATCAGATGCAGTCATACCATATTAGAATGGTGTAAGGCTGCTGTTGGCTACTACTGTACTGTACTACAAATGTAATGGAAGTGCTTCTTTTCCATGAATCTTTTGTATGTATATGTACGTAGTACTGCATCCAATAATATTCTTTGTTGCAAAAATCACATTTCGAATAAGCGTACGAGAGAGAGAGAGAGAGAGAGAGAGACACACACACACATCGTACAACAAAAGCGTAAAATAGCGTACGTAAAGCTATTATTATTATTGTTGTTGTTATTAAAATTATTATTGTTATTATTATTATTATTATTATCATTATTATTATTATTATTATTACAGTATCATTATTTATTGTTGTTGTTATTAAAATTATTATTGTTATTATTATTATTATCATTATTATTATTATTATTATTACAGTATCATTATTTATTATTATTATTACTGTACAGTATACTGTACGCAGGGTATCTTGTACTTTGAATTGGGTTGTGATTGGTTCAAGCGCTGATAGATGACGAATCAGAACCCAAGTTTTGTAATCTAGCCTCTGATTGGTGTTTTGACCGCTTCTCCAACCCGCAGCATCTCTTTCCGCGGTCACTTTGTCTCCCGCTGTATCGCTGTGTTGACGTTGTTAATTGTGAACTTTAATATGTGCTGTGCGTGACTGTTTTAAGTTGAACTTTTTGTTGAACTTTCTGTTAAACCCTACTGTACAATGCCTCCCAAGCCTTCTGCTTCTACTAACGCTGGTAGTGAGCCTAAACAGCACCGAAAGATGATGACGATTGTTGAGAAGGTGACGCTTCTCGATATGTTAAAAGACAGTAGAAGTTACGCGGCCGCAGACCTCGAAGACCTGACGAAATCGGGCAGTGAAGACAGTGAAACACAGGAAGAGATCCAAGAAAATGTCGAAGAAACGGTCTTAACATTAGAACGGCTTGCCAAGCTCTGCAAGCTTGCGAATGAGGTGAAAGAAATGTCGCAAGAGTGGGACGAGGATATGGTTCGTTCTGTACAATTCTGCACCAAGATCGATGAACACATGGCTCCCTACAGGATGCTCTTGCGAAAAAAGAAGCAGCGGCAGCAACTTCCGATCACAATGCCCTCAGAAGAAATTGAAGAAGTGTCTCAGGAAGAAGTTAAAGAGGTGTCCCAGGAAAAGACACCTCCGTCTGAAGAGACGTAAAATACTATTATTGGCTGCACAGTAGAAGACATCATCAGCTTCATCATCATCATTTCTACTGTGCAGCAAATTCATCGCCATCATCATTCAAGTTTTTCTTGAACTTCTTTCGTGGTGAGTACAGTAACAATCTTTATTTTTTACTTTAATATTCTAACATTTTAATATTTGTGCCTGTTTTATAGTTTAGTACTGTATGCATTAAGTTAAAGGTAAGGTTTTAAAAGTCTGAAGAGTATACATGTTGTAACCTATCATATTTTTTTTGTTTAAAATTTACATTTACGTACGTAAAACAATCTCTCTCTCTCTCTCTCTCTCTCTCTCTCTCTCTCTCTCTCTCTCTCTCTCTCTCTCTCTCTCTCTCTCTCTCTCGTAAATTGTTTTCCTGCTTTGCTACGTACAGTATGTACTGTATGATTTTATATAGATGCGGTAAATAATATTTGTAATAACATATTTTGTAAATGCTTTTACTGTAAATATCATTATTTATCACTTTCATCATGCGCGTTAAATGCCTTCTTTGTTCTGAGCGTGGTTGTTTACTGAGCGTACTTTATGACGCCGTCGTTTCAGGCGGCGTCATAAAGAAAAACATTTCATTTGGAAGTCTTAAGTAAAACATTGGTAATAACAAAATCAACATACTGTATACATCAATATAATCGATGCAAAAACTAACCTATACATATATGTGTACACTAAATGAGTTTGTTTCTTCATTATGATCAGAGATAAACGTAAACAAAACATTGGTTGCCATTTTTTATCGTGCTTTTTAGCGTGTTTAGGAAACGCATGATATAAAATCGCCTTTAATATTTGTGCCTGTTTTAGTTTAGGGTACTGTAGTACATGCATTAAGTGTTCTGTACATTAAAGGGTAGTTTGTTAACAGTACTACGTACAAGGGAAGGTTTTAAAAGTCCGAATATACATGTTAAATAAATAGGTAAATATGGTGTCAATACTTCGCGGATTTTCACCTATCGCGGCCGGGTTTGGAACCTATCTACCGCGATAAACGAGGGTTCACTGTATACAGTACCTAGGTATGAAATTAGACACCATTCTCCACAAAGCCTTTCCATCAGATGACAGGATGCAAGACTGAGGAAGGTTGCAGAACCATTCCTCAGGTGAGAAGAGCTTCCGGCCCAATCATGGTTACGTCTCCTAGGTCACCTTGCCTCCCTGGCCCGCCTAGTTCCAAACAGCCGCCTAAGGATGAGATCCCTGCAATGGCGACTCAAGTCCCGGTGGAATCAGGGTATTGATTCCCCGGACTCCTTGGTTCCCATAGTACCATCGGAACAGGTGGACCTTCGGTGGTGGCTGGAGGACAAAAACCTTCGAAAGGGTGTGGATCTTCTCGTCCTTCCCCCGGATTTGACTCTGTTTTCGGATGCGTCAAAAGAAGGGTGGGGGCCGCACGTTCTGAACCAGAGGGCCTCAGGCCTTTGGTCAGAATCAGAAAAGTGCCTACACATCAACCTGCTAGAATTGAAGGCCGTCTTTCTGGCTCTTCAGCAGTTCCAACGGTCCCTGGTGGGTCACTCCGTGGTGGTGATGAGCGACAACACCACGGTAGTGGCTTATATCAACAAGCAGGGAGGTACTTTTTCACGTCAGCTATCCCCTCTTGCAGTAGAGATTCTGAGGTGGTCCGAAGTCCACTCGATAACACTATCAGCTTGCTTCATTCCAGGCAAGAGGAATGTGCTCGCCGACAGTCTGAGCAGAACTACGCAGATAGTGAGTATTGAGTGGTCTTTGGATCCTCAGATAGCCAACAAAGTCCTGACTTTGTGGGGTTCTCCACAAAGCCTTTCCATCAGATAACAGGATGCAAGGCTGAGGAAGGTTGCAGAACCATTCCTCAGGCGAGAAGAGCTTCCGGCCCAATCATGGTTACGTCTCCTAGGTCACCTTGCCTCCCTGGCCCGCCTAGTTCCAAACAGCCGCCTAAGGATGAGATCCCTGCAATGGCGACTCAAGTCCCGGTGGAATCAGGGTATTGATTCCCCGGACTCCTTGGTTCCCATAGTACCATCGGAACAGGTGGACCTTCGGTGGTGGCTGGAGGACAAAAACCTTCGAAAGGGTGTGGATCTTCTCGTCCTTCCCCCGGATTTGACTCTGTTTTCGGATGCGTCAAAAGAAGGGTGGGGGCCGCACGTTCTGAACCAGAGGGCCTCAGGCCTTTGGTCAGAATCAGAAAAGTGCCTACACATCAACCTGCTAGAATTGAAGGCCGTCTTTCTGGCTCTTCAGCAGTTCCAACAGTCCCTGGTGGGTCACTCCGTGGTGGTGATGAGCGACAACACCACGGTAGTGGCTTATATCAACAAGCAGGGAGGTACTTTTTCACGTCAGCTATCCCCTCTTGCAGTAGAGATTCTGAGGTGGTCCGAAGTCCACTCGATAACACTATCAGCTTGCTTCATTCCAGGCAAGAGGAATGTGCTCGCCGACAGTCTGAGCAGAACTACGCAGATAGTGAGTATTGAGTGGTCTTTGGATCCTCAGATAGCCAACAAAGTCCTGACTTTGTGGGGTTCTCCACAAAGCCTTTCCATCAGATAACAGGATGCAAGGCTGAGGAAGGTTGCAGAACCATTCCTCAGGCGAGAAGAGCTTCCGGCCCAATCATGGTTACGTCTCCTAGGTCACCTTGCCTCCCTGGCCCGCCTAGTTCCAAACAGCCGCCTAAGGATGAGATCCCTGCAATGGCGACTCAAGTCCCGGTGGAATCAGGGTATTGATTCCCCGGACTCCTTGGTTCCCATAGTACCATCGGAACAGGTGGACCTTCGGTGGTGGCTGGAGGACAAAAACCTTCGAAAGGGTGTGGATCTTCTCGTCCTTCCCCCGGATTTGACTCTGTTTTCGGATGCGTCAAAAGAAGGGTGGGGGCCGCACGTTCTGAACCAGAGGGCCTCAGGCCTTTGGTCAGAATCAGAAAAGTGCCTACACATCAACCTGCTAGAATTGAAGGCTGTCTTTCTGGCTCTTCAGCAGTTCCAACGGTCCCTGGTGGGTCACTCCGTGGTGGTGATGAGCGACAACACCACGGTAGTGGCTTATATCAACAAGCAGGGAGGTACTTTTTCACGTCAGCTATCCCCTCTTGCAGTAGAGATTCTGAGGTGGTCCGAAGTCCACTCGATAACACTATCAGCTTGCTTCATTCCAGGCAAGAGGAATGTGCTCGCCGACAGTCTGAGCAGAACTACGCAGATAGTGAGTATTGAGTGGTCTTTGGATCCTCAGATAGCCAACAAAGTCCTGACTTTGTGGGGTTCTCCACAAAGCCTTTCCATCAGATAACAGGATGCAAGGCTGAGGAAGGTTGCAGAACCATTCCTCAGGCGAGAAGAGCTTCCGGCCCAATCATGGTTACGTCTCCTAGGTCACCTTGCCTCCCTGGCCCGCCTAGTTCCAAACAGCCGCCTAAGGATGAGATCCCTGCAATGGCGACTCAAGTCCCGGTGGAATCAGGGTATTGATTCCCCGGACTCCTTGGTTCCCATAGTACCATCGGAACAGGTGGACCTTCGGTGGTGGCTGGAGGACAAAAACCTTCGAAAGGGTGTGGATCTTCTCGTCCTTCCCCCGGATTTGACTCTGTTTTCGGATGCGTCAAAAGAAGGGTGGGGGCCGCACGTTCTGAACCAGAGGGCCTCAGGCCTTTGGTCAGAATCAGAAAAGTGCCTACACATCAACCTGCTAGAATTGAAGGCCGTCTTTCTGGCTCTTCAGCAGTTCCAACAGTCCCTGGTGGGTCACTCCGTGGTGGTGATGAGCGACAACACCACGGTAGTGGCTTATATCAACAAGCAGGGAGGTACTTTTTCACGTCAGCTATCCCCTCTTGCAGTAGAGATTCTGAGGTGGTCCGAAGTCCACTCGATAACACTATCAGCTTGCTTCATTCCAGGCAAGAGGAATGTGCTCGCCGACAGTCTGAGCAGAACTACGCAGATAGTGAGTATTGAGTGGTCTTTGGATCCTCAGATAGCCAACAAAGTCCTGACTTTGTGGGGTTCTCCACAAAGCCTTTCCATCAGATGACAGGATGCAAGGCTGAGGAAGGTTGCAGAACCATTCCTCAGGCGAGAAGAGCTTCCAGCCCAATCATGGTTACGTCTCCTAGGTCACCTTGCCTCCCTATCCCGCCTAGTTCCAAACAGCCGCCTAAGGATGAGATCCCTGCAATGGCGACTCAAGTCCCGGTGGAATCAGGGTATTGATTCCCCGGACTCCTTGGTTCCCATAGTACCATCGGAACAGGTGGACCTTCGGTGGTGGCTGGAGGACAAAAACCTTCGAAAGGGTGTGGATCTTCTCGTCCTTCCCCCGGATTTGACTCTGTTTTCGGATGCGTCAAAAGAAGGGTGGGGGCCGCACGTTCTGAACCAGAGGGCCTCAGGCCTTTGGTCAGAATCAGAAAAGTGCTTACACATCAACCTGCTAGAATTGAAGGCCGTCTTTCTGGCTCTTCAGCAGTTCCAACGGTCCCTGGTGGGTCACTCCGTGGTGGTGATGAGCGACAACACCACGGTAGTGGCTTATATCAACAAGCAGGGAGGTACTTTTTCACGTCAGCTATCCCCTCTTGCAGTAGAGATTCTGAGGTGGTCCGAAGTCCACTCGATAACACTATCAGCTGGCTTCATTCCAGGCAAGAGGAATGTGCTCGCCGACAGTCTGAGCAGAACTACGCAGATAGTGAGTACTGAGTGGTCTCTGGATCCTCAGATAGCCAACAAAGTCCTGACTTTGTGGGGTTCTCCGACAGTAGACCTGTTCGCGACAGCCTTGAATTTCAAGCTGCCCCGGTACTGTTCTCCAGTCCCAGACCCCAAGGCGCTCTGGCAAGATGCCTTCCAACAGAGGTGGGACAACATCGATGTCTACGCCTTCCCACCGTTCTGTCTGATGAGAAGGGTGCTCAACAAGACCAGACTATCGGTCAGTCTGTATGACACTAAGAGCTCCCTAGGCGTCACGCGGAATGGTTCCCGGACCTTCTGCAGCTCCTGACCGAGCTCCCGAGAGAACTTCCCCCACGTCACAGACTACTCAGACAACCACATTGCAACATCTTCCACAAGGCCGTAGCCTCGCTTCGGCTTCACGCCTGGAGACTATCCAGCGTCTCCTCACGGAGAAAGGATTTTTGCAACAAATCCTCAGCTGGAGTCTACCAGGCGAAGTGGAAAGTCTTCTGTGGTTGGTGTCGTGGGAGGGGTCTCTCTCCATTCGATGCCACTATTCCAGCAATAGCGGAGTTCCTCGTGTAATTACTGGAGGAAATGCCCCATTCGGTCTCGGCGGTGAAAGGCTATCGCTCAGCCTTAAGTCTGGCCTTTAGGCTGAAAGGAATGGACATTTCCTCTTCGTTAGAACTCTCTCTATTCATACATAGCCACGAGCTTACCTGCCCTCAGTCGGAAGTGAGACCTCCTCCTTGGAACGTGCTTCAGGTCCTCAGAGCTCTGAAGAGACCTCCGTTCGAACCATTATGCCAGGCCTCCGATCAACATCTGACTTGGAAGACGGTTTTCTTACTCACTTTGGCTTCGTCCAAGCGAGTTAGCGAACTTCATGGTCTCTCATACGACATCGCCCATTCAAGGGGATGGGGGAGGTAATGTTCAGGTTCATCCCTGAGCTTGTTGCAAAGACTCAGAACCCTGGAGTGCCGGACCCACGGTTCGACTCCTTCAGGGTCGAGAGTCTACGTTCTGTAACAAGTGATCCAGACCATCTGCTATTATGCCCAGTAAGGAGTCTGAGGCAATACTTGAAGAGAAGAGCTGCAGTCCGTCCTCATGTGTGAGCATTGTTTGTTAGCACGGGGAGGACGAAGAGGAGGGTCACGAGGAATACCATCTCATCCTGGATTCGTAGGGTCATCCATCATGCCCTGAATCCTGACCCTCTTCCGTCACATCGCCCTAGGGCTCACGACGTCAGGGGCATCGCTACGTCCCTGGCCTTCAAAAAGAACTTCTCAGTGATGCAGGTACTTCAAGCTGGGGTCTGGAAGCGTCAAACGACCTTCACAGCCCACTACCTGCAGGACGTGACCCACAGGAGTCTCGATACTTTTTCTATCGGGCCTGTGGTGGCTGCACAACAGCTTGCCTAAACCTCAGGCTCCTTGTTGGACAAGTAGCAGAAGGTTGAGGGCATTGTTACCCAGTTTTAGTCTGCGTGAATGAAAGAGTATGACTGGCCCTTACTTCTTTCTTCATTCTCCCCTCTCTTGGGGAAAGCAGCATCCTGGTCTCTGCATAGCTGAACTCAACCTCTGCAGGTAAACCATGCTTCCTTTTGTTCCTAGTATTAAGACTAATACTGTTACGTCCCCCATACCCTAACGAGGTGGTATGGGAACGTCCTAGCCTAGATTTCAATCTAAAGAACTCCAGGTCAACTTCCTAGGACGAGTCACACTTTACTCCTCCACACACAAGCTCCTGTAGGCTGCTCGTTCTTTGCATGCAAGGAACCTGTGAGGGCAGGGACTCCCTTTCTAGAGTGCTACACACTCAGAGTTTAAGTTCCCAGGCAAAAGCCAAAGCCAGTAAGGCTGGGGACTTTCCTCCCTTCCTAAGGGGTAAGTCACCCTATGTAAATAGCGTGGTTTGTATTTCTGTTACGGAACAAATGACAAATTCGGAGATAATTTGTATTTTTCCTAACCATACAAACCTTAGCTATTTATACATACTTGCCCCCCAACCCTGCCCCCCAAGACAAATCCTACTTTTAAGAGAAGTGAGTCAACTCACCTGTATGTGGGGGGGGAAGGGGTAGCTAACTACCCCTTCCCCTACCACCGCTAACTAGCGCGGGGGTAGTTAACCCTCGTTAGAATTCTAATGGCTCGTCATTTCAGCTACGCCGAAAGTAATACCCTATGTAAATAGCTAAGGTTTGTATGGTTAAGAAAAATACAAATTATCTCCGAATTTTTCATTTTAGAGGAATTCTCGTAGAAGATCCTAAGTTCCTTCATCCTTCGGTTGACTTATAGAAACTCAGAGTTTTTTCCGGTGAGTTTCCGAATTATTTTGTGCCTGCTGCTCCTCGTTCCCCACCTTCAGATTATGCTAGGGAAGGTGTCGAAGGAGTCTGTTTACAAAGATGGTGTTGTCCCGATCATCTAATACAGTAAAGCTTTGATGATTATGGGAGACTGGATACAATCCAAGAATATCCAGGGTATACTGGTTTTCCCTTTTCCCTCGGCTAAATTGGCCTCCAGATCTAGTGCTTGGTTCGAGAAAAGAGAAGTTCTCAACTACCTCTGCCCAAGGAGATTTTTCGAATCTAGTAGACGCTCAGCGTCAGATGGCCTTGAGAAGGACCAAATACTCTGGTCAACGTCAGAGCTTGATCATCCTCTCAAAGGCATCTTCAATGCTATTGAAGTATTCTTTTTCCTTTGACTGGACTCTTGGGATCCTTGGGGAAGAAGGTTTCTGCCTTGAAGGATGTGGACACTGATAGTCTCAGCCTCATTATGTCAAGCATGGATAAAGCCTTAAAGAGCGGTTTCAATGAGTTAGCAGCCCTTTTCTCAGCGGGAGTCTTTAAGAAAAGAGGCCAAATGTGTTCTTTTCTGTCCTTTGGGGTTACACCCATTCGAAAGTCAGAATTGAGGTACACACTCCCCTTTTTTCATCCTCTCTTCTTCCTCAAGAGTTGGTCAAAGAGGTCTCTTCCACAAGAAAGGTTCTACATACTTTTTGTCTCTAAACTGCACAGACAACAGTAGGAGCCAGACTAAACAACTTCTGGCAAGTGTGCGAGAGGAGAGGAGTAGACCTTTGGTCAGTACTATTTCTGAAGGAGGGATGCGGATTCTTTTTGCTAATGAAACCTCCTTTAAAAGTAATTCCGATAGACCTCTCTGCCAGATACAGAGAGGAGCCAAAGAGACAGACTATGCAACATCAAATGTCTCTCTTCTTGGAGAAGGAGACTATTGACCAGTCCTGGATTCAAGTGTTCTCAACGCCTTTGTTCAGAAGACAAAGTTCTCCATGGAGACATTGATATCAGTCCTAGCAGCAGTATGGAAGGATGACTGGATGGTCTCTTTAGACCTCTAGGATGCTTTCTTCCACATCTTCATCCATCCGAACTTCAAGCGATACCTGAAGGTTCGAGAATAGGAGGAAGTTGTCCAGTTTTGGGCGCTTTGTTTCAACCTAAGCACCACCCCTCAATAGAGGATGCGGCTGCTAGGACCTGTCGTTCTTTTAACTATACACCTCTTCCAAGCTCCCCAACCCCTGGAAGAAGGAATGTCGACCATAAACCTCTTCCAAACTCCCCAACCCCTGGGAGAAGGAATGTTGAATGTTCTAACCATAGACCTCTTCCAAGCTCCCTAACCTCTGGGATAAGGAATGTCGACCATAGAACTCTTCCAAGCTCCCCAACCCCGGGGAGAAGGAATGTCGAACGACAAAAGGAAACGAGATGCTTTAGCTCCTGAGCAGGCGAGGAGCGAGCATACCTATTGACGCCTTTCAAGACGCTCGCCTTCTCATAGGGAAGGTGAAGTTAAAGTGTTTTCGTCATCTTCGGATGATGCAGCGCCCAGACAAGGCTGGTGTCGAGCTTCCAGACCTCTGAAAAGGAAGATGGACACAGTCAATCAGCGTCCTATCATGTCACCTCAAGCTACTGGTTGTAGGCGTTGGAGCAGTCCTGAGCGTTTTCATTCTACCGAAGAAAGCTCTCCTGCCAAGCATCCTTTAAGGACGTCAGCAACTGTCAAGAAATGTCCAACTTACCCAGTTGCAGGACAGTTGTCTGAGCCTGGCTTGACCTCGGTTCATGCTCCTCCTCCTCCATCAGTCTGGTTATCGTCCTCTGGACGCTCTGCGTGCTATTTAAACGGCGTAGAAAGCAAGCTTGTGGGAGAAGTGATGTCTCCTGTACCACAACAAGTGGACCCTACTTTAAATATGCTGCAAGATATACAACATAAACACTCTTCGCTCGTGCAAGTTTATCAGCCTGCGGACAACAAGAGAGTAGCAGGCCTGGACCCTGAGCGTCAGGTAGCTTCACACCTGGACGCCAAGCGTCGTAAGGCTTCTAGTCACGAGGTTCTTGACGACGAACGTCTTTACAACTCCGTTGTTAAATGGCGTGTTTCAGCCGGGACGCGACGTCGAACGTCCGGCGGGACGCGACGTCGAGCGTCGAAAAGCTCATGACATGGACGTGTACGCTTTCCACAGTTCAAAATTCATTACAAAGTAATGCAAAACTTTGGGTCACACAAAGGGATCAGATTGACTCTAGTGGCCCACTTTTGGGCCTCAAGAGAGTGGTTCACAGAGGTTCTGGAATGGATGGTAAACAATCCAAGAAGCTTTTCATTAAGAGTAGTTCTCCTCAAAAAACCCCACGTGGAAAGATACCATCAACAATCTCCAAGCTCTTCATCTATCTGTCTTCAGATTATCGGAAAACTCACAAAAGCTAGAGGTTTTTCGAAGGAAGCAGCTAGGACTATTGCAAGAGCAAGACGGACGTGTACCGTATAGGTTTACCAATCCAAGTGGGAAGTGTTTTAGAGAGTGGTGCAGAGTCAACTCTGTTTCCTCTTTCAGTACCTCTATAACTCAGATTGCTGACTTCCTGTTGTATATTCGAAGGAAACTTAATTTTTTCATCCTCTACCATCAAGGGATACAAGAGTATGTTAGCAACTGTATTCAGGCCAACACTTGGACCTTTCTAATGTTAAAGACCTACAGGAACTTCTCAAATCGATTGAAACTTCAAAGCAATAGTTCCAGGATTCACCAGCTTGGAATCTGGATTTAGTCCTGAAGTTCATTAAGAGTGACAGGTTTGAGCCCTTGCATTCAGCTTCATTTAAGGACCTCACGATGAAGACACTATTTTTAGTCAGTCTAGCGACAGCTAAAGGAGTCAGTGAGATTCATGCTTTTAGTTAAAACGTTGCTTTTCTCGAGATACAAAGCTATCGGCTCATTTTAGTTAGGTTTTCTCGCCAAGAATAAACGCTCTTCTCAACCTTGGCCCATGGCTTTTGACTTTCTGAACCTTTCGGATGTGGTTGGTGAGGAGTTGGAGAAGGGTCCTGTTTCCAGTAAGACCCCTGAAGTTCTTCCTGGACTGAACGGAAAAGTTGCGAGGCAAGACAGAAGCTCTTTGGTGCTCTGTCTAAAAGCCCTCGTTACAGAGGTCGAAGAATGCACTTTCATTCTTCATCAGGCTCTTAATAAGAGAAACAATTGCACATTGTAGTAAGGCAGACCGCAAGAGTTTTTAAGTCAGATGCATGAAGTTAGAACTGTAGCAACTTTGGTGGCCTTCAGGCAGAATAGATCGTTGCAGAGTATTATGAACATAACCTTTTGGAGGAGTAAATCTGTGTTCGCTTCACATTATTAAAACTTGTCCAGACTCTTTATGAGGACTGCTTCACTCTGGGACCATTCGTAGCAATGAGTGCAGTAGTGGGGGAAGGATCCACCACTACATTCCCATAATCCTAATACCCTTTTCTGCTCTTGGAACTTTTGTATTTTTATGGTTGTTCGTGGAGATTGCGACAGTCTTACACAATCATTGACTTTAGCCAGGTGGTCATTTTGTTCCTTGAGAGCGCCCTGGAACAAGGATATTGGAGGAGGGCCTGTCACATAGAGGTTTTTAGACTGGTTTGACAGCTCCTAGAGGTCTTTAGCCCCCTGGGTGGATCGCTGGATCTCATAAGGAAAGCAGACATAATGAAGAAATTCATAGAAGTCAGCTTCCTTATCAGGTACGAACCCTTAAGCTTGTTTATTAACTCTTAAGTAAAATTCCAATAATGTTGGCTGTCTCTAACCCTCAACCAAAGGTGGTAATCAGCTATATATATATAACCACCGGGTAAGTTTTATGTTCAAAAATATTTTCATCATAAAATAAGTTTTTTAACATACTTACGCGGTAGTTATATATAATTAAATTCCCACTCTCCTCCCCTCTAGAGACTAGAGGCATGGAAGATCTGAGGAATCATGGAATGGTTCCAGGTACCTCGCTAGGGGCGCGCAGGTAGTACACCTGGCTACCCAATCTGCGATTGCCGTGAGTTTTGAGATTTCTGCCGGACGTCAGGGACGTATGGCTATATATATAACTACCGGGTAAGTATGTTCAAAAATTTATTTTATAATGAAAATATCATTTGTTCCGACAGATACAAACCTTAGCTATTTATAGGGAATACAGTACTTTCGGCGCAGCTGAAAGACGAGCCATGATAATTTTAGTGAGGGATAACTACCCCATCTGCTAGTTAGCGGGAGGGGGGGTGGGGTAGATTGGCTACCCCGCTCACTCACACCTCTCGGCTGAGTAACCACTTTACTTTTTGGCTCGGTAGAGGACCGACATGCTGCCCTTCTCTCCCGCAAAGACTTGCCTTGATGTTTTTTGCTTATTTTTTATTTTTATTTTTTGCTTTTCTTGTGTTTTCATTCATCTTACATATGAGTGTATATATGTATAAATGGAAATACTGTATACGTTGTTAGATATGTGTAACTTTAATTGCTGTTGACATCGTATCAAACTGCCTCCGCCATAAGGGAGTTGTCATTGCCACCCTACCCTTCGACTGTTGGTCAGCAGGTTCTCAATACTGCTGTGTGTTTGCTTCATTACAGAATTAAAGTATATAACAGTTCAGCTCCCTTTTGAGGAATTATCTTAACAATAGTGTATTTTTAAATATAAAACTTACCCGCTGGTTATATAAGAATGGCTAGCGTCCCTGACGCCTCGGTAGGAAATTCAGAATTCCCGCGTGGCTTTCGCTGATATGCCAGGTGTACACTAGTGCCCTCTCGGTACAACAGGTAGAACTATACCCACCTCTTCAGATTTTCACTGCCGGCTTGGCCGTCGGTTCTATTGGAAATTCGCTCTCGCATTTTACTCTATTTGGACGTTACAGTATTTGGTGATGTATTAACGTTTTTTGAGTTTAGGCTTTCGTCTTTTTCTTTTATTTGAACTGTGTTCACGTATTTATAGCTTAAAAGGTAAGATTAAAAGATTTACAGTATCGACCTTTTTTAAACGTCACTAAAGCATAGGACGAAAGATAAATATTTTGTCCATTGATGACATCACAGCCTTATGCCGTAGGCTATAAGTCAACTTGCTTTTACAAATAATTATAAGTGAATACTTTCTTTTGAAATATTAAGTTATAATTTTGAATATAAAACTTATCCGCTGGTTATATAAGAATGGCTAGCGTCCCTGACGCCTCTGTAGGAAATTCAGAACTCCCGCGTGGCTATCGCAGATATGCCAGGTGTACACTAGTGCCCTCTCGGTACAACAGGTAGAACTATACCCACCTCTTCAGATTTTCAATGCCGGCTTGGCCGTCGGTTCTATTGGAAATTCGCTCTCGCATTTTACTCTGTTTGGACGTTATTTGGTGATGTATTAACGTTTTTTGAGTTTAGGCTATCGCCTTTTTCTTTTATTTAAACTGTGTTCACGTATTTATAACTTGAAAGGTAAGATTAAAAGATTTATCGACCTTTTTTAAACCTCACTAAAGCATAGGACGAAAGGTAAACATTTCGTTCATTGATGACGTCACAGCCTTATGTCGTAGGCTATAAGTCGACTTGCTTTTACAAATAATTATAAGTGAATACTTTCTTTTGAAATATCAAGTTATAAATTTAATTAAAGGATTATTAATCTAAGATAAATTTATCCCTTTAATAGTTTTTCTTGAGGTAATCTTCAATCTGTTTGCAAAGATTAACTAGCGTTCAGTTGTTACGCAGTTATCAATATTGTTACAATGCTACAATATTTCATAGATATTTTTATGAATAGTACATTCTTCCTACTTCTCAAGTTTTTTAGTTGTACAGGCGCTCCCCTACTTACGAACATTCGAGATACGAACAACGGTACATACGAACATGTCTGCGCGCGTGTCGAAAAATGTTCGGAAAGAGATGCTGTAAGTTAGATTTTGTATTGCGCGCCTTTTTCCGAGTAGTGCTTCTTTCCGCCGCTAATACCGACGCTTGGCGCTGTGAGAGCTCACCCAGCATCCACCTTCCTCTGCCCAGTTCGTTGCAGTGCGTAAGTGCGTGAACGTATCTCCAGTGCGCAAAGAACTTTTTTCATTTTTATCATTAAATATCTCGTGCATCCATTATTCAATATGGTTGGTGAAAAGCGAAAGGCTTCTAGTGAGAGTGGTAGTGCTAAGAAGAGGCAAGCCATTTCATTTGAAACGAAAGTGGCAATAATAAAGAAGCTTGATTCGGGTGAGAAAATGGTGAACGTTGCGCGGGCATACAACTTGAATCGTTCGACCGTCGGTACCATTTATAAACAGAAAGATCGTATAATGGAACATGTGAAAGGTGCAGTGCCGATGCAATCGACGATCATTAGTAAAAGAAGAGGGAAAATCATAGAAGAGATGGAGAAACTTCTCACCATTTGGCTCGAGGATCAGCAGCAGCGGCGTATTCCTCTGAGCCTTATGCTCATTCAGGAGAAGGCCAAATCTATCTTTGCGGATGTCAAGGCTAAGGCTGGGGAAAGCGCTGCCGAAGAAACGTTTTCTGCCAGCCACGGGTGGTTTTCCCGTTTCAAGAAGAGGGCTAATCTCCACCATGTGTCCGTGTCCGGAGAGGCAGCATCTGCGGACAAAGAGGCTGCCGAGCGATTCCCCCAAGTGTTGAAGGAGATCATTGAGGAGGGTGGCTATTCGGCTAAGCAGGTCTTCAATGTCGACGAAACGGGTCTTTTTTGGAAGAAAATGCCAGAGAAGACCTACATTAGCCGTGAGGAGAAGACGATGCCCGGATTTAAAGTGGCTAAAGACCGCCTAACCTTAATGCTTGGGGCGAATGCTGAAGGGAGCTACAAGCTGAAGCCGCTGCTAGTTTACCGGGCAGCTAACCCTCGAGCCCTGAAGATGTGACAAAAAGCTCTCTCCCCGTTATATGGATGTCAAACATGAAGGCATGGGTAACACTCGCTATATTTGAGGACTGGTTCTTCCACCATTTTATCCCAGAAGTGAAGTTGTATTGCCGGGAAAATGGAATTCCATTCAAGATCTTGCTGGTGCTGGACAATGCCCCTGGCCACCCCCCGCACTTGGATGATTTTCATCCTGATGTCAAAGTTGTGTACCTGCCGCCAAATACAACTTCACTTCTGCAGCCGATGGACCAGGGCGTTATCGCCAATTTCAAGAAATATTACACCCGACGGACGTACAGGATGGCCTTGAAAGCAGTGGATTCTGACCCCGAGATGACCTTACGGAGCTACTGGAAGTCGTATAACATCTTTAACTGCGTAAAAAACATTGATGCATCATGGCGTGAGGTTACCGAGGTCAACCTCAACGCCGTGTGGAGGCCTCTATGCCCTCAGTTCGTCAACGACTTCCGTGGCTTTGATCAGGAGAGCATCAATAAAGAAATTCTCAGCACTCTTGTCGGCCTAAGTGACAAACTCGAGCTTGACCTGCAGGAGGAGGACTTCGAGGAATTGCTTGAGTCCCATGGGGAGGAAATGAGTAACCAAGACCTCATGGAGTTGGAGGCTCAGCAACGTGTCGAGGAGGAGGAGGAGGAAGAAACGCCTGTCCCCATGAAGAAATTCGAGACGAAACTCTTGGCCGAGGGGTTTTCGCTCATAGATAAAGCCATCGCACTCTTCGAGCAGCAAGACCCAAATATTGAACGTTGCACAAAGGTTGCAAATCAATTGAATGATGCCATACAGTGCTACCGCATCATTTATGATGAAAAAAAGAAGAAAACTGTGCAGTCGTCGTTAGATCGCTTCTTTCGGCCAGTTTCTAGTAAATCCTCCAAGGAAGATACTCATCAACCCTCATCTTCTCCTCGACCCTCAACTTCTTCCTACATTGAAGTTACGGAGGAGGAAGTAACTTTTGAAGCCCATTCCAGCGATGACGATGACCCTCTCATGATATAAAATCCTCCTCTGCCGCCTCCTCCTCCTCCATCATCTCCTTAAGCATTGAGTACATCTTCCAAAAGTAAGTTAAACTTCATTTTATTTATCTTATTACGTACATGTACATACTGTGTGTGTGTCTCTCTCTCTCTCTCTCTCTCTCTCTCTCTCTCTCTCTCTCTCTCTCTCTCTCTCTCTCTCTAACATACGTAGTACAGTACTGTACGTATTCTCTCCATTTTATTAAATGTTTTTTTCAGTACAAACCAATACAGGTTACTTATACAAGCCTTAAACATACTTATATAAACCTTCAATATACTTATACAGTACTGTATATGCCTTAAACATAAATTATAATACAAAATATAGCACTGAAGCAACTTACGAACAAATTGAACTTACGAACGATCGTTCGGAACGTAACTCGTTCGTAAGTTGGGGAGCGTCTGTACTATATAAAAGGAACATTTTATTTTGAAATTAATTGATCCTGTCAGTACTTTTCCTTAGTCCGAAATTAAAGGAAGTTAAATTTCACTTGTTTATACGAATCGATGTACATGATTCTATGTATCGTTGTCTCCTTAGTGGAATACTAAAATTATTTTTATATGAAGTGTAAATGTTCCAATAAATATGGGTGATGATTCATCTCTTATTGGAATTCCTTAATTTAAGGGTTTATTTTGTTATAAATATTATACCTATTAAGGTAATATTTATTACTTATTTAATTTTTCGCTGCATTTATATTGGATTCAGTCTTTTTTCATTGCCATTCGAACGATTGAGAGAATGGCAAGTCTCTCTTTAAATGAGTTCATTTCGTTTGAGAGAACGTATACTATGATTTTCAAATGATTGTGAAGCTTTCTTTTTAATAAACAATGGAATGAAATTTTTTGGTGTTAAATTACGCAGTGAATTTTATTCAGTGGAGAGTGCTTCAGTTCGGATCTGTCGTTATCCTAGTCTTAGACCTCTGTGAGGCTCCCGGGAGGGGAGAAATTAAGTCGAACGACGAAAGGAATCGAGAGAGTAGCCAGGGGCTACAGTCTTTTTAGACCCAAACAGAAGTACTCTTGAGTGCAGAGCGCTCACCTTCGTTATAGATAAAGCAAGGTATTAGTGTTGTCAAATATTATAGGCGCTTTTCAGGCGCTGACCTGAAAACAATATTAGATTCCTTCTGCGTATTTACGTTTCTAACAACAGCTCTCGTTTATGATGAAGTCTTATCGTACAGCTGTTGACGGTGATCCTGGGCGTTAGCCTTCAGTGGTAGACCCGTTGTCGCAGAGGCGGCCTGCTCTCTCTGGGACCGACGTGATATCGCACAGGCGGTCTCCCAGTTTCACTGTTCAGCGGCAGGTTGATGTAGATTTGTCTCGGCACAGCTCTGTTTCACAACAACTATTAAAATAAGCAGACAGCCGATCATTAGTTTAAGCTTAATGACGTTCGCCAAATGGCAGGCGAGAGGCGCAAGCAAGACGAGGCTCAGAAGTTAATTAATGAAGGCGCTGAGTGTAAGTGCCAGCGCCAGCGTGACCAGCGGCGGTAGCGCTAATATCACGTGAGCGCGGTGCACCAGGATGAGGCGAAGCGCCAGCGCCAGCTGGATTTATTCTGTTATAAATCAATCGTGACAGCAAACCAAGGCAAGTGGCTGTCAATTGGTTGTGGATATGGAACAGCGCAAGCGTGTCCATGTTACCACTGATGCGCTTGCTTAGCTCCAATCTCTGATTTGTTAGAAGTAGACCCCGATGAGGTTCTCTCTCACAAGGATCAATTGTAGGATATCTCAGAGAGAAAAGAAGAGAAACCACCTCAACATTCGGTGGACTGATATAAATCTAGTCTTCTCGGAATTTTTTCCAGACTGTTTTACACCAGTTACTCCGCGATCTTCCCCTTATGAGTTTACTTGCTCTCCAAGCAAGTGTGTTGCGATTCTTGAATGGGAAGCAATCGAGTGTTTTTTTTCTTCCACGAGAGGAGCGGAAGTCAGAAGAGTTATATTTAATCCTGGCTCTTCCTCTGGAATCTGAAGCACAGTCAGGGAAGACAAAGTTGGTCCTCTTAGAAGGTCGCAGAACCTAGACTTGGTCATCAACAATCAATACGTCCGAGACCTTTCAGGAGTCATATGTTTTCTAGTAATTTATCCCTCAGTTACTGATGTTTACTGAAAGTTTTTCTGTTGAAAAAAGGCGACGTGTTAGTGGCAAAAGCGCGCAAGACGTACAGTGGAATCTCTACACACGAACGTATCTACATCTGAATTTTCCAACATCCGAAGTAAAATTTGAGCAAATTTTTGACTCTACACCCGAATTTTATTTCGACACGAAGTAAGCAATTTTCGTCATACCGGTTGTATCCGAATTTTTCGACACGTGGAGTACAATTCGAACACATTCCTACTCTACACCCAAATTTTTTTTTCGACACCCAAAGTAAACAATACTCGTATGCGTAGTTGGTGCTCATAGCGCCTAATGTGTTTTTTATTTCCTCCAATAGAAGACAGCACTTTGACCTCGGAGGGACCCTCAATTAACGTGGCTTGGGACATACCTCTGTTCTCGTTGGCTTAGTGTGGTTGTGCCCTGTGCGTTCTGCTATTAACTGTTGTAATCGTGATTTTTTATGTTCATCCTTTTACGGTATTTTACGTAAATCATGGGTCCTAAAAGGCTTAGTTTCGCAAGTGTTAGTGGTAGTGGTGAGAAAAGGAATAAGGGAATGCTTTCTTTAGAAGTAAAGCAAGGAATTATTGAAAAGCATGAGCGTGACGTCCGTATGAGTGAACTTACAATAAGTTCGGCGCAAATAAAAGAGGTGTTAGGAAAATATCAAGACGTGGTCGACTTCATCGATAAATACCATTCAAAGAAATTGCAGGTTTGTCGTGTAGTTGCGCAGTTTGATGATGTTTCCCTAACTTATTTTCGAAACATTCTGAAAGGCTGTACCAAGCAACTTTCTATCGATAGCTTCTTTAAAAAAACTGCGAAGCGAACTCATGATGAAGAGGAAGGAAGTTGTTTAAAGAAAACAGCAAAGAGTGAAGAGAAAAAAATTCAATAAATTTTAAGTGTAGAGAGTGAAAGTGATTAAAATTAATCATCAAAAAGAAAAAAAGAAAATGTAAAAAAAAAATATAAAATATAGAAAAAAAAAAAATAAGCTAAGCTATGTTAAAGTTCACTTAGTGTAAGTTAGAATAAGTTACGGTTGTGTACGTTTATCGTAGTTAACCTCTCTACCTCCTCGCCGCCCGTCCGTCTCCTCTCTGCGTAGCAAGACCAACAACACCTGCGCTGGAGTATTTAAGGTAAAATGACGCTAAAAACCCGTTTCTTATTTATCATTTTTTGATAATTCTTCTTTTTTACATGTCTATTATCTAATTTAGTGTGCATTATTCTCATGGGAAATTATGTGTAGTAGTTTATTAAGAAGTTATCGTAGGTTTTTGGGCTCAACACGGATTAATCCTATTTCAATGTATTCTTATGGGAAAATTCGTTTATACATCCGAACATTTTCTACATCCGAAGTTGGTTCTGGAACGGATTAAATTCGTATGTAGAGGTACCACTGTATAATTCTTCGAGAGAAGAGGTGCTCAGTTTGCTTCTGTTTACACTTCCTCTCCGCCCCCAGTTTGAGGAATTGTTTAGTACTTTCTTCTGGGTTCGGGTGACTACTGTTAACGATATCTCATAGCATGGGATATGTTCAGGTCACGCTCTAGGCGCACTGGGAATGTCATAGGGACTCTCCCAGGTCGCTCTCGGGGCTGCGGTTGACGATCTCTTCTAACCTTCGCTCACACTTGAGGTGGCGCACAAGCTGCCCCGCGAGTGTAGGGTTGGTCTGAGCTAAAGGAGGTCAATTTCATCTCTTTTTAGCGTTTACGATTTCTGGGGGGGAAAATGTTTTCTCCTAAAAGAGTGAGGACTACCACTAGATCAAAGGTATGGTTTTCCATTAGTATCATATAGCATAGTTCTCTGATGCTCAGCAGCGTCTCCTCGCAAAGATAGGCTCTTGTGTCGGGAGGCGGTAGAGCAGACGCTTGTAGCGGCTCAGACGCACATGCATGCTCAGACGCTGACAGTCAAAGTTGATCCTTTCAACTAGTTGTCCCATCCTCGCGGTCGGCGGGATACACGTCTCCACTCATGCGGACGCATACTACACGCGAGCATCTCTTGACAAACATGGCAACCTGAAATTCTAAGCAACCTAGACGGATGTTCCATGGCAACCTAAAATTCTAAGCAACCTAGACGCATGTTCCAGCCTGGACATATACTGGATAAGGTCAGTTGGGTTTTTCCTCATGTTAGACTAACAGTTGCTCCGGTGTGCCACTGACCGGACACGATACTGTTGTCCCAGGGCAGCACGCTGTAGAATTACAGGAGGCGAGTCGTACACAGAGCGCTGTATCCACTCGACAAGGTGAACGCATACAGCACGCTAGCACCCTACGGGGATGCAAGCACAGGCAACATTTTAGTCGCATATTAGATGTATACAGTCTAGTCGTTGGCTCACAGCAGTATGGACAGACTGTTGTCTTGTCTTCGCGTCGCTCTCACCTCACAGCTAACGCTTTCTTGCGTCAAACTTTGACTTCGTGTGTTGAACATTTGGTGGTACACATGATCAGGTCTCAACTTCACAGCATGAGGTTCATGTGGTTGATGCTTCTTTTCAGCAGGCCTACCTTCAGTATTGGTTTCTTACGACTGATATGGATGTATGTTGGGAGGAGGTCTAGATCTTGTCTCTCTCTCTCTCTCATGACTTGATGAGCATATACTGCAGGCTGGAACCATACTGGTCCCAGGCTGGGCTCATGCTGGGTGTTTGCTGGAAGAATGTCATCACTCCGTTTTTTTTCTGTGTCAGGATCACGAACGCTTTATTTTTTAAACCATCAAGCTTTAGGTATAGCTGCCTCCAATATTTTCGAAAACCCCTATGATCAAGAGGCTGTTCGAAAGAGACAGCTGAGGCTATCGCTGGTACAAGGGACCGTTGCTTCAAGGATTTACGACCCAATTTGGGTGTTTTATGGAGTAGTGTAGAGCTAAAGGGCTCTTCATTTGGTAACTCTAGAACAAGTGGCCTGTTTCTCCTCAGACCTTGGAAGGAAAAACACATTTTTTCCTCCTCGACCATCAAGGGAGTATGCGGACAGTTGTCTGCAGACGCAGAAGATTGCATCTATCAAATAAAGACCTTATAGATCTTCTCAGGTCATTAAGATAATTTAGAAGGGTCAGCAAGATGCTCCAGCCGAAATTTAGGATTCGTTTCTGGAATTTCTTGATAGCGACAGATCCGAGCTTTTACATTTGGTTTCATTTTAAGGCCTAACTTTGGAGACTTATTAAATAAGTCTACTATAGTTGAGAGCAGTGAAGTTCAATCTTTTAGCAAGAACATAGACTTCACAATGGTTAAGCCATAGGCTCCTTGCATCTTGGATTCTTGATCATGAACAAACATCCTTCTCATCCATGGGCTAAATCTTTCGGGATCTTTATCCTCTCAGATTTGGTTTATGAAGGACTATGAAGAATATTTTACCCGGTTAAAACGATGGAGTTTTATTGGGACAGGACCAAAGAGGTTAAGAGTCTATTCATGACTCTTTGGTGCACGGTCAAGAAGCCTGCGCTATCTGTGTATAACACGCTCTGTCGTCTTGTATAGACTTTAATGACAAGAGTTCTTTCAGACTGTTGGTTAGCAGATCGTAACATGTCGAAAGGGTAAAGACTCATGAAGGTAGAGCTATAAGAGCTTCTGTAACTTTTAAACTAATCTGTTCTCTGCAAAGCATCGCATATACAGCCTTGTGAAGGGCTATTCCTGTATTCGCCTTGCTTTTCTTAGATCGTATTCAGTCTCTTTATGAGGTCGTCTACATTTTGGGTTCACTCGTAATAGCGAGTGAAGTAGTAGGGGAGACATTCACCACTACATTTCCCTATATTCCTAGCACCCCTGTTCTTCTCTTGGAACTATTATATAGGTTTTTATGATTGTACGTGAAGATTGGTCGACAATCCTCCGCAATCTTTGACCTAGTCAGGTGGTCATTTTGTTCCTAGAGAGTGCCTGGAACAAGGGTATTGGTTGAGGTCCTGTCATGTTACAGGTTATTGAACCGTTTGAGGTTATTGAACCGTTTGACAGCTCCTAGAGATCAACAGCCCCCTTGGTGGACCACTGGATCTTCTAAGGATAGCAGACAAAATGAGGTAGAGCATTACTGTCGGCTTCCTTATCAGGTGAGAACCTCTTAGGCTAAGTAGTTTGTGTAACGCTTAAGTGAATTTCCAATTATGTAGCTGTCTCTGACCCACCACCAAGGGTGTCAATCAGCCATTCTTATATAACCAGCGGGTAAGTTCTATATTTAAAAATGATATTTTCATAATAAAATAAATTTTTTAATATACTTACCCGCTGGTTATATAAGTTAAAAACCCACCCTCCTCCCCTCTAGAGACCATGGGGCATGGAAAATCTGAAGAGGTGGGTATAGTTCTATCTGTTGTACCGAGAGGGCACTAGTGTACACCTGGCATATCTGCGATAGCCACGCGGAAGTTCTGAATTTCCTACCGAGGCGTCAGGGACGCTAGCCATTCTTATATAACCAGCGGGTAAGTACAGGTATTGCTCGACTTAAGACCGAGATAGGGACAGAGAGACGAGTCATAAGTCGAGTTCGTCGTATGTCGAACTAGAAAAGTGAAGTTTCCGTAGATTTATTTTGATACGTTATGATTCGGCAATCATCTGGATCCTATTTTGTCAATATTTTATTTCTGTATCATTATTCCATTTTCTTGTTTCATAGGATATCATATGCTCTATAAATGCATTATTATATTCTATTCATCAATTTTGGAAGCATTTTACAATCGAGTACTGAAAATTTTGTTTACCTTTGGTTATGATCAGCTGATCTGAAAGTGCCGCTACCTACCGTATCAAAATATGGCGTACATACGTATGGCATATTTTTTTATCATTTCTTAACTTATTAGAAATATCTTCATGATGAATATTACATCAACGCCTATATGTTACGGGAAATCAGTTTCCATACAGTTCGTCTAATCATTAGGTATAATGCGAAATCGTTGTAGCTCTTTCTGTGTGTGTGCGCTCGCTCTCGCAATCGCATAGGGTAGTTCATTTTTAAAGCTTCATACAGTATTGTAGTTCAATATTAAGCCTTTATATTTCATTAGACATTACTGTGTTTAATTGTGGTTTATTAAAGGACGTTTATATATTATTTTTCAATTTCTTGAGCATATCAATAATCAACAAATACTTGATTTACTTTCGGTTGGCATCAGCTGATCTCAAGGTCACGCTGCCGTATAACTATTATGAGCACATATATATAGTGCGAATAACACTGATTTATATAATTTTCTTGACATTCGAAATTTCTTCATAATGCATATTACATCAGCGCCAATGTTATAGGCTATCACATTTTCCATACAGTTCGTTTATAGACCTTATTATTAGTTATAAAAGGAATACGAATCTCTCTCTCTCTCTCTCTCTCTCTCTCTCTCTCTCTCTCTCTCTCTCTCTCTCTCTCTCTCTCTGTATTTTGTTTTTAATTCAGTTGTATCTTCATATTTTTTTTTTGAAAATTATTGAAAAATTCTATATATCATTATTCGATGTTTCGATTATAGGAATAGTAACGCATCGGAAGGAAATCACTTGATTTGCCTCTCGCCTTCCGCCAGAAATATGACGTCATCAGACTTTTTTCTTAAATTTACGGTAAATTGTACTAATCTTATAACTAATGATACAGACCACTAAAACACTTGATATCGTTACTGGGTGTTTCGATGATGGGAATGCTGTAATAAGATTACTCGGTAACAATGAAAGGAGATCATTCGGTTTGTCAGCGCGCTTCTGCCCGGTGCATGACGTCACAAGTCACGTGACGTACAGTAATCTCTACGAAGAATGACTTGCAAAATATGTAAATTCATTTTCTTTGTTTTTCGCAAGAAATGAAAAGAAATACTAACTTAACAAACAAAAGTATTTTATGTTTATAATGTAAAAGGAAATATATTATTTTCAAGAAAATATTTGCCCTAAAAGTATATTTTCTTTGATAAACATCGATCCATTATCAGAGATTAAAAAAGTAGTATGCTACGTAGCGTATTTACGCTACGTAGTACTCATGACAACCGATACAGACCCTCAAAATACTTTGTATCATTATTTAATATTTCGATAATGGAAATACTAATATTAATCGTTAGCCTATTGGAAGGAAATCACTGAATTGCCCGGATGCTTTCCGCCGGTGATGTGACGTCACCAGACATATGAACAACACAGATATTAAAACTTTTCTTAATGTATTTTTAACTGAGAATAAATACTGAATATTAACAATAAAAGAAAATAGTAATTTACCAAGATAAATCAGTTTATATGTTTACAAGAAAATAGATTATTTTCAAGGAAATATTCGTCCTATTTCCGGTAAACTTGTGACGTTATCACCCTGAAAAAATGGTCGTAAAGTCGAATAGTCTTATGTCGCATAGGTCGTAAGTCGAGCAATATCTGTATATTCAAAAATTTATTTTATTATGAAAATATCATATTTAATTAAAGGATTATTAATCTAAGATAATTTTATCTTTTTAATAGTTTTTCTTGAGGTAATCTTCAATTTGTTTGCGAAGATTAACTAGTGTTCAGTTGTTACGCAGTTATTAGTATCGTTACAATACTACAATAGTTCGTAGATATTTTTATGAATGCCTGTAGTACATTCTTCCTACTTCTCAAGTTTTTTAGTTGTACTATATAAAAGGAACATTTTATTTGGAAAGTAATTGATCCTGTCAGTACTTTTCCTTAGTCAGAAATTAAAGGAAGTTAGATTTCACTTAATGTTTACTGTATACGAATCGATGTACACGATTCTATGTATCGTTGTCTCCTTAGTGGAATACTAAAATTATTTTTATATTAAGTGTAAATGTTCCAATAAATATGGGTGATGATTCATCTCATATTGGAATTCCTTAATTTAATGGTTTATTTTGTTATAAATATTATACCTATTAAGGTAATATTTATTACTTATTTAATTTTTCGCTGCATTTATATTGGATTCAGTATTTTTCATTGCTATTCGAACGATTGAGAGAATGGCAAGTCTCTTTAAATGAGTTCGTTCATTTCGTTTGAGAGGACGTATACTATGATTTTCAAATGATTGTGAAGCTTTCTTTTTAATAAACAATGGAATGAAAATTTTTGGTATTAAATTACGCAGTGAATTTTATTCAGTGGAGAGTGCTTCGGTTCGGATCTGTCGTTATCCTAGTCTTAGACCTCTGTGAGGCTCCCGGGAGGGGAGAAGTTAAGTCGAACGACGAAAGGAATCGAGAGAGTAGCCAAGGGCTACAGTCCTTTTAGACCCGAACAGAAGTACTCTTGAGCGCAGAGCGCTCACCCTCGTTATAGATAAAGCAAGGTATTAGTATTGTCAAATATTATAGGCGCTTTTCAGGCGCTGTGCTGAAAACAATATTAGATTCCTTCCGCGTATTTACGTTTCAAACAACAGCTCTCGATGATGAAGTCTTATCGTACGGTTGTTGATGGTGATCCTGGGCGTTAGCCTTCAGTGGTAGACCCGTTGTCGCAGAGGCGCCCTGTTATCTCTGGGACCAACGTGATATCGCACAGGTGGTCTCCCAGTTTCACTGTTCAGCGGCAGGTCGATGTAGATTTGTCTCGGCACAGCTCTGTTTCAGTACAACTATTAAAATAGGCAGACAGCTGATCGTTAGTTTAAGCTTGATGACGTTCGCCAAATGGCGGGCGCGAGGCGCAAGCGGAGCCTGAGCGGACGCGAGACATGGCTCAGAAGTTAATTAATGAAGGCGCTGAGTGTAACCGCCAGCGCCAGACAAGCGCCAGCGCGACGACCCACGCCAGTCGACTCACGAGTGGGCAGAGCACCAGCGCGACCAGCGCTAACATCACGTGTGTGCGGTGCACTAGGATGAGGCGAAGCGCCAGCGTCAGCTGGATTTATTCTGTTATAAAATCAATCGTGACAGCAAACCAAGGCAAGTGGCTGTCAATTGGATGTGGATATCCTGCTGCGCATGATTCATTTACCGCAATCCAGACCAGTGCTCTTCACGCGATCACCAGCGTGATCGGCGCAACGATCACCAACGCGATCACTCTCGAGTTCCATCAGGGGTACAGGCGGACAGGTCAACATCGCGCTCCCCTCCCTGCAAGCGCAGAACAGCCCGCTCGCCGGAGGAGGGGAGGTTTCTGGACAAGTCTAAGGATCTTTCTTCCTCCATTGCAGATTCTCAACAGGCGAACCCTCGTGTCGAATCCTCCAAGGGATCGAACGATCCCCTTCCGTCCTGAGGAAGTATCTGACAGCGTGACTGTCAGCCAGCAGCCCTGGTTTGGTACCATTGTCAGAGCTCTTATGCAGGCAATGAAGCCTGTGCTTTCTGACTTGGGTCACAAATCAGTGTCAACTTCCTCCGCCCTGAAGAGGAAGAGAGGAGTGCCAGACGTGGTAACTTCTCCAAGGACTATCCTGCCTCCTCACAAGTCCTTACGTAAGGCTCCTACCCCACCTCAGACTTTCTCTCCCTCCTCTGCGAATGAGTATTACCCATCCTCAGGAAAGCCGGAAGATCCGGTCCGTTCCCCCATCGCACCAATAAGGGAAACTCCGCCGCTTCCTGAGAAGTCTCCTCGTATAAATGTGGCAAAGGCCTTACATCCTTCATTGCTGGAGTCCTGCATCCCTCCTAGGAGGGAGCCGAAGGACTCGAAGACTGATCCCAAGTCTTCCGCAAGGACCCGACAGGAACCAGATAGACCTTTGGAGAACGTCCGTGAGTCTCCCCAGGAAGAGCCTCTGGGGACGGGAGACTTTGTTGCCAGTCCGTCAGGAGGAGAGCACCAGGAGTCAGAACATAAATTCTGGCAAGTCCTGACCCTCATGAGGAACCTCAATGGGATCCCAGACCCAGAGATTCCTCCTCGTGAAGGGAAGGATACGGTCCTGGACCGAATCTACAGCACCCAGAAACCCTCTAGGGCCAGTGCAGCTTTGCCCTGGTCTCAAGGGTTGAGACAAGGTCGAGGGCCAGCTCTCTGAGCTTGCCTCCTCCAGTAGATCCAGTGCCGGTAAAAAGCTCCTCCCTCCTCCTCGAGTACATCAGAGGAGATACTTTGATATCCTAGAGGAGACTTGTTTGAGTCTTCCAGTACTGTACACCATTCGATGGAAGAACTCACAGGGGGAATCCCTCTTGAGAGACACTCCAACCGGCAAGTGTTCTGTTCCGCAACTGAGATCCTAAGCCAGGAGAAAGTTGCGAAGTGTGCCATGCAGGCAACTTCGTGGCTGGACATCTGGCTGCGATCTCTGGGCATCCTAGTACGTTCTGAGGACCTGTCCAAAGAAAGTACCAGGAAGGCACTGGAGACATTCTTACTCTCAGGCACGCGAACCATCGAGTTTCTGGCCCATCAAGTCTCGAGCTTGTGGGCCAACACGATTCTCAAGCGTCGGGACGCAGTGGCTGAGAGGTTCCACCAGAAGGTCCCCAGTTCTGATGTTAGGCTCAGACACTTCCGTTCTTGGTAAGAGCTTGTTTGAGCCAAAGGACGTGGAGCTAGCCTCTGAGAGGTGGAGGAAGTCCAATCAGGATTCCCTTACCCACAAGGCCCTGACATCGAGGCCTTTCAAACCTCCAGCAGCTCAGCAACCCCGTCCAGCTAAGGACACTAGGAAGACAACGACAACGACAGCGAAGCAGAAGGTGTCTAAGCCCTTTCCTGCCAAGGGCAGAAGGGGCAAGAAGTCCTTCAAGGGAGGAGGCAAAAATCCTAGAGGGAACGGCCGAGGCCGTAAACGCTAGGATTGGCAGTCCCCCTGCATGTCCACCAGTGGGCTGATGCCTACAAAGTTGCGCGACAAGGTGGCAGCAACTCGGGGCAGATACCTGGACGTTTTCCGTAATCGGTCAGTGTTATCGCGTCCCATTCATCTCATGTCTACCTCCCCTGACAGTGAATCCAGTGTCATTGAGCTCCCTTACCATGGGATCAGTAAAGGGACAGGCCCTCCAGGCAGAAGTCCAGACCATGTTGAAGAAGGACGCTCTCCAAGAGGCTGTGGACGGGTCCCCAGGCTTCTACAGTCAACTCTTTCTTGTGAGAAAGGCGTCTGGAGGCTGGAGACCAGTCATCGACCTCTCGACACTGAACGGGTTTAAACGTCAAACAGACTCCGTTCAGTATGGAGATGGCAGACACGGGCAGGCTTGCAGTGAGACCACAAGACTTCATGTGCACACTGGACCTGAAGGACGCGTACTTCCAGATCCCAGTCCACCCGTCTTCAAGGAAGTACAGGTACAGTGATACCTCGGTACTCGACCATAATCCGTTCGAGATCCGTGTTCGACCTCCGATTTGTTCGAGTACCGAATTTTTTTTCCCCATAAGAAATAATGGTATATATTCTATTCCGTTCCCAAGCACTCGAACAGGCCCAAAATATTAATAAAACGTGTACCTAAACAACAATAATTATCTAAATGTGTATGAAATTGGTCAGAAAATCCTATAAAACAATTTTAAACCATTTACTGTACTAAAATAAAACAATTTTAAACCATTTTCTGTACTGTAGTGAACATACCTTTGAGCAGCGGTTCGATGGCATACAGGGATGGATGTGGAGAGGATGGAAGGGGGAGGTTACTGCTTGGAAGGAGAGTCCCCTTCCATGATGTGGCGGGGTAGTTCTCCTTCAGGAGTTGTTTCTCTCTCCAATGAAAGGGTGGGCAGATCTATTTCAGGGGTTTCTTCTCTTCTTTGTCTCTTCTTTGGAGGAGAAACAGGCTTTGATGTAGCAGCTTTCTTTTCTTTTGTGAAAAACTGGTCTATTGTTAATTGTTTCAATGTTAGCCTATCTTTCATTGGCTTGTGACCTGGCATCTTCGTCTCGTCCTTGGTAATGTACGTATTGGCTGGCATTTTCTTCCAAAATAACCCAGTCTCATCACAATTAAAGACTTGTTGTGCGATCAAATTTTGTTCATTTATGTACCGATCGAATTCCCCCACGTATTTATCGGCTGCAATTTGATCCGAACTAGCTGCCTCCCCATGCCTAGTAACACGATGAATACCTGTTCTATTACGAAACTTTTCAAACCAACCCCTGCTCGCTTTAAATGTAAATGAATCACTTTCACTGGTACTCGGACTTTTCTTCACTAATTCTTCATAGATATGCAACGCTTTTTCACAAATGAACGCTTCACTAACACTTTCCCCGGCCAACTGTTTTTCTTTAATAAATATTAAAAGCAACTTTTCCATCTCCTCAATCACTTGTGGCCTTTGCTTAGTTACCGCCGTAACTCCCGTTGCAACATTCGCCTTCTTAATCATTTCTTTATGCTTTAAAAACGTAGAAATGGTCGACTTCGCCATTCCGTATTCTACCGCTAAATCGGACACTCGTACACCATTCTCATATTTCGCTATAATTTCCTTCTTCAACTCGATCGTTGTTCGCACTGTTTTCCTCTTCTCCTTCCCCTTAACACTCATTACTTTCTTGGGACTCATTATGAAAGCTAAAAAAGCAATTAAAAGCACTGAAAATCACTAAATCACAACGAATGCTGATCGCGCGTTGTCTGAGTGACGCTCTCGAGAGAACTGATGCTTCCCGAACAAGCGAGAGTGGCCGAGATGGCGCGATCATCACAAAGCCCATGCGGTCGTCACGTGTTCGGCTGGTCGAGTACCGAATTTTTGGTCGAGCACCGCAGCAAAAATTTCTCGAAAATTTTGGTCGAACTCCGAATTGTTCGAGTATAGAGTCGTTCGACTACCGAGGTATCACTGTACTTAAGATTTTGCCTAGACGACAAGATCTACCAGTTCAAGGTGCTGTGCTGCGGTCTCTCCACAGCACCCCAAGTGTTCACCAAGGTGTTCACCCCGATTTCATCATGGGCTCACAGGATCGGCATCCGTCTCCTCCGTTATCTGGACGACTGGCTGATCCTAGCAGACTCGAGGGCAACCCTTCTTCGCCACCGAGACAAGCTTCTCGAACTTTGCCAAGATCTAGGGATCATGGTAAACCTCGAGAAGTCCTCTCTGCAGCCCTCTCAGAGACTGGTATACCTAGGCATGGTCAAAGACACCAATCTCCACAAAGCCTTCCCATCAGAGGACAGGATAGCAAGGCTGAGGAAGGTCAAGAGACCTTTCCTCACACGAGAAGAACTTCCAGCCCAAATGTGGTTACGTCTCCTCGTCCATCTCTCCTCCCTGGCCCGTCTAGTTCCTAACAGTCGCCTCAGAATGAGAACTCTCCAGTAGCGACTCAAGTCGCGGTGGAATCAAGGACACGATCCCCCGGAGACCCTTATCCCTATGGGACAACCGGAACAGACGGATCTCCAGTGGTGGGTGGTAGACAAGAACCTACGAAAGGGAGTGGATCTTCTCGTCCTCCCCCTGGACTTGATGTTGTTTTAGGACGCATCAAAGAAAGGGTGTGGGGGCCCACGTTCTGAACCACAGGACCTCAGGCCTGTGGTCAGAATCAGAAAAGTGCCTCCATATAAATCTGCTAGAAATGAAGGCCATTTATCTGGGCCTTCAACAGTTCCAACAGCACCTGGCGGGTCACTCTGTGGTGGTGATGAACAACACCACAGTGGTGGGTTATATCAACAAGCAGGGAGGTACCTTTTCAGAACAGCTATCCCATCTTGCAGTAGAGACACAGATGGTCCGAAGTCCACTCGATCACACTAGCAGCTCACTTCATTCCGGGCAAAAGGAATGTGCTCGCCGACAGTCTTGAGCAGAGTGACACAGATAGTGAGTACCGAGTGGTCTTTGGATCCTCAAGTAGCCAACAAAGTCCTGACTTTGTGGGGTTCCCCGACTGTGGACCTGTTCGCTACAGCGCCGAGCTACAAGCTCCCGCTGTACTGCTCCCCAGTCCCGGACCCCAAGGCTCTCTGGCAAGATGCCTTCCAACAACGGTGGGACAACATCGATGTGTACGCCTTTCCCCCGTTCTGTCTGATGAGGAGAGTACTCAAGAAGACCAGAATATCGATCAACCTGTCAATGACCCTCATAGCTCCGCTATGGCATCACGCAGAATGGTTCCCGGACCTTCTGCAACTCCTTACGGAGCCTCCAAGGGTACTCCCTCCACGTCATGAGCTACTCAAACAACCACGTGCCAACATCTTCCACAAAGCCGTAGCTTCACTTCGACTTCACGCCTGGAGACTATCCATCATCTCCTCACAGAGAGAGGATTTTCATAAGAAGTTGCGAACAGGATGTCTGGACACCTGCGCAAGTCATCCGCAGGGGTCTACCAGGTGAAGTGTCGAGTTTTCTGTGGTTTGTGTCGTGGAAGGGGTGTATCTCCACTCGATGCCACTATTCCAGCAATAGCGAAGTTCCTCGTGTATTTGCGAGAAGAAATGCGCCTTTCAGTCTGGGCAGTTAAAGGCTATTGCTCTGCCTTAAGTCTTGCCTTCAGGCTCAAAGGAATGGACATTTCTTCCTCGCTGGAACTTTCTCTTCTCATACGAAGCTATGAACTTACCTGCCTTCAGTCGGAAGTGAGACCCCCTCCTTGGAACGTGGTTCGAGTTCTCAGGTCTCTAAAGAGACCTCCCTACGAACCACTACGCCAGGCTTCAGATCGCCACCTTACGAACCACTACGCCAGGCTTCAGATCGCCACCTTACTTGGAAGACGGTGTTCCTGCTAGCTTTGGCCTCGGCCAAGCGAGTCAGCGAACTACATGGTCTCTCATACGACATCGCCCATTCAAGGGGATGGGGGCGAGGTAACGTTCAGGTTCGTCCCTGAGTTTGTTGCCAAGACTCTGGACCCTCGGTTCGATTCTTTCCAGGTTTCGAGCCTCCGTTCTGTAACAGATGACCCAGACCATCTCCTACTTTGCCCAGTAAGGAGTCTGAGGTTGTATCTTAAGAGAACAGCTGCAGTTCGTCCCCAGGTTCAAGCCTTGTTCGTGAGCACTGGGAAAACGAAGAGAAGGGTCACCAGGAATACCATCTCAGCCTGGATTCGCAATAATACACCTGGCCTTGAATCCTGACCCTTCTCCGTCACGTCGCCCTTGAGCGCATGATGTCTGGGGCATAGCTACGTCCCTGGCCTTCAAGAAGAATTATTCAGTGACGCAGGTCCTGCAAGCTGGGGTGTGGAAGCGTCAGACCACCTTCACAGCCCACTACCTGCAAGACGTGACCCACAGGAGGCTCGATACGTTTTCTATTGGCCCTGTGGTGGCTGCATAAAGGCTGGTCTAAACCTCAGGCTCCTTAATGGACAAGTAGCAGAAGGTTGAGGGCATTGTTACCCGGTTTTAGTCTGCATGAATGAAAAGGTATGTCTGGCCCTTATTCTTTTCTTCATCCTCTCTTCCCTTGGAGAAAGCAGCCTCCTGGGTTCTCTGCACAGCTGACCTCAAACCCCTCCAAGGTAAACCATGCTTCCTTGTGTTCCTAGTATTAAGTGTAATACTGTCATGTCCCCATACCCTGACGAGGTGGTATTGGGAGAGTCCTAGCCTAGATTTCCATCTGAGGAACTCCAGGTCAACTTCCAAGGATGAGTCACTTTTCACCTTCGCACACACCTTACGTAGGCCGCAGCAGTTTCACAGCTGCTAGCGAGGAGCAGGGATTCCCTGTTGTCTGAGTACATAGACACTCGAATATGGAATCCCCGGGCAAGCCAAAGCCAGTATGGCAGGGACTTACCACCCTTCCTAAGGGTTAAGTCACCCCAGGTAAATAGCGTGGTTTGTATTTCAGTTACGGAACAAATGACAAATTCGTAGATAATTTGTATTTTTCCTAACTATACAAACCTTAGCTATTTACACATATTTGCCCGCCAGCCCTGTCCCCCGGGATAAGTCCTACCTCTAAGTAAAGTGAAGCACTCACTGTGTGTGTGAGGGGGGAGAGGTAGCAAGCTACCCCTCCCTAACCCCCCCCCCCCCCCGCTAACTAGCGGAGGGGTAGTAAACCCTCGTTAAAACTCTTATGGCTCATCATTTCAGCTACGCCGAAGTAATTACCCCATGTGAATAGCTAAGGTTTGTATAGTTAGGAAAAATACAAATTATCTAAGAATTTGTCATATTCTCTCTCTCTCTCTCTCTCTCTCTCTCTCTCTCTCTCTCTCTCCTCTCTCTCTCTCTCTCTCTCTCTCTCTCTCTCTCTCTCTCTCTCTCTCTCTCTCTCTCTCTCTCTCTCTCTCTCTCTCTCTCTCTCTCTCTCTACAAATGTTATTTTCTACTGAATGATTGAATGTAATGATAGATAAAATTAGTAGAATATTAATTTATTTGCTATTTTTTCAGAGGTTGAACATGTCAAGATGATGAGATTCTTGGGCCACATCTTTGAGGTCACAAGACACTAAGAGGAGAATCATCATCATCAACATCATCTAGGTGCCATATTACCAGGGACGTCAGTTACTATGGCTCACCTTTCCTCTTTTAACTCCGACTTTCTTCAGGAACCAAGGTGCAGATATATGCTGTAGTAATTACAGGTAATTGGGTGACAATACAAAATTTACTGTATCTTTTTTGAGTGTGTGAGAACATAAACCCTGGACAGGTATCGTTCTTGGACACCCCTATTTAGGTATTTAGGGGTCGAGCTCGACCCCAATTCCAAAAAAAAATTCAGGAAAAATTTTAGTTATGCATTAATCTGTATTGTTTGACTTGCTAAAAATACTTCAAAGAATGCTAAAAACTACTGAAAATATAAATGATACCCATCTACAAAATAACTATTTATTGGAAATATATTAAAAATTTAAGTATACAAAAAAAAGACGACAAATATTCACAAAAAAATAGAAATATACATATACACATAAATCCCTTTAGGGACACCTTCTTAGATGGCAAAGCAACAGCGTGTAATTGCTGGAAATGAGTTGGACCCATAGAAGTCAAGATCTGAAATGAGAAAAAGAAAGGTAATTTTTTTTGGCCAAAAAACTAGTCCAAGTTTCACTAAATTTTTCTGGTTCCTAAATGAAATAGGAAGAGGCTAATTTCTTTATAGAATAAACTCATATTATTCTAGAACAGAAATACATAATAAAATATGCACTAAGATGTAATTTACCGTTATATCAGGGGCGAAATCTAAAGGTCATTTTTTGGCGGCCTAGTTTCACAGTGCAAATTTCTTATGAAAATCATTGTATCTCCTGTAAAATATGATATTTATGCATTAAAATATACCAAAATATCACCAATTCTATACAGAACAAGAATATATAGAGATATGCCAACTTACCTTTCGGGTATGTCAACAAAATGGCCGCAGACCGCAACAACTCCTACAGCCCAATCTACCACTTGAAATGGAGAATGGGGGTGTAAATTTCAAGGTGTTATTTATTTATCTAATTATTAGTGGATTGGAATAAAACTGATATGATGGCTTTCTGGATGTTGACAATTATTTTTATCATATAAAATTTAAATTCTTTGAAATAAATTTTAGATAAAAAATGGGTGATATCTATTTTGTAAAGATTAAAATTTCAGTATTTATACAAACAAGTAGTAAAAAAAGAAAGTTTCATGATTTAACCTAGCTATAACTATCAGGTACAGTTCAGATACAAGACAGTTTGAAGCTATAGACAAACAGGCTTCCTGCTCCTCAAACAAGTGGTGTTTGTCATGTGGTCAGTCTTAGGTGGGCAGCTATGACAGTGAGTCCTTTCAGGAAGCTTGATGTGACCAACACAAAATTGATACCATACTTACAGCAAGAGAAAATAGAATTAGTAACTAATAAAAGTAAAAGGATATCAAATAGCAAATCGGTAGCCAATCAAAGTAAAATGAAATCAAAATAAGAAACTGCTGACCAATAAAAAGTAAAATATCAAATTATTATATATACATAAACTATGATCTATAATAATGATGATGATAATAATAATAATAATAATAATAATAATGATGATAATAATAATAATAATAATAATAATAATAATAATAATAAAACACTTTATAAATCAATTTCAAATACCTAATACACATAAGAAAAATATTTACAAATACGAAGGAGAAATTATCAGAGAAATAAGTATCAAACACATGAGGTTGCAAGCTCCTTATTATCATCAACATCTCTTTTCAACTCCATTAGAAGTGTGTTGATGACATCCATGCCGAGGGAATACTGCCTGTTGGCCATTATTGAAGATAAATTCAAAATAGAAAAAAATCAGAAAATTGCGAAAAAAATAAAAAAAATTCAGAAATTAGCATTTGAGGGAAAATGGACCTCATGGCAATATATGGCATCTAAGCCAAAACCAATGTCATGCAAGTGGTAGACACACCATCCACCCACACTTTCCAACTATAAAGAACCAAACAAGTATCAACACTGTTCGACAATTTATAATTAAGTAATAACTTTGCTGTTTGATCACTTACCCCTATTTAGGTATTTCAGGGTTGAGGTCGATCCCTAGGGGGGTTAAAAAAACGGGGAAGGAGGGAAGTTAGACGAAAATCAGTCCTAAAGCAGACAATGGCATGTAGATTAGTCACCCCTTGCAGGTCGATCACTTCCATATTCGAGACACCTGATGATTTATGGGGGAAAAAACAGATTTTGAACATGCTGTAGGGGTCGCGTACGACCCATCATACCTGTCCAGGGTACATTCCTGCCTTTTAAACTATTGAGGTATTATTTAGGCTTTAAATAACTCATGCTAAATTTCATCATATTTGGTGAAATTTAACCCGATAGCCCCGATGTACGTTATGCTAGTGGTAAATTTTGAAATTTTCGAAATCTTTATCCATTTCATTTTATGCATATGTTTGCCCCATAAACAAACTGCAGGCTTTAGGCCATTTTTAGTACTAGGATACTCTCTATTCCTTGTAATAATAAATCACTATTCCACCCTCATCCAAAATATTATCATTTTACTCGCTGCCATGTCAGTAAGTACTTCCCAAAATATCCTCATGGCCACTTGCTCACGTCAATTAACTTTATCCAGGATTTTCCCACTTTCCTACCTTTTGTACAGCTCTCATAATAAGTACAAAAGGAGTACTTCCCACAACAGCAACATGCCCACTTGCATTTATAAACTCCATCTAGGCTTTTGTCACTTTTTTAAAAGCCCTATTAATAAGTACTTCCCACAACATGCGAACGGCCCCTTGTTTTTATTACCAGTAACTTCATTCAGGCTTTTGTCCCTTCTCACTTTTTTTTTACAGCCCTCTCAATAAGTGCTTCCCACGAAATGCATGTGGACCCTTACTTTCATTAACTTCATTCAGGCTTTTGTCCCTTCTCACTTTTTACAACCACCCACTCAATAAGTACTTCCCTCAGCATGGATATGGACCGATACTTATATTACTTCATCTGGGCTTTTGTCCCTTCTCTCATTGATTTTACAGCCCTATCAATAAGTGCTTCCCACGGCAATGCATATGGACCCTTACTTATATTAACTTCATTCAGGCTTTTGTTACTTCTCACTTTTCACAACCCACTCAATAAGTACAGTACTTCCCACTGCATATGTATGGCCCCTTTCTTATATTAACTTCATCGGGGCTTTTGTCCCTTCTCGCTTTTTTTTACAGCCCTCTCAATAAGTACTTCCCACGACATGTATATGGCCCCTTACTTTTATAAACTTCATCCAGGCTTTTGTAACTTTTCACGTTTTTGCAACCCTCTCAAAAAGTTCTTCTCACAACATGCATATGTCCCCTTACTTTTATCAACTTCATTCAGTCTTTTTTCCCTTCTCACTTTTTTAACAGCCATCTCAATAAGTACTTCCAACAGCATGCACATGGCCCCTTACTTTTACAAACTTCATCTAGGCTTTTGTTACTTCTCACTTTTATACAACCCTCTCAATAAGTACTTCCCACGACATGTATATGGCCCCTTATTATTATTATTATTATTGTTATTATTATTATTATTATTATTATTAGTAGTAGTAGTAGTAGTAGTAGTAGTAGTAGTAGTAGTAGTAGTAGTAGCTAAGCTACAACACTAGTTGGAAAAGCAAGATGCTATAAGCCCAAGGGCTCCATCAGGGAATAATAGTCCTGTGAGGAAAGGAAATAAGGAAATAAATAAATGATATAAGAAGTAATGAAAATTAAAATAAAATACTTTTAAAACATTAGCAACATTACAACATAAAAACATTTGCTGCGAGTTTGAACTTTTGAAGTTCTACTGATTCAACTACCCGATTAGGAAGATCATTCTACAAATTGGTCACAGCTGGAATAAAACTTCTAGAATACTGTGTAGTATTGAGCCTCATGATGGAGGCCTGACTATTAGAATTAACTGCATACCTAGTATTACGAACGGGATGGAACTGTCTGGAACTGTCTGGAAAGATCTGAATGTAAAGGGTGGTCAGAATTATAAAAAAATTTATGCAACATGCATAATAACTAATTGAACGACGGTGCTAAAGGGTAATATATAAATCAGGAATAAGAAATTTAATAAACCTTAAGTTCCTGTCCAACAAATTAAGATGAGTATCAGCAGCTGAAGACCAGAAAGGAGAACAATACTCGAAACAAGGTAAAATGAAAGAATTAAAACACTTCTTCAAAATAGATTGATCACCGAAAGTCTTGAAAGACTTTCTCAATAAGCCAATTGTTTGTGAAATTGAAGAAGAGACATACCTAATGTGTGTCTTGAAAGTAAATTTGGTGTCGAGAATCACACCTAAAATTTTAAAAGTCATACTAAGTTAAAGAAACATTATCAATGCTGAGATCCCCGGTGTTGAGGAACCACGGTCCTTGACCTTATTACAATCATACTTTGAGTTTTGTTAGGATTGAACTTCATACCCCATGTACTAATTTTAGCTAGATCTCTATTAAGGGATTCAGCAACTGCAGATCTACATTCAGGAGATGGAATTGATGCAAAGAGAGTAGCATCATCTGCACATGCAACAAGCTTGTTTTCTAGACCAAACCATATGTCATGTGTATATAGTATGAAAAGCAATGGGACAAGAACACTACTCTGAGGAACACCAGATATCACATTCCTATACTCACTATGGTGCCCATCAACAACAACTCTTTGCAATCTATTACTTAAAAATTCAATAATAATGCTAAGAAACGACCCACCCACTCCCAACTGTTTGAGTTTGAAAAAAAGGCCTTCATGATTAACACGGTCAAAGGCAGCACTAAAATCAAGGCCAATCATACAAACTTCTTGACCACAATTACGGGATTTCTGTACAGCATTGGAGATTGTAAGAAGGGCATCACATGCTCCAAGGCCATTATGAAAACCAAATTTCAAACTAGGGAACCGATGATTACCTTCAACAAACCTATTAAGACGTTTTGCCAAAAGACGTTCTAAAACTTTAGATAATATGGGAGTTATGGAAATTGGGCAGTAATCAGTTGGACATGAGCTACCGCAAGCACCTTTACATAGTGGAGTAACATTACCAATTCTCCAACAAGTGCTAAAAGCTCCTCATCCTTTCTAATTTGCGCAAAATAGCATAACTTTGGAGCTAAGAAATCTGGTGTCTTTATAAAAAAACAAAGGAAAAATACCATTTGGATCTACACCTCTATTAGCATCAAGGTCCATCAAGAGAGCTTTAATTTCACGAGATCGAAAAGCAAACCTAGTTAGTTTAGCCTCAGGAAAACAGGAATGAGGAAGTTTGAGATTCTCATTACTCTGCTTGCTGTCAAACACATCTGCTAAAAGGGTTGCCTTTTCCTTTGGACAGTGAGTGACAGAGCCATCTGGTTTAAGTGAAGGAGGAATTGTTGTATCTACACTAAAGAGTGCAGTTTTAAGGGTAGTCCACCACTTATACTTCTGGGTTGTACCAGAAAGGGTTTCTTTTATGGTTAAATTGTATTCTTTCTCAGTTGAAGCATAAATCTCTGAGCAAAAGCTCCAAGCTGAGTATAGTTATTCCAGGTCAAATCTTATCTATTACCCTTCCAAAGATGATAGGCCTGCTGCTTCTCCAAATAAGCAGGTCTACAATCATCATTGAACCATGGTTTGTCCTTCTCTCAGTACCTTAGTACACAGAAGGGATACACCTATCAATTATGCTGACTAGATTCTCATTCAAAGGGACTACAGGATCAACACTACTATACAATTAGGACCAATTCAATCCCAAAAGATCATGCAAAATTCGATTCCAGTCTGCTTGGCATTTTTTATAAATCTTACATGAGTAAGATACATCAGGGACAGGCTGCTCTGTCTTCACTACCAATGAAATCAAGGCATCCGGGTTTTTGTTTCTTCTCACTTTTTTTTACAGCCCACTCAATAAGTGCTTCCCACGATATGCATATGGCCCCTTACTTTTATCAACTTCATCCAGCCTTTTGTCCCTTCTCACTTTTTTACAGTCCTCTCAATGAATACTTCCAACAGCATCCACATGGTCCTTACTTTTATTAATTTCATCCAGGCTTTTGAAACTCTCTTTTTTACAGTCCTCTCAATAAGTACTTCCAACAGCATGCACAGGGCCCCTCACTTTTGTTAACTTCATCCAGGCTTTTGTAACTTCTCCCTCTTTTACAGCCCTCTCAATAAGTACTTCACACAACATGCACATAGCCCTTTACTTTTATCAACGTCATCCAGGCTTTTGTCCCTTCTCGCTTTTTTTGTTCAGCCTTCTCAATAAGTGCATCCCATGACATGGATATGTCCCATTACTTTTATTAACTTCATCCAGGCTTTTGGCTTCTCTCTTTTTTTACAGTCATCTCAATAAGTCCTTCCAACAGCATCCACATGGCCCTTACTTTTATTAATTTCATCCAGGCTTTTGAAGCTTCTCTCTTGTTTTTACAGTCCTCTCAATAAGTACTTCCAACAGCATGCACATGACCCCCTACTTTTATTAACTTCATCCAGGCTCTTTTTACTTCTCACATTTTTTTTTACAGCCCTCTCAATAATTACTTCCCACAACATGCACATGGCCCCTTACTTTTATTAACTTTATCCAGGCTTTTGTAGCTTCTGACTTCTTTGCACCCCTTTCAACACATGCACATGGCCCCTTATTTGAATTAACTTCATCCAGGCTTTTGTCCCTTCTCAATTTATATTGTACAGTCCTCTCAATAAGTACTTCCAACAGCATACATATGGCCCCTTACTTTTGTTAATTTCATCCGGGCTTTTGTAGTTTCTCATTTTTTTTTTTTTTTTTTGCAACCCTCTCAATAAGTACTTACCACAACATGCACATTTCCCATTACTTTTATTAACTTCATCCACCAGGCTTTTTCATTTCTCACTTTTTTTAC